>NC_092879.1:79365459-79698399 GCF_028372415.1 Notamacropus eugenii
AAGGACTTTTTAGTATTCAAAGTGCTATATTATGGCAACTATTTTTATTATCCCTAATTTTCTAGGTCATCTTTCTCTTTTCAACAAGCATTGAAGAATAAAGAAGAAAATCACTCTGGTGTTATTTTACTTTCACAAAAGCACTATTCGGTGCCATACGTAAAGTTAAAAGCAAATCACACATAACCTAAAGTTTATACTTCTTAGATGAGTTTTAATCAGTTGAGTCAAAGAAGGTCACCCATCATAAATGGCTAGTTTTATAACAAGAATAGAATGAATTCTAGAAAGTAGGCCAAATAACTCCCATGATGTTTACCACCACTGATCCCCTCTGTAGTCCTGGAGAAGTTTTAAAAATGTAGTTTATCCTACAGGCAATTGGGAAAATGCCAGAATGAATATGTGTTAATCCTACATTATCATGAATTAGTTGTGAGCTATGGCTATGGTATGGAAATGAAACTATGCTTCAAAAGATGACGAACAAATGGCCAACTGCTTAGTAATAGGGAAAAAAGATTAGCAACTGGCTCCCAAATTTTGACATTTAGCTCACTTTCTTTTTACCTGAATTTTACTTTCCTTTTAGAGATTTTCTTAGCCGGAAGATAGAGCATCGTTGTCCGATGCACATTTTAGAACTTCCATCCTTTCATGTGTCCAGATTTTTCATTGCAATTAAACTCATCTTCTTGAGTTTGGATCCAGCCTCAGACACTTATTAGCCGTTTGACCCTGGGCAAGTCAATTAACTCTGTTTGCTTTAGTTTCCTCATCTGTTAAAAAAAGAACTGGAGAAGAAGATGGCAAACCATCCCAGCATCTTTGCCAAGAAAACCCCAAATGAAGTCACAAAGAGTCTGACAGTACCGAAAACAACTGAGCAACAACTGAATGCCTCAGGGGAGCATGTTAAGAGATGACTAAATCAGAAGGGCCAGTGTCCTAATGACATAAGTATACCTCCAAGTAAATGGGGAAAAAAATGTCTAGATGTGCAAATGAATTGGGGTGTGAAGATGGAGCTGATTTTTTTTTTTACAATGTTAAACTGAATTGTGGATGCGAACTAGGTGTCTCTTGTATCTGGTGATTGATGCTTTGGCTACTGAGATGTACTGATACTGTTTGAATAACGGATTGTGGCTTTTACTCTGCTTTTTTCAAACATTTTTATTGCATTACTTCTAAAAGGGCTGAACTAAGTGTTTATGGACTCAGACTCATAACTGTGTAGACGGATGCCTAACTAGTCTCTTCTGGGCCATGTCTATAATTGAGGATGCTCCAGTCTGTTAGCAATCCATTTCACTCTCTACCAATTGGTGTCAGTCATAAATTTCTTGGTCCAATGAAAGTTTTTCTTCTGTTCTTTTCCATCTTTATTCTATTCAATTCTATTCAGTCCACAAGGTTATTAGAAAGCCTTCAAGTTGCCCATTAATTTAAATAACCTTAGCCCTTTTCCCCCTTTCCTCCTACAACTTTCTTTTCCAACTCTATTAATATGAATGAGAATACAGATAATTTCTGAAGCATAACTATACTATTCAATAACCCCTAAAGGGCAGATGTGCTAGTCCCTAATACTTATTTTTTCTTCTTAGGAACTTCTTTTGGGGTAGTTAGTTTATAACCTAAGGAACCAAATTCTTCATACACATGGTTATTGAAATTATTAAAAGAGTAGCATGTTATGTAGTGTTAATCTTTCACTTGGCACAGAACCAAGAAATAGTAGTGATGAGTTACTGAAACTCTTTGAAAATCCCTTTGCAAGTCCTACTTTGCATTTCATAAAAAGCTAATGTGTCTGATAAATTCTTGACTTAGATTGTTGAATGTATCACCTCAGAAGCAAGATGAAGCAGTGAGGGATAGTTACTTCCACTCTATTAATCTCAAGCAACAAGGAATAACTGGTTAACTATGGAAGTGATTTTATTCAAATCATCTATTTTATCTTTTGTGATTGCCTCAGTGCTTTGTTTGGTTAAGAATTCACCCCTTAGAAAAAGTGCATTTTTAGAGCAATGTTTGGGGCAAGAAAATAAATAAGAAAGGAAAAACCTCCTTGAGCTGATAGTATAAAAGCACATTTATATACAACAGAGAGAAAGTGGGATTATTCACCTTCCATTTTACTTCATCTCTATCAAAAATAATTATTTTAAAACAGGAAAGGGTAGAACAGGCATGGATAAGATAGAATTGAAACCCAAGATGGTAAGATGATAATAAGGTAGTGCATAGCTGCTTTAAATGAGTTTGTCTCCAGGCCAATGTGAATCACATCCAACAGTACTGAAAGAACTTGTAGACATGATTACAGACCCACTGTTAGCAATTCTGAGAAATCATAGAAAATGAGAGAAGTGTCAGAAGACTGCAAATGTTCAAATGTCCCAATTTTCAAAAGAGGGAAAAAGGTGGAGTCCGAGACTGTAGACAGATGAGTTTAATACTGATCCACTTGACATTTAGAAAGCTTTAATGTCATTTAGAGGTGGCCGCTCACTCCCATGCATAGGGAAAATGCCCAGAAGTGTCTGAGTTTACCCTCTGTCTATCAAAATTCTGCTTTGGGTAAGGGTTGAGCTAGATAACCTTTGAGTTCCCTTACAGTGCTTCCATTTGTGTTCCATTGTAGAGCCTGAGCACATGAGTCACTGCATCATTGTCCTATTTTTATGTATCCCTTATATCCCTTCCTTCCCTTGCTTTTCCTCTTGATTTTCAAAAGGTATATTAAAATGGCTAAAGAGAAGAGATTTGTTGTCATGGTTCGGGGAGTGAAAAAAAATTTGTTTATTAGGGGATATCTTGGAATCTCATCATTAATTTCTAATTGGATTAAAATTGTGCTTGGCAAGTGAGAACTCAGAAGGGACTATTAAAGCATTGATAGGCTCCATCCCAGGGATATTGATTCATCCATCTGCAGCCATAGTACTAAGCAGAAAAGAATCATTAAATATGTTTAGTCAGAGGAGACCAAGATAAGGAACCTTAGAGACTCGTTTGCAAATTGACTGGTGGGAACTGAAAATCAACCCAGGATTATAGATTATTCATGTGTGTGACCCAGTGTTTTTACAGATCCCACTGTAGTCATCTGGGTGGCCTGGACTTTAATATGTAAAAGTTGTTGGGTCGAAAACTACATGATTCCTCTTTATCACTGAAGGAACTTAGACATTTGGAACCAAGCATAGGTGAGAAAGGGCTCCTAGATTTAACAATTTTCCTGGATTGATGATAAACACCCCAGGGGGCTGATAGTCTTCAGAGAGGTCAAAGTCTTTTTGATTTTGTGCTATCAGAACATCCTTCTTCCAATGTTTTCAATTTCCTTGGCAATGACCAGGAGGAAAATAAGAGAAAGGTATTTTTAATAGCTTCCTAAGAGTTATCACACATTGAAAGCCTCACGTATAGTTGGAATTTAGGGAAAAGTTTTGAATGTATCTTATCTTAAACAAGCACATTCACTTAGCCAAAGGTATTTTTCCCTCCAAGTGGGCTTTAAAGATTCATTCAGTTGGTAGAGTATAGGGAAGCTAAGAGGTAATTATTCACATTTATAAGACATGCACACCCCTGCCCTCTCTTTAGTCTCTCTCCCTCTTTCAGGCCATCCTGCTCTTTGTTGCCAGGAGAATTTTCTAAACACCATTCTCATATCACTCTTTTGTTCAAAAAGCTACGAGATCAAATTTGAACTCTGCAACTTATTATTCAAAGCTTGCTGTCATCTTCGTGATCCTCTCCTCTTTACCAGCTCTCTATTCTCATCTCTCAGTGTTGTCCAATATACCTTCTAGCCGAGTCATTTATAACAGGCCCTCTCTGCTCCCCCACAAACACGTTCTCTTGCCGAATCCTTCCTCTAGGCTTTTGCTTATTCCATGCCTTTCTCTTTGAGTACCCTTCTCTTTCCACCAGTTATCAAGAAACATATTCTTTGAGATTTGTCTTAAAATTCAACTCCCCTAAAAAGTCTACGGACGTTCCTTTATTCACTTTTCATTAATATTTATTTAGTCGATGCCTTTGTTGCCTTGTAGCTATTCTCATGTCATTTCACATGTGCATGCTTGGTCTCCACAATGAGACAGCAAGCTCTTTGAGGGTGGAGATCTGTTTTAATACCTTCCCATTGCATATAGTGTGTGCTCAGCAGATTAAGTAGATACCACTTAATTGATCATCCAAACATTTTTTTATTCTTCTCCTAGGCAAACTTTTGTCATTTAAAAATTTGAGATATCTTTTGTTTTCATGTTTCCTTTATTCCTGTCCTTTCCCCTCCCCTATCTATCAGGCTACTCCTTGGAACAAAGAATACAAAAGAAAGTGGGGCAGGGGAAGCAGTTCATCAAAACTAGCTAACATATCAAGCAAGTTTTGTTTTATACTCACGGCCTTCACCTCTTCAAAGGAAGGAGAGAGCTGAATTTTTCTCTTGGATCAAGCTTGGGACTTCCTGTCAGGATGATGAAGTGAAGGGGAGCAGACCAGTCCACTTCCCTTACTTGTACAAAAACAACAGCAACAAAATAAGAATACAAGACTAAATATTTATTTTAATAGTTTATTTTTCCCCATTTACATGTCAATAAAAATTTTAGCATCCATTTTTATAAGATTTTGAGTTCCAAATTTCTCTCTCCCTCTCTCCCCTCCCCTCTTCTGAAAATGGTTGGCAGTTTGATATAGTTTATACATGTACTATCATGTAAAAATATTTCCATATTAGTCACAGTTGTGAAAGAAACAAATCAAAAAGAAAAAACCACGAGAAAGAATAAAATAAGTGAAAAAAAACATGCTTTGATTTGCATTTGGAGTCCATCAGTTCTTCATCTGAATATGGATAGCATTTTCCGTTAAGAGTTCTTTGTACTTGTCTTGGATCATTGTGTTGCTGAGAAGAGCCAAGTCATTCATAGTTGATCACACAATGTTGCTGATTCTGTGTACAGTGTTTTCCTGGTTCTGCTCATTTCACTTTGTACCAGTTCATACAGGTCTTTCCAGGTTTCTCTGAAATCTGCCAGTCTAAATATTTATTAAGAAACAACAGTATGGCATTCAGCCTAGAATGGCAAAAAGGATACCCCAAATTCTGCAAATACTAAGGAGGGAAGTCTTCCCAGAGCAGTCAGAACACCTCCCAGTCTAAAAAAGAAACTGCAAGGACAGAGGGAGTCTGTAGCAACACTGGGTATCAGGTAGCAGGAAGTCTGAAATACTCTACCCAGGAAATTCCAAGACAATCGGGAACCCATAGGAATGCTGGGATAGGAGCAAGAAGATCAGAGTACTTTGTTGAGGAGGTCCCAGTTCAATCAGGCATCCAGAAATTTTTACCCCAGATTAGATTTGGAGTAACAACCTTAGTGAGTAAGGAACAGTAAGAAAGCCTCAGTGAGATCAAACACCTGTAAGTCAGACCTTGCAAAGGAGCCACTCTTGATCCTACTGAGAGGATAGTGATCAGTCTGAATACCATAGGGGCTCTTGAGCTGTGTAGCTCCTGTTCGCTGCCCAAGGACTTGAAGAGCTCATTGCTCCGTACCTGGAGGAAACTGCCAGGTTTTTACACATAGATACCAGTGGAAGAGAGGGCAAGCAGCAAGATTCCAAATAATATAGATTGTGTCCACATAGGAGCCCACCATTCCTATATAAGATGCAGTTAGAGGCTGGTTCTGACAAAAAGTCCTATTTCAGGAAGTAAGACTGGCATAAGGAACAAACAGAAGATAGCATCATTGATAAAGATGCCTTTAGGTACATGAAGGACACAAACAAACCTAGAGAAAAGAGTAATCCCACAGTGACCAAGGGCAGAACCTCGAAGAAAGGTATGGCTTGGCCACAAGTCTCTGAGTATTCCTGGAAGATATGAAGCAAGAGATTAAAAAGGGTATCCTAAATGAAATGAGAGAGTTAATAGAAAAAATTGGAAAAACAATAAATAGCTTAATATAGAAGGTGCACAATTTTGGACAAGACTTAGTCATAATTATACAGTATTCAGTTTCTGTGGTTTCTTCTTTGTTGTTGTTTTTCCAGGTACATTATTGTTCTAGTGGGATATATTGTGTTCTTGGTTCGGTTTACTTCACTCAGCATGGTCTATATCTAGCATTTGGACCTCTGAGTCAAAGGGTATGGATATTTTAGTTACGTTGTTTGCATAATTTCACATTGCTTCTCAGAATGGTTATACAATTCACAGCTCCACCAACAATGCATTAATGTGCCTGACTCTTCAAACCCTTTCAACATTGACTATTCCTGTCTTTTGTAATTTTTGTCAATTTACTGAGTATAACCTCAGAGTTGTTGTTGTTTTGTTTGCAATTCTCTTATTATTAGTGATATGGAAAATTCTTTTATATGGCTATTCATAGTTTGTAATTCTTCTGTGAATTCTTTGTTCCAATCCCTTGACCAGGCAAACACCCATTAAGCACCTACTATGTGCAAGCCCCTCTGCTTGGCACTAGATATACAGAGATGAAATAAGGTGCCTAGTAGTCCCTGCCTTTAAGGAGCCTTCAACTAGAGGGGAATCAAAAAAGCACAAATAATTAGAATGCGAGTTATAAGTGTCAAGGCAAGGTCCCAAGTGTTAGTCTATATGCTCTTTGAATAAATATATAGTTGCTTATGAGACTTAAATGTTGCCTTCCACATTTCAAATAGTAGTTACGTGAGAACATAAAATAAAGGAGACAGTGGCCAGCTGTTCCTCTCTACTGAGATTAGAACAAGAAGTAATGGGCTTATATTGCCACAGGAAATAGTTAGGCTGTCTAAGGAATGACTTCCTGATTATAGCCAGTTAGACAGTACTGGAAGTTACCAACTTTCCCCACTTTTACTTATGAAGAGGATAAACTATCATCTATTTTGGAATCCTTAAGTACATTCCTACGTAGAGGCATGGGGATGGAATGCATGACTAAAGAGATGTCAAGAGACCCACTGCGCAGAAGAGTTAGAAATCACCTCTTGGTCCAGAAGAGGCATCCCTTCTCTTGGTTTTGCTAAAATGGTCCCAGACTAGCAATGGCTAGAAAATTAAACCACCTCATTTTTTTTGGAAAGAACAATTTGTTTTATAAGCATCATTCTTTAATAGTCTTTTGTTGTTGGTGGTGGTAGTGTGGTAGCACTTTAAGTTAAGAGTCTGTTAGTTAAATTAGCAATTACTATACACGAGTCAAAGAAGCACACTGGAGAGTTACATGAATTCAAATGAATTTATTGTCATCAGGTGCTATTCATGCTGATGAATTTATGCTTAAATTCATGCTGATGAGATGCTTAGTGGCATGTCATTGATCATTACTCCAGCACTCTTTTTCATATTTTGAAAAATGAACCATTTTAGCTTTTCTATAGTATAGGGCTATAGATTTTGTAGGATTTCAGAACAATTTCAATATGAATTTGTCTTTCTTCATTGCAGGGATGGGAAACAATCCTTTTATTTTCCTCTAACAAAGGCAAAATTGGGGGATTCTGGAACATGGCAAATTATTCTGTGAAGGAAGGTGTGAATGGATAGAAGTGGGATTTCTTATGGTCTCACCAGAGAAGAAACAAGGGCTGGTCTGGAGGCTCACCTAGTCTAGGTTTGAGGATATCAAACTGGAGATTATTTTTATTATTATTGCTAATAATAATAGTTCATATGGATATAACATTTCGCATTTTACAAAGCGCTTCCCTTGAAACAACTTTTCCTTTATTAAGGAAGTTTATAAGCTATCTACAGACAAGCTAGAAAAAGATTGCTAGCAGACAACAGCAGTATATGCTCAGTTCCTTTTTGTGGTACACAGTCATCAATGTAGAGCATTGTGAGAGACATCTCTATAGGCTAGGGTAGTGAGGGAGGCTCTCTGTGTTCTCCTCACCTAATTCTTGCTCCTCATAAGGAACAAGAAGCCTGTCCTGTTTGGTTTTATGACATGTTAAATCCCTCAGGACTTTGGCTCCCCTTTGAGGAAGATGCCTCTTTAGATGGCCAGGTCTTTTGTATTTACTTGTCTTTGCATTTGTATGCCCAGGAGTAACCTTTTAGGCAAGTTGAATGGAAAAATATGAGGTGAGATAAAGCAATTACTGTCATGGATTCATTAAAATTCTCTAAGTGGCTCAGGGTGTTATCAGGCATATTAAGGCACTATACAGCACTGATGATACAAAGGAACTCATCGAAGAAAATCAAATTGTTCAGATGCTCATTTAAAATGATTACTGCCTGTAAGTCCTGTCTGAAGGCACAAGTCTGCCTAGTGAGTTGCATTCTCTCCCAGTATTGATTTATTTATGAAATTTTCATAGCACTTTTCCTTTGAAAAGCTTTTATTTTTTTTTAACAAGGATCACTCCATAAATACCATAGTAATAAAAAAGATCAAGGTTACAAAATCATAGGTTTAGCACTAAAAGGGATCTTTCAGAAGTCATCTGGTCCAGCCTCCTCATTTGTCCAAGGTCACAGAAGTAGTAAGTGATGAGGTAGCATTTGAACCCTAGATCTCTGACTACTGAAGCAGTGTTCTTTTCCTTTCTATTTTGTCATGCTGATTAAGGAAGAAAATGGAAAAATCTTGTCTGTGCTACTAAGGATTCCACCTCAGTTACACCCCAATCAGTCAAGTGTTATCGGGCTTGACCCCAGGTAATATTCTGAAGTTTCTAACTTTACCTTTCTCTATAATTAACAAGCTTCTTTTAATCTTCTATCTTCTAGTCTTCACTGAGATGTGGTTCCTTCTTGATGACATGACTTCCTTTGACATCCTTTTCAGTCTACTTTCTGTTGCCAGTAGAAGAGTCAGAATGCTTCTTGCTCCCCATTGATACTTTAAGACTCTCCTATCACTACTTTCACTAAGCAACTTCTCCTCCTTTGAGACTCCTGCTTTCAACTAAACCAAATCCCACCGGCTATTATAGAGCAACTCTCCTCCCTTTCCCCTCACCCCACCCAAAAACATTCCACTTCCTTCTTCAATGAGCAGTCTTTCCTCCCCATCTCCTCCCCTCCTCACTGCTTATTAGGGGACTTCAACATACATATTGACACTCCCTTAAAAACTGTAGCTTTCTTGTTAGTCATTCAACTCAATTCCCACCTCTTACTCCTTCATTCTACCTCAGCTCCACAAGGCCGCAGTCTTGACTTTTCTATCACCTCTAAGTGTTCCATTTCCATGTTCATGACCTCTGAATTGCTTTTTCTGATCATCATCTTTTACCATCCCCTCTTTCTCTCAGTCTTATGACCTCTCACCCTATTCTTTATCTTCATTATGATCTCCATTCCCTCCACTCCTCATTTTCCCCCCAATCATCCCTCCTGCACTGATCCCATTCTCTTCCCTTTCCTATCTTGACCACTTGGTGAATCGGTTCAACTCTTCATTGTCTTCTACATGTCAATGTCTTGCCCCCGGTCCTATCGATAATAATTTCTTGCCAAGCCCCAATCCTGGTTTACTTGCACAATCTACCTTCTTTGTTCCTATTCCTCTGCTGTTGAATGGAACTGGAGGAAATCATGATATAGTGCTGACTGGTTCCACAACAAATTTATGTTACATAATCTCAACTGAGATTATGTCGCTGTAAGGCAAACATTGTATTCTCTCATCATTGACTTATGATTGTGAAAGCAAAGCAGCATTCCAAACCTTCTTGTCTCTCTTCAAGCCTCTTACAGAACACCTCCTCATACTCTCTCAGCTGAGGACCCCACCTTATATTTCACTGAAAACAAATGAGACCATTTGCCAAGAGCTTCCCCCTCTTTCTTCCTCTTCATTGCCCATCAATCAAACAGCTTACCCCACTATCTCTTTCTCCTCTCACCATCTTCAAAATGCTCTGTAAGCTGGCTTTTGATTTCATCAATCAACTGAAACTTCTCTCTCCAAAGTTACCACTGATCTTTTAATGTGCAAATCTAATGGTCTTTTCTGAATCCTCATCTTTTTTGAACTCTCTGCAACCTTTGCCAGCATTGCTCACCTCCTCATGAATGATCTCTTCTGTTTGGCTTTTAGTGACTGCTCTCTTCTGAATATCTTCATGTTTATCTGAACATTTCTTCCCATTCTCCTTTGCAAGTTCTTCATTTATGTCACATCCAGTAACTATAGTCATCCTTCATGACTCTGTCCTGGGCTCTCTTCCCTTTGATTATCACCTGGTGAGCTCATCAGTTCCAATGGGTACATTTGTATCTGTGTGGATGATTCCTAGGTCTATACATCTAGCCTCAGTCTTTCTACTGATGTACTTTTGTACATCACTAACTGTCTCTTGGATATTCCAAATTAGATATCTTACAGGTATCTTAAAATCATCATATTCAAATCAGAACTCATCTTCTTCCCCCAAACCCTCCCCTCTTCTGTATCTCCCTATTATTTTTAAGGATACCACTATGCTTCCATTTTCCTAGGCTCACAACCTCAGTGTCATGCTAAATTTCTCACCCTCACTTCCTCACATATCAAATCCATTGCTAAATTTTGTTGTTTCTACCTTTGCAACATCTCCAGGATACATCCCCTTTTCTCCTCACACAGCCCCAACACTATTCCAGGTCCTCATCACATCTCAACTGGATTATTACAGTGGCCTTCTAATTTGGTCTTCCTGACTCAAGTCTCTCCCCTCTCCATTGTATCTAGCCTCCATTTAGCTGCCAAGATGACTTTTCTAACGTGTAAGTCTGTACATTTTACTCTCCTACTTAATGAACTCTAGTGGCTTTCTGTTACCTTCAGAATCAAATACAAAGCCTGGTTTTGAAAGCTCTTCATAACCTGTCCCTTTTATACCTGTACAACCTTACACCTGCTTTCCTTTCAGGAGCTGACCCCAAGCTACACTAGATGTCACATAATAATGTCTCCGGTCTTTGGCCATTTTCATTTATTATCCCTTAGGCCTTCTTCCTCCTTAACTTTACTTCTTGGGTTTCTGGCTTCCTCCAAGACTCAGTATAAATCTCAACTTCTGCAGGAGAATATTCCAGGTCCCCCAGCACCTAATGCTTTTTCCCCTTCTACACTGTATATATCCAGTACATGTATTTTTATTTACATGTAATCTCTCTCCACAGAATGTAAGCTCCTTGAAGTCTTAGGTTACTTTTTACCTTCCTATATATCCCCATTGCTTTGCACAGTGCTTGGCATGTGATAAGCAGTTAATAAATGCTTCCCAACAGACTTCAGTTGCAGCAGCTACATCTTCCATTGTCAAGGCAATGACAATAATTCCCCTGGGAGTAGAAGTGGCTGATGATGAAAGGTGTGACCAAAATAAGAGAGGGGCTCTCAGCAGCAATAGAATTGGGATGGTGCCAAAGATAAAATAGTCAGGAGAGACAGAGAGAGAAAGAGAGAGACAGAGAGACAGAGACAGAGACAGAGAGAGAGAGAGAGAGAGAGAGAGAGAGAGAGAGAGAAGCCACCAGAGAGAAGCTACTGCTTGATGTTCAATCACTGGAGATGAAATATAAACTGGCTGATTATAGCATTCCAAAAGCTGTTTATATCCCAGTGAGGCTTGAATATTAGCCTCCCAACTGAATATACTAGTAGTGATACTAGTAGTGATATGTTACTGGATTTTATTCTAATCATTCTATGATTTTGGTTGTTGTTTAGAATTTCCTTTTCTGTGTGAGAATAAACTACATGATTCATATTCTACACTGGGTACTTTTTTTTTTTTACTAATTCCCTTTTGGGGAGACTTTCTAAACTTGAGCCAAAAGTAATACTGCAATTAGCAGCGATCTTCAGGAAGCTCAGGTGGGAATGACGAGTCAAGGAATTTGAGACTTGGGGAACATACTTCCCCTACTGAAAAGTCAGGCTTCATCCAGAGCTAATCCCTGAGAAATCTCAATGGCATGAAAAGGCCATTACTGTCTAGGTGTGGATTGAACTCTGTGCCCTCTAAGACTTCTGCCAATTGGAGACTCTCTGCTTCAGAGCACAAAATATAAACATGGAAGGAGAGACCCCCAAATGTCTCTCTATGAAGTGCTTCCCTTGTTCATCTTCTGTCTCCGCATACGCAGAATCCTGGCAATGATGTGAGGAAGACACTAAAAACTGCTCTCGCTCCTGGGAAGCAGAGGATTGTACTCCCAGTGCAAAAGTTTCTTGGTTTGGTTTTTTTTTTTTTTGTCCCCTGTGGATCACCTCTTGTCAACACACCCCTGAAACATCATTAGCATTATTTCTGGAGAATGAGGAGAATATGAAGAAAGGGCAAAAAGTTTGGTAAATAAGGAAGAGGATAAAAAAGTCTAAGGCAGCTGAGGCTACATTTTTGAAAAGAGAAAATCGAGATTTCCACCCATCAAATGCTTTTATATGAAGGGACCCTGCACAGGAGCACTGAATAACTCTTTTCTTATTTCCACTATGTGAATAAGGAGAGGGTTTAAGCAAAAGTAGAAGGGATTATGGTAGAATAAAGGATTGTGAGAGTGAAACTCACTCTTAGGGATGCTTGTGAAACCTCCATCTTTGGACATACTGAAGACCAGACTATTCTAGCATTTTTACCTTGACTATCATGCCCTTGAAATAAATTGTACCCAATACTCTGTCATTAGTTCATTTATAAAGCATTGTTCTAACTAAATGATCACATTTCACAGATGAATACCCTCTCCAAGTACTGGTTTCTTACATTAATGGATCTAATGTCCATTATTAGCATATCTAATTTAGTGTAGTAATTGTAATCATAAATTGATATATCTTTAGAGAGAGAGAGAGATTTTTTCATTGTTAACCAGTGACCAATAATAGAAGTTATTTCTCTGGACAAAGAAACTGTTACTATTTATTCCATTGAGCTGTAGTAGGTTTACTTTAACCCGTTAATTTTCAAGGTTCTAATTCCCAGATTGTTTTTTTTCATAATTTTCTCTACTGAGTGTTTATTTGAGTCACACTGTTGAGGACAGCAAGAGTTTAAGCCTCTCACCTCAATGGCTGCTGAATTTCCAGGACTCACCAATATCTCCATCACTCAGGACTTAAGTGAGTACTTATAGCACTTAAACTACTCATTATATAGCATGGAGGGATGTGAACTGAAGAATATTGGTCTTGAGAGAAGAGACAATGGGTGACATAATTAAGTTTTGTTAGCTTGGATTCTGTTTTAGCACATAAACTGTGGAATTATCTTTAGCTTTTGTCTCTCCTTCAGTGCCTCTCATTGTTATAATTATGTAATATATAATTAATAATAATTTTCATTATTCAGCCCTAAGTCACCAAATCTTATGGATTTTCATTCTGAAATGTCTCCCAAATATGACTTTTCTTTTCTGTTCCCACTCTCACCACCCTACTTCTTTTCTTTATCCCTTGATGCCGAAACTCCTAGCTGGTCTCCTTGCTTCTTCCTGTCCAGTCCCATCCTCCATGTCACTGTCAGATTAAATTTCCTGAAATACCACTTTTTTCATGTCATTCTTCTTCTAAAAAACCTCCAATGACTTTCACCTGTCTGCCACATAGACAACTAGGTGGAGTTGGGAATAAACAGCTGGGCCTGGAATCTGGCCTCAGACACTTACTAGCTTTAGCATCATAGGAAAGTCACAACTTCTACCCATCTCAGATTTCCTCATTTGTAAAATGGAGATCATAAGAGCACCTACCTGTCAGGGTTGTAAGATCAAACGAGATAATATTTGTAAAGTGCTTTGCAAATCTCAAAGGGCTGTATAAATACCAGCTATTATTATTACTACTGCTACTGCTGCTACTACTATTACTACTACTGTTATGACTACTACTATGAATAATAATAGTGGTAAATAAAATCCAGACTCTTTACCTTGGTATTCAAAGCCATTCCATAATTTCCACTGGGGCCATTCCATAGTAAAGACTCTAGTCTGCCTTTCCATTCTCCTTTCTTATTGCTCAGAAAAAATGAATCTGCTAGCCAGAAAGGTCATTGACCCCAAATGCACATTGTTTAGTGCCCACTTCTTGCTTTTGTTCGTACTGTATCTCTTAGAGTAGGGAATAAATGACTGTGCTAAAACAGATTTAAACCATTAAGTGTGGGGTATTAAAAGGGGGAACTAAATCCTGTAAAACTCTGAAGTGGAAGTTTTTCAGCCCATATAGGCAGTTAAAATTAATGGAGATAACATGACCCATTCTCCACAGAATATGTTGAGTGATTTTTATCCCTCATTTCCTATCTCCTTACACAGAAGGGCCATGTATTTGTAGTAAAACAGTTTAGTAAAACTGTCTTTTTTCTCCTTTCAGAACAATATATTTTGTTCAATACCATCTTTCTCTTCTCTCTCCAAAGAACTAAGACAAAGGTGGTTTTAGGCCAAAAGAACAAACTCCATCAGGAAGACCAATCATCTTACCTGTTTCTGAAGTGTAAAATATTCATCAAGTCTTAAACACTTGTTGTTAACTGTTGGTGTGGAGCAGAACAGAGCATGTAGTTTCATTAAGTATGCTGCCCCAAACAGGCCCCTGTCATCTAGCAGAATTTAGAGGAGTAGAGTTTTATAGCACCCTATAGTCAGATTCTTCTGGAGGTGCAAGAATTGTCTCTGGTCTTGATAAAGTAGAATAGGATGGAAGTTGGTTTATTTTGAAAATTAGATCACATTGGGTTCAATTGTCTCTTATTCAGCTTTCTTGTTCCTGGGCCCACAGACTATGTGATTATCGTCATTACCCAATTAAAACTCTAAGATTCTCCCTGCTGTGTAGTGACAAGGACTGCCAGTGTATGAATTGCAGCTGATACAGAGCGTCCTTAAGCAGCCTTTTACGTGCCATCGCTGCTTTTGATTATTTTTTTTTAACATCTCATTAAGTGTTGTCAAAGCTTGCACTTGAATATTATGGTACTTGCACGATCACCATTCAAAAACAACATTTCATTTCCTGTCCAGAGCTTTTAGAGGCATTTTCCTGTAGTACTGGCCTTTTTTTCCTGCTTTGAAGTCTATCCAGTTACTGTTTTTCCCCCTCAGAGTCATTGCGTTCCCTCTCTTTACACAACACTCATTCTTCTAAATTTGAATGAGGGGAGGTTGCAGGCATTAGAATGAAGCTCTCCTATGAATTTCTTATTAGGGAGAGCCATTGGACCCACCAGGTTCTGAGCAGTAGCAATCCATGATCAGACCCCAGAGGGAAGTTGTGAGCAGTAAACAGTTCACACCCTATGGTGCTAGTATTGAAGCACTTAGCACTTACTAGTTGAAATTATTCATAATCATATATTTCCTTCAGTCAAAGCCCAATACTAAAATCTCTTTAGCACGTCACTGAGCTGTCTCTAGAATCCATCCAACTCTCAATCAAATCCAAGCTTTTGTCCTCCAAATAAATGCCCAAAAGCTCTCCATTATGAATGGATTAACGACAAAATCACCAGTCTCACATCTTACTTTTAATGGCCACACTTTGTGCTCATCCTTCCATTCCATTTGTGGTGGCTCAGTTTCTTCAGAACAATGATACCCTGGCTGGCCATCCTCTTTATGTTCGCTTGGTGATAAAGACTACTGGAATGCATCAGAGTTTGTCTTTCAGGCCCATTTCTCAATGCAAACCTATTTTATGTCCTATTTAGTTATTAAAAAAAAAGAAGAAGAAAAGGGAATCTAGTTGACTTTATCCAGACTCATGATGAAATGACAAGCCCTTTTACTCTACCTCCATGACTTAGCATATTGCTGTTAAATGGAGAAGTAGTTTTCTCATTCTCTATAGAATTTAGAAATAAAGACAGATGTGTCACTCTACCTGAAATCCTCTAGTACTTTGCAGCTTAAGATCAGCAAGCTAACTTTAGCTTCTATGACATTTCTAACACCCTTAGATCAGGCGGTTTGGGTGTCTCATATCTCCCCAGTCTTAATAAGGCCTAGTATCTTTGAAGTTACAGTTACAGTAGAATTCCTTTATACTCAATTTTCTGTCTCATTCTTAACGATGCAAAATTGTCACAGTGTCTGGGAAAAATTGTATGGGCCATAAATCCTCGAAGAGTATATTTTAAATAAGAGAAATCTGCTGTAGTGAACTACCCCGAAGCTTTATTACTTGATTTGGAGGCTTGTTTTTATTAAATTGACTATTCATGCATGTCTTTCTCTGTGTGTTATAGCTGTAGATTGATTTGAGCAATAATATTCCCAGCCACTACTGTAGAATTAGGGAACTAAATAGATGAATGGAATGATGAAGTCATCCATTGTTCTGAAAGGTTGAGCTGATTTAGATTTCAAAACATTGGTGATTATAGGAATAACTTTCGTTGCTCATTGTGCTACATTTTAATGATGGTTTTTTCACAATCTTGATAAGCATCTGGAAGTTCAGTACTCCTTTCCAAAGAAATAAGAACTTAGCTTTCTTTGTGAAAAGCTGGAACATTGGAAGTTCTTAATTGTGAACAGAAATCACCAGCAATGTCTTGCATTTGTCCCTATACAAGTCATTCATATGCCTGGATTGCACTCCCTCCTCACTGATGCCTCTTATGAGTCTTAGATTCTTTCAAGGGTCAATTAGGATGTCACCAACTAGGTCAGTGTTTCTTCACCTTTTTGTGTGTCCTGGATCCCTTGCACAATCAGTCTTGTGAAGCCTATAGATGGACCTCTTCTCAGAACATTTTACTGCATACATTCATAATCGAAGGAAATTATAAATATCAGAAATTAGCGAAAATCAAAATGCAATTTTTTCATCCAAATTCATGGAACCCCAAAAATTTCTCTCCTCACTTTAGAACTCTTGTTCTACAGAAAGCTGTTGCTGACTTTCCTAGTTGTAAGTGTCAGCTTCCTCCTCACATTATCTTATATGTAGTTTTTCTGTATACACATAGCAGTTCCCCAACCCCAAGAGAATGGCATCTTCCTGAAGATAGTGACTATTCTTTGTAACACCTGGCTCATTACCTCATACACAAGAGATGTGTAATAGGTGTTTGTGGGATTTAATTTGGTAAGCAGAATGGTATGGTACAAAGAGTACTAGATGTCAAGTAGGAGAACCTGAATTCAAAATTCCAGCTCTGCCACTTACTGGTTGTGTAACTTTGGGTAAGTCACTCAATCTCTCTGGGCCTCAGTTTCCTCAGCTGTAGAATGAAGGGGCTGGACTAAATTACTTAAGGTCCTTTCCAGCTCTAAGTATATGATCCTGTGGTAGCTATTTTTCTATACCAAAACATAAAAAGAGTTTGGCTTAACTATCCACACAGGATAAACCAAATACAGTAGATTAGGAATGCCTATCATACAAACTCTGGTATGCAATTGAATGAACATATGACACTCATCTTTCAGTGCATTTATCTTGGACAGATACCACATACGAACACTGAACTGAGCTCAGAATCCAACTGAAGGAGTAAAGTTGGCTGGATTGTCTTTGGGAAATAGTACCATTTATTTAATGACCCTATGTTTCTTGCTAAAACAGACGTCTATCTTGTTTATACAGTATTCCTCTGGTGACGCTATTTAGCTTCAAGTCACTGAATATAGTTGAGGATCACTTGAAGGATAATGGAGAAGCATATGGCATGCATAATCATGCTGAAATACATTATAAAAAAAGAATTTCACAAGAAAAGTAGTTTAAAGGTTGCCATTAGATAAATATGTAATAATTGATTTTAAAAGACTTTAATAAAATACTTTAACTTATGTTAAAAACAATTAAAAAGCATAGAAATAAATAGGCTTTTCCTTAATTTGATAAACAATGTCTGTTTAAAACCTTCATTGCCTTGGTTTCCCACTCCCTGGAAATTATTTTGTATGTATTTTATTTTTGACTTGTCATGTACATTTTATTTTCCTTTAATATAAGAGCAATATCTAATATAATATAAGAATATAAGATTCTTGAGAGCAAGGAAAGTTTTGTTTTTGTCTTTGTATTGCTAGCATCTGGCACAGTAGCTGGCACATAGTAGGCATTTTATAAATTTTTGTGGAATTATTAAATTGAATTACATTTAACAAAAAGCTAGCATTATTTGTAGTGGAGAAACATTAGAAATATTTCCAGTAAGATCAGGGATAAGGCAAAATGCCTGTTATCACTGCTATTATTTGGTGTAATTCTGATATACAGTGACACTGGCATCTTCTCTGTTCCTTGAATAAGGTATTCCATCTATCAACTCCGTGTATTTTCACTAACTGTCCTCCATGTCTAGAATTCTCTCCCTCCTCATCTCTGTCTCCTACCCTCTCTGATTTTTTTAGCTCTCAGTTAAAAATCTTACCTTCTATAAGAAACCTTTCCTAATCCCCTTTAATGCTACTACCTTCTCTCTAAAATTGTCTCCAATATATCCTCTCAGTAGTTTGTGTGCTTTTTTCAATATTGTCTTTCCCATTAGAGTATGAGCTCCTCAAGACTAATTTTTGTTGTTGCCTTTCTTTGTATCCGCGGTGCTTAGCTTCATGCCTGGCACATGGTAGGAACTTAAGAAATGCCACTTGATTTGACTAGTTACAGCAATAAGACAAAAGAAATAGGAAGAACAAACATAGATGAAGAAGAGATAAAAGCATCTCTACTTGAAGATGATGTAATAGTTTATTTAGAGAATCCTAGAGAATCAATGTAAATATTAATTGAAAAAATTAGCCATGTAACAGAATATAAGATAAATCTGCAAAAGTAAGGATCCTTCCATGTATTATAAACAAAACTTAGCAGGAAGGGGATAGATAGAAGAAAGAAGTTCAAAAAGAAATTTCATTCAAGATAACTGCAGAATCTATAAAATATCTGGGAATCAAATTATTAAGATTGATTCAGGATATCAGCATAACTACAAATTTTTTTAACTCATTTAAAGGAAGACCTAAATAATAGAAGTGATGATAATTGTTTATAGTTAAACTTCAGTAATACAATGAAATAATGATACTACCCAAATTTATATACAGAATTAGTGCCAAGCCAACACAACTACCAATTAATATCCTTATAGAATTGGACAAAAATATTAATAAAATTTCTTTATTAGAAAGCAATTTGGAACTACATCCAAAAAGTTGCTAAACTGGATATTACCCTTTGACTCAATGATAGTCCTGCTAGACATATATCCCAAACAGATCAAAGAAAGAAAAAAAAACTTCTATGTACAAAAAATTTCATAGCAGCTTTTTTCATAGTAACAAAAACCTGGAAATTAAGGGGCTTCCACTCGACTGGGAAGTGGCTAAACAAATTTTAGTATATAAATCTAATGGAATATTATTGTACCATAAGAAATGATGAAATGGACAATTTTAAAAGAAACTGGGAAGATCTATAGGAACTAATGCACAGTGAAACTAGCAGAACCAGGAGATCTATTTTTATTCAATTTATTTAATGGCTGAATTTTATTTTTATTGTCGTTAATCTATTCAATGACAACATTTTAAAGAAAAAACAGCTCTTCTTAGAGTAAGCCAAATCCTTAACGTTATTTTAACCTAAAATTTAATTAGGTTAGCATGAAAAAAATATTGTAGGAGTTTACAATGTGTAATAAAAATTCTAATGAAAATACTGAATTCTCTGAAAATGTATTTTGGTTTTGCCTCTTGCCAAATGTCAGAGAGTTATACACTCATAAGAAACAAATGCTCCCATTCTGTTAATAATTACTGATCTCAATTAACTTTACTTATAAAATAAAAAATGACACAGGGTCAGAATCTCATCCTTTCTTTTGGCCATTCAGATTTTCTTCTTGTGTGTCTTAGGATAAAAAATTATATCAACAATCCTCATGTGGTGCAGAGCCAAAACCATTAAAGACTTTGTGGTTTCTAGAGTCAGCATGAATTTTCTGAGACATGTTGATGCCTGGAAGAGAAGTTAGTGTCTAGAATAAGCACAGTCCTCAAGATAACATGAAACTCAATATCTTTGTTATACAAAATCTAGATATGGGGGTTGAAAAATTCCCATGTATGTTTCCATCCAAATGCTCAGCATAATGGGCTGCCCCTATGCCAAATAGATTGTATGATTGCAAGTCATGTAACACTGCAGCCTCCAAAGAATTGAATATGAGCATCACTCAAAGGACAATGGAAAGCTGTGTAGTAGATGTAAACAGGCTGCAACACATAAAAAATAAGGAATTGAAAAAATAAGGAATAAGAATTGGAGTACAGTATGGCATCAAAGAGAAATGGATGATCAAAAAAGAAGATGGGCTAGCCATATGATAAGAGTGAGGAGTGACTACAGAATAGCCCAGGTGCTTCCCTGGTCCTCTCAAAATATCAGAACAAAGCAAGTCAGGCTCTCAGAACACTGGGTGTACTCCCCATGACAAACTTATGAGAGAATAGGGACAAGAATTGAGTTCCATAGAATGAGTAGGCATAGATAAGTTGTAATCTACATTGTTGGAGGGAACATCAACATCAGAGAGATGTTTGACATAATGGAGGTATAGCTAAGGAGAGTTAAAGTACCTGACTTCGAACATGCTTATCCAGGTTGATCATTTGGGAGTTTCAATCATATCATAATTTACTGCCACAGTTCTGCGTAGATCCTTGCTTAGAAGGACATAAATGGAATTCGCCTTATTCATTTCTACTTTTTGAGATATAAAAGGCACCATATTTATAAAGCCGTCATGTGTCTCAGTTCCTTTCTCTTTAAGTGGTCTGCCCTATTAGTTCCAGTTTGTTGCCCTAGAAATAATTTGAAATTTTAATATATATGTCATATACATATATATCTAGAAGAAAAATTCTTTCCCTTCAACCACCCTCCCCCTCCAAAGAAAAAGAAGGATTTGGCCTTTTATCTTACAGATCAATAACAGCTGGACAGTAAGAGCCATATGCTTTCCCTAGAGCTTGCCTCTAACCTGTTGTTCTCCACTCAGTGTTATTCTGTTCTCACACTTCTGGCAACATACACCTGTTATTTCAGCATTTTGAAAAATCTACCAACGGCAAAAGCCCTGGAGTTCTCAATTCCATCACCTCACTATTTTCAGCTGCTTCCTATGACAGTAATCGGTGGAAAGCAAGAACAAACATTGAAAGATCCATTTCACGATAAGTTGGAGCTTGGAACTTCACAAGCATCTTTTCTACCTTCAGCCTGTTGGGGAGGGTGGGGAGTAGAGTTGGAGGGGGCAGTATAAACTCAACTCTGAAACTCCTAGTTAATTTTACAATACGGAAAGCAAAACTGAGAAATGTTAAGTCAATAGTATAGGTGTGACTAAATGCCATTTAAAACAGTCCCCCTTAGCATACTCATTAACAATTTCCCTCAGCCATCAACCTCACTCTGACCAAATTACAGTAAATTTCCACTTTGTGGTCTCCCCACACACTCATTTTATTTTACCAAAAAGCATTTAAGTTCCTTGTTAACTCTACCCTCTAGATGTCATCTTTCCTAACATTTGGTTTTTGTTCCAAATAAAAAAGAGCTAGCACATCAGTTTTCTCCTTAATGAGAGTTTTGGCCTCCAAGATCAACACAGAGTGCTTAGAAAGGACTGTCACAACTACCATAAGGGCAGGACACTCAGAGATGGTCTGAGTTCAGCATCAGTATCATAGACTTAGAGCTATATGGTACCTTATGTTGTCTAGTCTAACACCTTGGTTTTATAAATGCAGTGACTAAAAGAGATTTAGTGACTTGACCAAAGTACAGGTAGTAAGTAGGTAGCAGGGATGGCCTCTGAGATCAGGTCCTCTGTCTGATTCTAACTCTATCTCTTTTCCACTGGACCAGGCTGCCTCCCTAGAAGTTACCTTTCCTTTTCTACTGCTACCCCAACTATTATTTTATTCAATACCCTTCAGCCTCTAATGGCATTCTTTAAACTATGTAGGTGTAGCTATTCTTATAATTCAGCCTCAGACTTGTTACTGAAGCAGAGAAAAGTTTGTTTTTGTTTTTTTTCCTGTAACCTACAAATTGATTATATATGGTATTTTAAGATTTGTTGGATGATTGCTGACAAGTGACCATCTAATCCAATCCCATCATTTTGTAGATAAGAAAAACTGAAACCTAGGTGAAGTAGTTTGCCCAAGATCACATAAGTAATAAATGGCAGAACCAGAATTTGAACTCCAAATCCATCATTTTTTAAAACCACATTTATTATTTCAATTCCAAAGGACAAATTTTGCTTTTTTCTGTTTTCCTGTGAGCATCTTCTCTAGTTTCCATTAATTCTATACCTCTATATCCATTTTATGTGTAGCAGGTCTTGATAGAGTACATCTGCCTTTCTCACACCCCTGAAATCATACTGTTCTTAGCTCCAGAAACACATCTACTTCCTGACTGGGCTTCATTTGGCTGATCTTGGCTGGCTATAGTGAATCCCACACTATGAGGGTGAGTGTTTTAGATGGAAATGGTGGATAGCCATTTCCTCAACACTTGTAGTTGTTCCTATTCCAGGATTTAATGTGAAACAGCTCTTTGTATGTGGGCCTCCACCTACTGCACCAGCCGGACATTGCTACACCTTATAAAGCCAAAACCTTCCTGGAAATTCCCAGGATTTGGAACTCACTTTATAGTGATTTTGGTGATTCCTATTCCAAGTTGCCTTTTAAAGTATCTGAGATGGTTGAACTATTGAAGGGTGGGTTATATCCCCCAAAGTGGCGACCATTGTCAACACTAAGGATATAGAGAAAAGGCTTAACTCTGCTTCCTTAACTTTCTCATCAATGACTTACTTGGGTGAAAGAATAACGATCAGCCTCATTATCTCCAGTACAATACTGAGATGTGTCAGGGTATGACTGATGGGTAACACCTTGGAAATGCAGGATTAGAACTCAAAGTAATCTTATTTAAACACATTGAACAAGTCAGAGATAGCGCACTCTAGAATTCATCCTGGGAACCATAAATAAAAGGCTATATATTAGAACTGAGGGCATCCTCTAGAGGCATTTTCAGTGTTAGATTTCACACCAAAAAAAGAATATGAAATTTGGGCAAGGCTGAAAGGAGAGTCACTTACCAAAATGATGAAAGCACTGGAAAATAAAATTTACAAGGTAAGGTTAAAGGAAGTGGGATTATTCAGCCTGGAAGAGAAACCTGAGGGATTATTTTATTGCAGTCATTAGTGGGGGTGGAAGGGGTTCACAGAGGAAGATGACCAGCAGTTTTCCATCTTTACTAAGGGGCCAAGAGGATAAAATAAGCTTAAAGCGAAGCAAGAAGGATTTAGATTGGATATTGGGTAAAATTTGCTTCAGTTACATTTTGGAATGGGCTTCTGTGAAGGTTTATGGAATTCTTAAGGTCTGTGTGATTTGCTTCCCAGGTGGGGAGCAAAATGGCCCACTCTGTTGGAGAGTGAGAGAGTAAGACAAAGAGAGAAGAAGGAGGAGGAAGAGGAGGGAAGGGGACAGAAAAAACGGGAGGGGAGAGAGAGCAGTTCTAGCAGTACTATAGGAATTCCTACAATAGACAAAGAATGATGCCCAGGAGAAAAATAGAAATGACTTCCCTGAGTGATCAGAGATGAGAAAGGATTTGGAAGAGATGACAGGAGAGCTATAAGAAGAGTAGCACTGATTTTATGTGCTGTCAGAGTCTAGAGATCAGTTAAACAGCTGTTCTAGTAGTCCAGATGTTAAGAGATAAGGGTCTGTACTATGATAGTGAAACTGGGACCAGAGAGAATGGATAGGGGGAAGCGACATTATAAAAGAAGAGTAGATAGGGCCATGTAGTTGACTGGATTAGGAAGATGAAGGAGAGAGAGAGAGAGAGAGACAGAGACAGAGACAGAGACAGAGAGACAGAGAGACAGAGACAGAGAGAGAGAGACAGAGAGAGAGAGAGAGAACAGTTTTCTGGTGCGAGTGACAGAGAGGATGCTGGTACCTTTCTGTTGTTTTGTCTCTCTGTGCAAAGTATGCATGGACTATGGTTTATTGTCTGCCCTAGCTCATTATGTGAGTTCAGTTAGCTTTTCTCTGAAAGCACATGTGCTCTTATTTTCCTTTCCCCCTTCCTAGCTATGGCAGCATTACAGCTTGCACAATATGATAATTTCCTGCACCCAGTTGCCCCTAATTTCTTTAGCCAAACAGAATTAGTTATCCATTGCTACCTTGTTCTTAGCTGATGCTTAGCCCTGTCCAAGGTTGGATTTGGTTGTTTCATTTATCTGTTTTTTCGAGTATGAACAATTTGATTGAATCTTTGGGAACTATCTGCTACCTAGAAAGTTACCTGAAAGTCACTGACTTTGTATGTTATTGAATTAAAAAAAGAAACCCACCATCAAAACGATCACTTCTAGAAAATATTACTGTTATGGAGGTACTTTTCATTTAAGCATCTGCAGCTTGTGTCAGATAATCACTTGGCAACATGGAAGTTTTTAATAGGAGTTTGCCATTTACCAGCACCATATGGATTATGACTTGGATTATGTTCTTTCGAAAAAAAAAAGTTCTCCTGTATAATTGCCCTATGTCACTGTAGGAGACATTCAGAATAACATTCTCCTTCATTAATGTTATTGTCTGTGATGCTGCTTCTTGGAAACACAAGGACAAAAATATTTCTCCTTCTGATTTAATTTGTATGTACTGAGGGCTGGCTTTGGGCAAAATTATGAGGTAGACGTTGGCATTCCCCCAGCCTCCCCTCTCCATGTACCCTTTCCCCCATTCAGTATGCCTCTACCCCTCCCCTAGGCATGCAGTGCCATTGTGTGCCTTTCTCTTCTCCTTGAATCAAAACCAGCTCCCAAGAAAGTATCTAATCACCTAATTCACATAGAGGTAGAAATGACTGATAAGGCTTACAGTGCTACTATTTCGGAGTATTTGAATTGTTAATAGCAAAAGCCTTAGCCAAAGGAATGGACTTCTAACTGTGACATTTCAAGGATCATCTAATGGGTAGTAGCGTTTTTTGGGGGGAGGAGGTAGGGAGAGGCAGAGTGGGAGGCCCTTCTTATTGCCCCTGAAATAACATCACAGACCACGCCTTATTCCATTCATTATCCACATATGTAGTCACTGGGTAATTCCCAGGGGGCACTTCTGCAGTTCCTTTCCACCCACTTCTACTCTGCAAGTACAATAAGCCACAGGGCCTGATTACCTCCTGAAACAAGTAAAAGACAGCAGGATTGTGCGACACTTTAAGATTCAGTTAACCATTGTTAGTTACACTGAGACCAATCCTGAATGCTTTCTTTTGGAAGTGAAATTACATTCCGATGACAGAAATGATAGAGAAGAAAAGTAAAAACAAGAATAGAAGCTGTTGCTAGGTTGATTAGAAATGATTAAACTGGGATGAGATTTTATTACTTGACTCTATCTGTGATCTAATTGACATGAGCATTCCCTCCATGGCTTCAGACTACATCCCCATTTTACATTCTTTAAGGTTTGCAATGACCCTGGGAGGCAGGTACTAGATTTCCCTCTGGATAAGAGAGGTTAATGGACTTGCCCAGAATTCCACTTGTAAGGTCAGACTTGATGTCATGTTCTCTAGACTTAAGGTCCAACACTTTATACACTAGGCTGCCTATTGGCCTCCACCCTTGGATTCTCATCCTTCTCGACCCTTGTCCATATCCTCCCATAGATCCCCTATGGAGCACCCACCTAACATGCTAGAGACTTTCTGCTAAGTCTTTTTACATAATCTTGGCAGCAGCGTTTCCCTCAGTCCATCTGTATCCCTCACTCTCAGTACATGCCCAACTCCTTCTTCCAGATGTGTCAAGGTTACTTTTGGAGCTCTGAAAAATAATCAAAGACGATTCTATTCACACTATTTCCTACATCTAACAGCAGTTGGCCTTTAAATGAATGATTTTGTGATAAACAATCCATATCAGGAAGAAGTAAATAGGGTACACATAAAATTTTGGAAGCTTATAATGAAGTTTATTCGAGGATGTTCTTTGTAGCAAGTAATGGTTTCAGTACAGATAGAGATACAATGAGCTACTCTTCAAGTCTGTGTCTTCAATCAAATCTCTACCAGATCGCAGAGATTACAGAGTTTTGTGGTCTCAGATGGAAGTGAGTGCAGCAAGGATAAGAATGGAGGCAAAAGACAGTAGTTGCCCACATGGTGAGGATGGAAGAAGTGAATGTTAGCCCCCAAGGTTCTAGGAGAAGGCTGAGCACCAGAGATGGAGGAGATAGGAGGTAGAACGGTCAGGAAAGAGTTTTTCTTTTTCATGCAGAATGTGATCAGAGCTCATCCTTCTTATATGTGTTTAAGATACAAAAATCCTTTTTTCTATAAGATCACCTTCACTTAGCCTGAGTTTAAATGGGGAGGGAGCTTACAAATAGTCCAGGAATACAAGACAAAACAGTAAGCAAGTGGAAAACAGTGCATAAGCAAGTGGAAAACAGTGTGTCCAAAGGAATTTTGGTTGCTGTCTCAAACTAACTGGACCAAAACCAAGAAGAGTGGCTTTGAGACTTGGTCCTTAAGTGAGAACAATCTATGTTTGTTTTAAGGAATTATAGCTTTCTCCTGAGATTCTACATAGCAATGCTGACCAATGTTCTGTGATCTTGGTTGGGGGGAAGAGGGAAGCTTCCTAGGGTCAGAGATTCAGAACCGGAACATACTTCAGATGCCACAGAGGCCCATTCCCCCATTTTATAGATGAAGATTCTAATGTAAAAGAGAAAGAGTATAACTAGTATAATTATATATTTATAGGGTAACTAGGTGGTGCTGTAGTGGATAGAACCCTGGGTTTGGAATCAGGAAGACTCATTTCCTTGAGTTCAAATCTGACCTCAGACACTTAATAGCTGTGTGATCCTGGGCAATTCATTTCACCCTGTTTGCCTCAGTTTCCTCATCTGTAAAATGAGCTGGAGAAAGAAATGGCAAACCACCCCAGTATCATTGCCAAGAAAACCCTAGCATGATCACAAAGAGTCAGACATGGTTGAAATGACAAAAACAACAATATTAACATGCATTTATTTGACCTCTAGCAAACATTATCAATTTTTTTACCTTCTCAGCAGAAGGTTAGCACTTGTAGCTACAAAAATCCTAAATAGCAACATTTTTAATGTTATTTTGTAAACATTTTCCTTTCCTTATAATTATGAACTTAACAATCATCCACAAACGTGAACATTCCAACATCCAAAGAACAAAGGGCTGTCTATGAAACTGAACTAGTAGTATGTAGTTTGTGTCTTCAAAGTGTATATTAAAATCAATACTGTGGTAACAAACTTCCCTGCTTATTTACCACTCTCTGAACTTCTATGTGGTCTTTAGATGTTTTTTATCATATCTCTTTTCTTTCTTTCATTCTTCTTTAACAAAGCTATCACTGTCAACTATGTTTTCCAAATTGGAATAGTCACATTTTGAGTTTTGAGTTTTTTCTCTCTCAAGCCCATCCACCATTTATGCAAAGTCTTTTGTTATACTCTGGACAGTAAATTTCTGTATTCCTTGTTGTCAATCATTTCTTCTAATTAGAATGTGTTACACTTTTATATTTTTAGCAAATTGGTTTATAACCTATAGAAATTCTGCATGTGGAAGAGTTTTAAACAGGTTAGAAAGTTCTGTTTCCATTTTTTAAAATGTACAACTATGAGAGTTTTATGGGTGACACACTTAAATCATTTTCAACAACAAAAGTCTAATTTTTCAATACCTTGCTAATTGTGATGGTTTCCTACTCTCATTAGGTAACATTTCAAGGCACACTATGCTTTAGTTTTCATTGTTCATGATAGTGAAGCTAAATCCACATTTCAAATAATTTTGCTCACTTTGAATGGGGGGGTTGACTTCTTGTCATATCTGATTAGATCTTCATTGTTTTAAGCCTCATAATGTGGTTGTCAGAGAATTTAGACTAAGCTGTGTTTCAGCTCTACCGCTGCTTTGTTCACTTGTGCTTACATTATTAGTATTATCTTTGGTCGACGGTTTCTTTGTAGGAATCTTTTGTAAGCCAACCATCCATTTTATTTGAGTTAGTTTAGTTAATACTAGGTAATGCATCCCATAAATCTACTTAGCTGGATACAGGTAAGCCAAATACATTATAGTATGTTGAAAATGAACAAACAACCATTTTTGAGGCACTTCTCTCACCCCTTCCACCCCACCCCCTCCATGTTGTGGAACACCTTCTTCCCTCAAGATTTCCTGTACAACACACAGGACATGTAGCCATCTGACAAATGGAATCAAGTGAGTAAGGGGCCAGTATTAAGTCATATATTAAAAATTCATAAAACTTTATTTCTTTAGATAAAAAATGTAAATAGTACTAATATTTTTCCTACATCTCCACTGACTTCTATTACATACACCCCATTTAGATCTCCTGGTCTAGACCACAAAATTGAACTGAATTTTCTCACATCCCCTCCTCTCTCCTGAAGTGCCCTTGAGTCCCCTCTTCAACCTTGGGGAAAGAGTTTCAGAGAGTGGCCTTTCCACTGCTACACTACTCTATGCTGTAGTAAGAAGAATGAATCTGGAGTTCAAAAAATTTGACTTTGAATTCCAGTTTTGTTGCTTTGAACTATGCGATTATTGATGTCATTTAACCTGCCTGAACTTGTTTCTTCATCTGTCAAATGGGGATAATACCTCGAGTACTTAACTCAGAAGTCTTGTGAGACTCAAATGAAGTATTATTTGTAAAATGCTTTACAGGCTTGTAAGACTTTCCTAAATGTCAATTTGTATTTTGGAATTGTGTGAATGGAAAGTTTTTATAAATGAAAATGATCTGGGCACAAAGAGTGGCTCCCGGGGTCACCATTTCTAGATTCTCTTCACACTGGCTCCTGTTTGAGCAGACAAATGTTGGAGTAGGCTGCCCCCGTGGGTTACCAGTAACAGGGAGAGAACCTGGAGGAAGAATCAGCTTTCCCACCTGTGCTTGGGGAAAATATGGTCCCTCATGCTGAGGGGAGAGTCAAGTCAAATGTGTAACATTTCTTTCTACAGTTATTATTGTTATCAGCTCTTCTGAGTCTTCCACTCTCTAGGGCTAATGAAGACCATATACTTGTGAAAAAAAGAACTGTCAGCTGGAGCAAAGAATTGATGATCTATTTCATTTCATGAGTCAGAACATAACTTGAGACGTCTATAACTCACATCTTAATAGAAACACAGGGGATTGCCTCTCTTGGCAGTTAATATGTTTGTAAGACTTCAAAGGGGTTAAAGCAAATACATGTCTCATTTGGTAAAATATGTCCTTCCTGGCCTTGTAGCAAATTCAGTTTTGTAGGATGTGTGAAGAGTAGAAAAATATACCTGGCCTTCGTTTTGATTCAATCTGCACCCCCCAACAATTGGCTACATATAATTAGTGATGACAAATGTTCCATTAGCATTCCCATGGAGATCTTTCTTATATGAATAAAATCTTTTCTTTTTAATTTAAAGGATATTATTAGGCATATATTTTACAAAAATTACAGGGAAAGCACCTCCTGGTACCTTATTCTGAATAAATTGACTGAGTTACATGCTCTGTATTGTATTTAGTTTCTGGAAAATATTATGCTCTCTGCAGAGGATATACAAGAATAAATAATGTTATTTAAAATTTCCGGGAGGGAAAGATGCATTTCCAGTTTTGTACCCTTTAAAACGGATCAAAGAAAAACTGATATTTATATACCACTTAATCTCTTTTATAGGACTTTTGAAAAGATATTAGAAAATTCAAGAAAAATGTGCAATTATATATCTACTTTGTAATAGGATGTGAAAGGGTGAATAAAAACTTAGTTTTTCTGTGATTTACCTTAATACAGTAAACATTTTTCTTAACATTATTATTTGGTTGGACATTTCCTTTATCGAATAATAATACATTATATTTTTATCTTGAAATGCTTGCAGCCTAAGAGATAATTATTGAGTAAGAATTATTATTATTATTGAGTAAGGAGCTTTGGGCTGAAAAATGTAATGTAATGTCTGGGAACAAGCATTTGTCTCTCTCTTTTTAATCACTTGTAAATGTACCCAGACTGGAAAACAGAAAATTCCTATTTCCCTTCCAAACATATGTAGACAACATCAGGCTACCAAATGTGAGGGACCTGCCTTCATTATATAAACTCTGGAAATAAATGAAAATCTAATTACAAAATGTAAAACTATAGGAGAGACAGAAATATTGACAAAGAATTCTAGAATAAGACCAAATATTGGTAATATCACCTTGCATTTATAAAACATTTAACACTTTTTAAGGCACTTTCATCTCTATTATTTCCAAACAAAGGTTATTCATCAGATGGTGACCATCTCTACAGAGGATAAGCCAAACCAAGAGGAAGTTGGTTTAAGCTATACTCAGTAGCTAGAAACCTTTATTTTCAGTTGACTAAGATCTATCGATTATTCAGGGACTGATTAGCTGGCCTGTCCTCTCCCTACAATCCTTTCTCTGCTTGTTAACATTTATACCTTAGAGTGGTTGGGGAGAGGAAATAGAATGGAAATTCAAGTCAGTTGCTGTTTCTGCTTGTTAGCAGCTCTGGTGAAAGGTCTAGTTGAGGAAGAAAAGAGCATTATTTTGAATAAAAGTCTTACCTTTTTTTCCATTTTCCAATCATCCTCAAATTCCCATCTTCCATGAATAAGCACTCTGAAATGCCTTTATCTGATTATAAAGTCCTGCATTCCTTCTCTCCCTGTGCCTGATTCTGCCCAAGCCACTACTTCATTATCACTGTGGCCTCCAGTCCATCTATCCCTCATTACCATCCCAGGCCATCAGTCCTACTCTGACTCCATCATCTTCCTTTCCCAATACGCGTTTCTTAGTGAATAGTATCCTTCCTATTTTCCTCTCTACTTTCAAATCTCTTGACCGCTTTTCTTGCTAAACCCCAATACTAGATTGCTCCCACTGTCAGCCTACCCTACTCCTACTTGTACAACTGAACAGAACTAGGGGAAGTCACACAACTGTGCTGACTGGGTCTGCTACAAATTTATGTTGTCTAATCCCAACTGGGCCCTTAATTTAAGCAAGACAATCTCTTTATTGCTAGCTAATTGATTCTCCTACTCTCTCCAACAACTATTATAATCACTTTCTTCTCTCCTCAAACCTCCCATACCACACCTCCCCTCCCCTTTTGGCTGAAGTCATAATGGACTGAAAACAGTCAAAACCATTCATCCTCGTCTGACAAAACTTCCTCCTTATTTCACAACTCTTTGACCTCATACCCTATCATCATTTCTGCCTTTACTTCAGGTTCTAATGAAGAGGCAGCCACTCTCACTCATGCCAAATCCTCTACATGTATCCTTGATTCCATCTCCTCCAGCAAGACTGCCCCCATTAGCAGCCCTCTCTATAATCCTCAATTTTCCCCTACCTACTGATTCTTTCCCTGGTGCCTACAAACATGCCAAATTCTTCCTTATCCTTAAAAAAAACCTTCACTTGATTCCCTCCCCCATCTCTGCTAACCATCATCCTAAATATAATTTCTATTTCTCAGTCCAACTCCTTCTAAAAGCTATATATATATTTGGTGCTTTAACCTCCTCTCTCCTTATTCTCTTGTTAAATCCTCACAATCTGGCTTCCAACTTTATCACTCATCTGAACCTACTTTCTTCAAAGTTACTCTTAATTGACAAATCTGATAATCTCTTCTCAGTCCTCACCTTGCTTGTCCTATCTGCAGCATTTGACACTAGTGATTTCCTTTTTCTCTTGGAAGCTCTGTCCTCCTCTGGGTTTTCATGACACTGATGTCTCCTTATTTACCTCTGACCTGTCAGATTGATTCTTCTCATTCTTCTTTACTGATTCATCCTCTATGTCATAGTAAACTTCAGTGTTCCCTAAGTCTGCATACTGGACCCTCTTATCTTCTCCCTTTATACTGTTTCACTTGGTGATTTCATCAGCTCTCATGGATTCCATTTATTATCTCTTTCCAGATGACTCCTAGGTCTCTATATCCATCCCTATTCTTCTTTTTCCTGAGTTCTAGATTTATACCACAAAAATATTCATACTGGTCATTCTAGAAGCATCTCAGACTCAACATATCCAAAACAGAACTTATTTTCTTTCCCAACTAAACTTACTGCTCTTCCAAACTTTCCTATTCTTGTTGAGGGTTACACTGTCATCCTAGTCCCCCAGACTTGCAAACTCAGGAGCATCCTCGGTTTCTCAGTTTCACCCTTCTTATACAATCAATCACTGATCTTATCATTTCTCTCTTCCCAACCTCTCCGGTGGGTATCCCTTCTTCACCCTCGTTCAGGTTCTCATCACCTCTCATCTGGACTATTGCAGTAGGCTCCTATTTCATCCCCCTTTGTTGTTGTTCAATCATCTCTGTGACCCTATTGGGGGTTTTCTTGGCACAAACACTGGGATGATTTGCCATGTTCTTTTCCAGCTCATTTTACAGATGAGGAAACTGAGGCAAATGGAGCCAAATGATTTGCACAGTGTCACACAGCCAGTAAATATCTGAGACCAGAGTTAAACTCAAATTTTCTTGGCTTCAGATTCAGTGCTCTAGTCACTATGCCAGCTAGCTGCCCTATTTCAGCTCCTTACCGCAAGCCTTTCTCTACTCCAATCCATATTTCACAGCAACACCAAAGTGATTTTGCTGAAGTGCAAGTTGGATCATGCCATGGCTCTACTCAGTAAATTTTAGTGACTCCCTTTGACTTCTAGGATCAGATATCAACTTCTCTGTTTGGCATTTAAAGTTCTTTACAACTTGACTCCTCTACACCATCTCGATTTTCTTGTAGCACTTAGCACAGCACCTGGTACATAGTAGGTGCTTAATAAAGGTTTTTCCTCTCCATGAACTCTGGGATCCAGTCCTAATGGTTTACTGCCCCTTCTGCACCCATATCATGTGCCTTTGCACTGGCTGTCACTCACTCTGCCCTCCTCATTCCCTCCCTCCTCACCTCCACCTCCTAGAATTCCTGGTTTCCTTGGAACTCAGCTCAAATGCCACCTTCTACATGAAACCTTTCCTGATGTTCCTTATTACCAGCATAATTCTTCCCCCAATTACTGTGCATTTTAAGTATCTGTCTATAGCCATCTCTGTCTATCTTTATATCCATACATGTTGTCCATCTTCTTAGAAATAAGATGTTGAAGGGAAGGGACTACTTCACTTTCACCTTTGTGTTCCCACATATTAGCACAATGCATTGCAACTAGTAAGTACTTGATAAATGGTTGTATACTTGTTGATTAATGGAAGATTTAATCTCTTTTAATTTACCACTTGTTGTTGCTATTGCTTAAAATAAAACTGGGTGATTACTTTAGGATTTAAATTGCTCATGTTTTTGTCTATGCTCCCTTTACAAACATATATGGTCAGTCAAACAAATTTTAACATTGATTATGTCTAAAAAATTCGTCTCATTTTGAATTCTGAGTTCTTCACCTCTCTATCAGGAGGTAGGTAACATGTTTCATCATTAGTCCTCTGGTATCCTGGTTGGTCACTATGCTGATAGAAATTCAATACAATAGTATTCTGTCACATCTATAGACCATAACTTATTGATGCATTTGCCAATTTATTGGGACCCCCTGAAATTCCCAATCTCTGCTACCTCAAAGAAAGCTATCATTTTTTTACATCCTCAGAGTTTATTTTGCTTAGAACTAATTCCTCCCTTAATCAACCCTCCCTCTAGTTTACCTTTCCTCCTTCTCTCCTTTCCCTCTTACTTCTCTGTTGAGTGAAATATATTTCTGTACTCAATTGTATATATGTGTGTGTATTCTTCCTTCTTTTGACCAATGTCAGCTGCTCCCTTCCTCCCCCTCCTCCTTATTGGTATGGATATCTCCTTACGCACCCTGATTATGTGAGATAAAGTTCCCTGACTTTTCTTTTCCTTCCCCCACCCCCAGAATATTTTTCTTCCCCTCTCTTTCCATTCTTTTCTTAAGACCATGAAGACATAATAGAATCACTCCCAGACCTCATCAATTTCTTCTTCTATGAACCCTGATGATGAAAGGGTTCATAGGTCACACATATCATCTTCCTATATTTGAACATAGTTTATCCTTTTTTTAGTTCCTTATCATTGTTCATTTCAATTTACCATTTTGTGCTTCTCTTCACTCCTGTGTTTGAACTTCCGAAATTTCTATGCACTTCTGGTCTTTTCTTGTGGAATGCTTTAAAAGTCCTCTGTTTCATTAAAGGTCCATTTTCCCCTATAGCATTATACTCACATTTGCTGATTAAGTTATTCTTGGCTATAAGGTCATATCCTTTGAGTTCTAGAATATCATATTCCATATTTCCTGCTCCTTTATAGTTGTGGCTGCTACATCACATGTGATCCTCACTGTGGTACTTGAATTCTTTCTGGCTATTTGCAGGATTTTCTCTTTGACCTGGATGCTCTGGATTTTGGTTATAATGCTCCTGGAAGTTTTCATTTTAGGGCTGCTTTCAGGGGGTGACCAGTGGATTCTCTCCACTTCCACTTTGCCCACTAGTTCTAAGCGGTCTGGGTGGTTTTCTTTTAAGATTTCTTGAAATATTATGTCTAGTATCTTTTTTTAGTCATGGCATGCAGAGTCCAATAATTCTTAAACTTTTTTCCTACATTTTTGGTTTGCCAAATCAGATTTTTTTATTGTGAGATATCTCACAATTTCTTCTATCTTTAAGTTTTTTTTACTTTGTTTTAATGTTTCTTGTTGCCTCTTTGAGCCTTCTATTCAGTCCATTCTGATTTTCAGAGAGTTAGTTGCTTGGACAAGGTTTTGAACCTCTTCTGCCAAGCTATTAATTTCTTTCCAGTTCTTTCTCCCATAGCTCTCATTTCTTTTCCATTTTTTCCCTCAAGCACTCTCATTCCATTTATAAAAACACCTTAAAACATTTTTTAAGTCTTGCTTCATCTCTTCCAGGAATTCTAGTTGAGCTTATGCCCAAGCTATGTTTTTCTCTGTGGCTTTGCTTGTAGATGGCTTGGAGTCATTCTCTTTTTCTGTGTTTGTGTCTCAAGCATTCCTGTTACCATAATAGCTCATTTTTTTCCTGGGGTTCGTTTTATGTTTGCCCACTCTCCCAACCCACTTCTTGACTTCAGACTTGACTTCAGACTGGGCTGTGCCACACTTCTGTAAGGAAGATCTGTGTTAGTCATGTTGCTACTTTCTTGGAGCATTGAATTTTGTATTATTGCAGGATCTCAGTGACAGGCAGGGACCCACAAGCTTTTTGTGTTCTCAAAGTGATTTGATCCAGAACAAAGTATGATTGCTGCTCCCCTGGTCTGAGCTCTGTAAGTTCCTGGCCTCGGTTTGAGATTTTACAAGGGTAGAAAATTTCTGGACTCAGCCACTGTCAGCCAACTGGAAAGGTCTATTGGCTCAGAGTGGTACAATTGTAGGCTCCCCTTCAGTCTGGAATTCCTCTCTTGAATGTTCCTCTGCAGGTAATGTTTTATTTCCTGGAACTGAGACCCTACTCTGGCTTGGGGTCTGAATCATAACACTGCTGCTGCTGCCTTTTGAACTTATTCTCTGTCTTTGAGTTTCATAGGCTTGGAGTAAATACTCCTGGGAAGGGTCACATCATAAGGTATTGAGATTAAGTGTTAATATTTTATTTTTTATCAGGTAATATCTTAGTAGGGATTGGCCAGAATAGGATAGGCATCCTTGAGTACTTAGCAGGATAAGAGGGAGGAAAAGAGCTTTGTTAGAGGAGATATTTATACCTGAAATCAAGGTGAAAATAAAGAAACAAAATTTGATAGTGGTAACATATCTCTTAAGTTATCATGGCTGTTTAGGGTTGAAGTTAAAATCTATCTAATTGGTTAGAGACTCAGCACAGTAACATGGAATGAGTACTGGGTTTAGAGTCAGGGAATGTGGTGAAAATCCTAGTTCTTCTATTTCTACTTGTGTAATATTGAACAAGTCACTCCCCATCTCAGGGCCTCAGTTTCCTCATCTGTAAAATAAAGATGACCTTGAAGTCCCTTTCTGCTCTAATTCTGTGATCTATGATCCTATGAATATACCAACGTGCTTAACCTTGTGTTTTTTCTCCACTCCACCCCCCTTTTTTTATTTCAGAATCATGAATTAGAAACTGAAAATCTGAGATCTCTTGCTCACAAGCTGAATGGGGCCGCCAAAAGCCTACAGGGCTTCCTAGCGGGACGAAGGAGGAGCGTCCTCGCTGGCCTTCGAACATACAGACAACTACCGAATAACTGTCTCACTGCTGTAGTTGACCTGATTGGTGTTGCCAAGAAATTACTGGCCTGGCTCGACAGGTAATTCTAAGCTTGTGATCCTTAAAGTCCTGGAGTAGTTCTAGCTGGCTGACTTTTTGTCTTTCCCAGTTTATGTTATAGTTTGGAAACGTGTCAGTTCTTTGACATTTTATAATCTCTGATGTCTTCCATTCAATTTCATTTTTGCAGTGCCTCTTCCCATTAGGCTCAGATAGCCCTAGGATGAAAGGGCAGGCTGCAGCATGGTGAATGGCATGGAAGAGACTAGGGTTTGAGCCCCAGCTCTGACATGAGCCTTTTGACCTGAGGAAAGTCATTTCCCTCATTTGTCTCGCCTCTAAAATGAGAAGAATGATCTCTAAGGCCACTTCTAACTCTCACATTCCATGATTTCATTTTAAAATTGAGATCTATAAAAGAGACATATTGAAAAAGATGTAGACTTTACCAAAAAAAAAGTTTTGTGCTCCACCAACTCATTTACTTTAGTTTTCATTTAACTGCAGTTAAATGCAGTGGTACATGTGAGAAAAGATTAGAATTATTGCTTTAAGTACCATGGGAAAAGATCCAATAAGGTAAATATCAAAAAGAGATGACCTATGATTGAACTAGAAATGTAGTCAACTTTGGATCATTCAGGAGTTGGTTCTGGTTGTGCTTTACCCAGACCTCTTATTTGTCCTTCTAAATAGGCAGATAAAGAGAGAAAATTCTTCCCATGTTACTTCCTGTGTTACATATTGGTCGTATAACAGTACTAACTTGTTAGGATTAATCTGAATTGTTCATAGAAGCCAAAATATTATAGAGTCTTTTATGCACAATGACTATCTCTGTGACTTGGACTAACCAAGATTCAGTCTGTTGTCTATTTTACTCTAACCAGGAACAGGCTTTAGAATACAGTCTCCTGAATTCTGGTTTGGGGATGATATAAAGATGTCTGTTTCTCAACCACCAAACTACATTTGACTCCAGTTAGTTCTGACTGAAAGACTACAGTCAGCTCTCAATTATGTGCACTAAGAGAATGCTAGTGTAGATAATATGCCTAGGGCTTCCCTCCTAGCTATAGCAAAGCTCCAGAGACAGAGAGATCAAAGACTGAGAGATAGAGGAGTGCCAAGCAAGATATATGTGAGAAGACTGTATGACTAGGCCATGAACTCAGACTTTTTTTCCTGCTCCTTTTCCAATCCAGTCTCCACTCCCTCCCATTTTGTAGATAAGGAAACTGAGGCCTGCTTTCTAACAGGTCACTTTTCATTTGCTTATTTTTCAATCAATTCTTGATTGACAAAAAAAAATTAATAATCACAGGAGGAGGTTACAGCTGCTACAGTTCAGAGGAAAGTTAATGGAAATTTCTGCCTTTTCTTCTTCCAATCAGTTGGCTGGCATTTTACTGGAATTGCTCAGAGGATCCTAGAATTTTATAACTGGCCGGAACCGTTAAGATGATCTAATTTAATTCTCTAATTTTACAAATGAGGAAACTGAGGCTGAGAGGTTAAGTAACTTGTCTGAAGTCATCCAAATGTCTCTTGATTCCCTGCCTTTCCTGTTATGCCAAGGGGATCAGAGAAGGTATAACCCTTGGGATCTCTGTAATATGAGAACTGAAGAAAAAAGTGACAGTGAGAGGAAAGGACCCTCAACATGTGACCTGGAATCTGTGACATGTATAATTGAGACATAAGTGGTTTAATTTTCTCGTTTTCTTCCTCTCTCACAAAGTATTACTTCCACTCACCAAATTCACCTCCTGTCATTAGCATTAACAAATATTCTTTCAGAATCAGAAGTTTGAGAAGTTCTAGGGTGTACATTAGTGGGAAGGGGGAAGGTTTGCATTCAACCTTGTTCTTTTAATAAATGCTCTTTAAGACAATCAGACATGGTCTTTATAAAATGACTGACCAGTCTTCCAAAATGTCAAATTTATATCTGTGAGTTTTTTAATTAACTCTTTAATAACTTAAAACCTTGAGCATTACAGATTTCCATAGCCATTACTTAAAGGGTCTCAGATTTCCTTACTTAATTTTCTCTTTTTGCCATTGCCACAAAGAATTCAGAAAAGAAATTCTCAATTGCCAGGTTCCTGAAGTTGTGATGTCAGTGATAGAGGTATTGTGGTCTATGTGCCTAAAATGCAAGGTGGGGTGCTTTGTATTGAGGGTGTTTGCTGGAAATCCTTCTGCTGTCTTCTGAACCTCAAAGCTCCGATCACATATAATTTTGCAAAGTTCTTCTAGGAAACTCCAGATGGAAGTTGTGCCTGTGACTCATTAGGGACACTCTTCTGAGTCACTTTCAGAGCAGATAGCAGCATGGGGTTTGAACAGTTGGGGCCTTGAGATGGTGTGTTTCAGCTGAGGTACAAATTGGAGAACTCAATCATTCATTCCCATTAACGCTCCTGGTTTAGCTTTTACCTGAGTGGCCTAGCCAAATTGCATTTCCCATATAGTAATTAGATTTCCCCTTTTCAAAATTGCCTGGTGAGGGGTGTCAATTGGTGGAGGTGCTTCTTATTTTCTCTCTGAAACTTGTTAGAATAGTGTTGCTGGGGAAAAGTGGCTTCTGTGTTTCAACCCTGAATTGGCTTCATCTCTGTGGCAGGTGAGGAAAACCCTATATGTTTAGTCTTTGAAGTGTTCTGGGAATCTGCAAGAGAAAAATGCTATTAAAATGTAAATTTTCAATTATTAGTGTTAATATTGAATTTCTCTCAAATTGAGATTCAAAGGTATTATTTGACCTGGTTCAGTCTGGCTTAATCAAATCCATGTTTTGAGGCCTAAAATTCATTTCAGCTTTATTAAAAAGGAGGCTATAGATCTGATGAGTCATCTCTGTAATAGAGGTAGTGACTATTTTGGAGAATTGGAGTTAATTCAAGAGTTTAATTCAAAAGCTCGTCATGAAAACAAAGACAAAAGTGCTGTCACATGGCCTGCTCCCAAGAGTAATCTCTTCGGGTCTTCTTTGTTTGCTTTTGTTAAATGTTCTTGGCCTTCAGAGTGAGTTATTTGGATTTTCTGATAGCAAGGTAAGAAGTCGAAGAGATTAGCTTTGCAAACACTGCAAACCTAGGTCTGCATAACAACTTCATGTTAGGACCACTTTCGGAAGACAAAGCCACTGGGCTTTGGTTTTGTTTGGTCTTTAAGAAATGTTCCCAAATGCCAGTCTTGGAATTTCAAATTCATTTTCAGCAAATTGCTTGCTACGTTCCAGGCATTGTGCTAATGCCGGGATTACAAAGAAGAACAAAGCAGTCCTGGTCCTCAATGAGCTTATTTTCTACTGGGAGGATCCAACGTCACAGGCATGTAATTAGGGTTAGAGAATGAAAAGGGCAAAAGTTTGACCCAGACAAAATGCTCTGAGACTATTGGAGGCGGTTGTGAACTGGGGGACATATTGATTAGTGTCTAAATATTATTGTTGTTGTCTAAATGTATATATGCATACATATGTATATCCCATGGAATTTACAACTACAGAATTCAAGAAAATAATTTCTAGAAAAGAAATCTATCTAATTCGTCATTACAAAGTTTGGCAATTGAAGATCGTTTAGTTGAATGTGATCAAAAACTTAAAAATCTTGTATGTTTAATAGTAAGGTCTTGGGGCCTCACTTCAAATCATGTCATAGTCCTTGTGACCTTGTCTCAGTGGTTTACTGGCCATTGATCCAGAGTTCCTAATGGCCTAGCTGGGCTAAAGGGGAGTGGGGATGGTGTAGGTGGCAAGGAAGGGGAAGGAAAGGTCAAGAGAATTGTGCTCACATGTTTCATGCCTGGAAGGAGCCATAGGAAAGTATCTTGTGCTTTTTGGCAGCTAGTGTTGCCACATGGAGGTTTTATAAACTTAATTTTAAGAAGTGTTTTGAAATGTTGCCCCAAACCACATGTACTTCCAGAGTTGGCCTCCAAAAAATGAGCCTTCGATCAATGAATTCCCCCCTCCCCATCACCCCCAAGGGCTGGCAGCATTACAACCTGCAAAGCTTGGATCAGAGGCTGAAATGGCTCTTTCTTGCTAACTCTTGAACTAAAATTGCATTTTTCCTGTTAAAATAAATATGGATTTGGCACTATGTTGCTTATTAATTTATATTTACATAGGGTACTCTGAAAACACCCCTCTTACTGTTGGGAATTCCTGAGTGATGGAGTGGTCTTTATCAAAGGCACAGTGGTTTTGTTACCTCATCCAAAATCCTGTGGGTGTTCGTGGCTCCTGTCACGCTAGACCCATAGAGTACTTTCCAGAGCCATGTTATGGGACAAATCTTGTTGAAGCTGTGGAGAATATCTCCATGACCAACATGAATATAAACTTCCTCCTAGAGAAAACACAGCTGTTACTCTTTGACATGGAAGTCTGAGATTTAGAGTTTAACAGAGTCTTTTTTTGGAGGATGCTCTAATGACTATAGTGACTGCACATTATCACTGTTTTAGTTTTCCCAGAGGATTAATTAGCCTGTTATTGGCATTAGGTATAAATGGCAAGAGATAATGCTCAGTGAAACCCAGATTGATAGGGTCTTCTATTATCTTTCTCTGGCAGGCTTCCATTTGTCACTGTGACAGAATACAGGATCCTGAAAAACAAAATTGTTCAACTTTGCCTGCAGTTAACGACTATCGTGCAACAGGTAAGTGCTGGTTTAGCAGATACTATGCATGAGTTATTCTTATTACCCTACATAACCAGTCGGGTACTAAAGCTTATTTATTGTTCCTTTACAGTGTTTCTCATACCTATGCTTCCTTTTCTATTTGTACCAATGTCACCTTAGTTCTGGCCTTATTACCTTTCACCTGGACTACTGCAGTGTTGTTGATGTTCAGTAGTTTTTCACTTGTATTTGACTCTTCATGACCCCGTATGGGGTTGTCTTGGCAAAGATACTGCAGTGGTTTGCCATTTCCTTCTTCAGTGGATCCAGGCAACAGAGGTTGAATGATTTTGTCCAGGGTCACAAGCTAGTAAGTGTCTGAAGTTGGCTTTGAGCTCAGGTCTTCCTGGCTCCAGGCCCAATACTCTGTCCACTGCAGCGCCACCTATTTGTCAGACTATTGCGGTAGCCCCTTTGTTTCAGTTTTTCAGTAGCCCCTATTTCCAACTTCTTCTCCCCCAAATAATCCTTCATATTCCTACCAGTTTAAAACACTGATTTATGCTGAACTATGTATTTTACACCTCTGCTTCCAGAACATTTCACTCTCATCACAGTTATTATATCTGATATGCTACTTCTTATATAAGAAAAAAAATCTGATGCCAGTTGTGGGAATGCTGCTGCTTCTCTCAAAAACTAGATGGGCCTCTTTTTGGATCCATGAATGATTTGATAACTATATGTATCATTATTTCTTTTTTTGATTCATAGTTTATTTTTAACATTCCTTTCTTTTTAAATTTTGAATTCAAGATTCTCTCCTTTTCTCTCACTTATCCTTCACCTCCCAACTCTCCTTCACCCACTGAGGAGGTAAACTATATGATATCAATTATATATGTGAAATTATGCAAGACGTTTTCATATTAGCCATATCACAAAAAAGCAAGAAAATTATACTTCAATTTGTGCTCAGAGTCAATTAGTTCTCTCTCTGGAGGTGAATAACATTTTCCTCATCATGAATCCTTTCGAATTGTCTTGGATCACTCTATTGATCAGTAGCCAAATCTTTCACAACTAATCATCATTACAACATTGCTGTTACTGTGCACAGTGATCTCCTAGTTCTCACTTCACTTTGCATCAGTTCATATAGTATTTGCCATGTTTTTCTCCCCTGAAACCACCTACCTCATCATTTCTTATAGCACAATAGTAATCCATCATAATCATATGACCCAACTTGTTCAGCCATCCCCAACCAATGAGCATCCTTTCAATTTTCAATTCTTTGTCATCATGAAAAAGTGCTACTAGAAATATTTTTGTAAATATAGGTCCTTTTCCTGTCTCTTTGACCCCTTTGGGGTATAGAGCTAGTAGTGATTTTGCACAGTTTTATAGCCCTTTGTAGTACAAGATTGTATTTTAGAACGGTTGGACCAGTTCACAACTCTACCAATAATTCATTACTGTACCTAATTTCCCTTTTCAGCATCCTTTTCAGCATTTGTTATTTCTGATAGGTATGATGTGGTACATCAGGCTTGTTTTAATTATCTTTTTTTTAAATCAGTAGTGATTTAGAGCATTTTTTCATATGACTATAGATAGCTTTGATTTCTTCTGAAAATTACCTGTTCATATCCCCTGACTATCAATTGGGGAATGGCCCTCATTTTTATAACTTTGACTCAGTTCTCTATATATTTGAGAAATGAGGCCCTTATCAGAGAAATCTGCTATAAATTTTTTTATATTACTTCATTGGTTTAGTACCTTTTATCAAAATGTAGTTTACCTGATTATCTATTTTAATTAAGTCCATTTTTGCTTCTGATTTGTTGAGATCATGATTGCCACCCCTGCCTTTTTTACTTTAGCTGAAGCATAATAGATTCTGCTCCTGCCCTTTATTTTAATTCTCTGTTTGTCTTTCTGTTTTAAGGATGTCTCTTGTAAACAACATATTGTTGAAATTCAATTTCCAGTCCGTTCTGATATATGCATCCATTTTGTGGGTGAACTCATCCCTTTCACATTCACAGTTATGATTACTTTTCCCTCCATCTGTTTATCCTCATCCCTCTCCTTCTTCTTCTCTTTCTCTCTCTCTCTCTCTCTCTCTCTCTCTCTCTCTCTCTCTCTCTCTCTCTCTCTCTCTCTCTCTCTCTCCCCCCCCCCCCTCCCCACTGTGTCTCCCTCAAAAGTCTGTGTGGCATCTGATCAGTGCCTCTTTCTGTCTTCCCTTTTGTTATTCCCTCCTCCATATACTTTATCCTCTTCCCCATCTATTTCCTTATTGGGTGGATATACCCAACTGAGTGTTAATATACATTCTTCTCTCTTTGAGCCAATGGATAATGAAGTTCACTTTCTGAGCAGTCATCCAACCCCTTTCTGTCTCTGAGCTGAGAGCTCCTGAAGCTGCTGCTGCCGTTGCAACTGCCTCTAAGGCCCACCGCTGGTGCTCTTGCCAAATCCTGGGCCTGTTCCCACCCTGGTGTTACAGACCTCTCCTTTGGACTGCCTAAATTTTCTTAGGCTGAATAAATGTCTCCCTCTAACCTTTTGTTGGCTCTGTCACTCTACAATTTTATTTGAGGTGTTATTTTCAAGTTGTTTCGAGGAAAACGTTGGGAGAAATCAGGTGGGTCTTGGTCTGTACTCTGTCATCTTCTACAATAACCCTCATATTTCTTTAGTATCACTCTTCCATCTAGCACAGTGCTAGGTACCCATGAGATGAAAAAAGAATGGAAGTTTCAAGGAGTTAGGGGTGAGAAACTGTGGTAGACAGGAGCCTCTTATTTGTATAAATCCCTACGGACACTTGTCAGTCCTGGTTAGCCCTCTACCCATTACCCACATTCTTTTCTTTCCCAAGTCCCAGTGCTTGATCTGATCATGATACTCTTCTGCTTGAAAAACTTGCCTGCTTTCCTTCCCCTGTCCACCAGTCCCCATTCATTGCCTTCATCTGGGATTGGTTCCCTCCCCCATTCCCAAGCAGATGAGAACACAGCCTCACATCTCCTCCCTCCTCCTAGTCCTGCAGGAACATGGGGTCCTTTTGTAGCTTTCAAAGGGAATTTTCTGAATGGAGCTAAAAACGCTCTTTCTATGTTCCCAACACCTTACCTTTTTTCCCTTACCCTGTAGGGAAAGATAAAAGTGCACGTAGGTGCCAGTGGTGGCATTTGGGACACACAAAGAACTAAACTGATATGATTCATTTCTATTTTCTGAGGAAGGCACAAGTTCACTGAGGTGCAGAGAAGTAAGGACCTCTGGCTGGGAGGTGAGAAAATCAAACAAGAGATGGGGTTGCTGACAACAAGACTGGAGTCATAGCCGTGGGCGTTTACTCTTCCTTTCTCCTTTGCCTCTGTGAAACCCTTCTTTGGCCTAGTACTGAGGGGAGGTAGGGAGTGAGACTGGAGTTGGAGAAGGAGGGAGTCATCAGAGGCGGCAGCAGCAGGACCTGTAGTGTCAAATGGAAGGAAGAAGTCTACTCAATTGGGTCTAATAGAGGGCTATGACTATTTGTGGGATGCGCTTATGTTATTTAGAGATTACCTGTATATCATTTTTACTTACTTAACCCATCTCCTTCTTCTTTGATTTTTTTCATTTGAACACAACTGTAGGGAAGAAATTATGTAAGCATTATGGTCCTGATCCATCACCCTCATTGATCTTAGAAATTCTCATCCCAATTTACCAGCAATCGCTGATTGCCCCAGAGTTATACAGCAGTCAGTGGCAAAGTTAATTGAAATCTCTATTTGGTAACATTTCTGTTAGCTGGCAACACTTAAAAAGAAGACAGTTTTAAGTGAGTCTGCTGGTGGCATTAGTACGTTTGAAAATTGGCTCCCTCTTGCTCTTACAAGGTTTTTGAATGGGTGGTCTTTGTGTTTAGGTTATCCTTCTTTTCTGAGTTTCAGGTTTGGGGCTCTGTCATCTTTAGTAAAGATGGGGAATACCTCTTTTTCTTGCCACAAAATTTGCAGTGAACTTAGCAAGCAACAATTTTGTGACCGTTGCCCAGGGAAAGGAGGAAGGAGATAGAGATAAGGAAAAAAGGAGATGAGGGGATTTAAATGAATAGTGGATTGAAGAGTGAGGGATGACTAGCTCTTTCCACTCCAGCTACTTCTTTAAGTTAACTCATTGTCTGCCCCAGCAAGGACAAACACATTAGAAGACTCCTTGCTGGCCAGGTAATTGCTTTTGGTATTTTAGGACAGGAGGAAAAAAATGGGGAAGGAAGAGAGTTATACGGGGAAAACATTTTTCATAACTTTCTTCTCAAGGAGTACAAAAGTGTGTGTGTGTGTGTGTGTGTGTGTGTGTGTGTGTGTGTGTGTGTGTTTTGTGGGGGAAGGTAAGTAAAAACAACATACTTTTTCAAGGAATTCATAATATAGACTATAAAATTGCATTGGTCATTTGGTCATAGGAGATAAAATCTATTCCCCAAGAAGTTATCTTTTATGTCTTCAAAACTGTTCTCATTACCACTGGAATCATTACTCTGATCGCTTTAGTTAACTGTTTGAAGGAATTGGCCCCAACTCCCTTTCTTGGTTTACCCATCTATGATAAACCCAATCAGAAGCTTTCTCTTGGTCACCCTTTTACCTCAGTCTATAGACATCAGCCTTCTGGGCCATCCATACTGCTTAGGTCTCAGAGCAAGTGTACCCCACCTTATAACACTGTATCAGCTCATACCAAGTGTTGAACTGTAGCATACTAACCAGGCACCATATAGGCATGTAGAGGAAACTGAAGACATGCAACCCCTGATATGGAGGGACCTGCAATGTATCATACCATACTTTTTCCTCCTCAACATTTTTCTGGACCACTGTTTCAAGACACTTATGCCTCTTTGGTTTTACCATTCATCTGTGTGATCTAAGCCTGCAATAAAATGGTTTTTCTGTCTAAAGTTTTTTAAGGCATTCAAATAAATGGCCTAAAGTGCTGCTAGTCAAACTGACTTGACTGAATACTTTTTAGGCACCTGGGGGGAGGAAGTCGAATAAAATTAAGAGAGATGAAAACAATTTGACCCCAAAGTGCGAACAAAATTATTTTTGTGTTCCATGTTTTTGGCCTCATGAGGATGCCTTTCTGTTATCTTCCACTTATGCTCTTTTGTAGCAAGGCTGTACTTTTTAATGGAAAACCTCTCAGTGTCATCAATCTCAACTTCATTTAGTTGGACAAATAATTCATCAGAAAATACAAATGAAAATACATCACTGTTTCTTCCATTAAAGACTTTGGTCTTTGTGAATGAGTTATATATTAACTTTTCAACCCAGTTTTAGTGTCTAGACTTGTGATTTTACATGTGTAGGAAATGTCTGAGTGCAAACTCTTCCAGACTGGCAACTTCTTTGTTACTTAGTCTGTAATAGTTGCCAGAAACATTAGAAGGTTAAGAGGTATTAGGATCTCAGTTTTGCAAATGAGAAAATTGAGGCTTATAGACTTGTTTAAGGTCACTGAGCTAAGAAACTTGCAGGTCCAGGACTCCCAGCCATATCTTCTGACTCCAAATCACTAGGCTTTCCAGTATCTCACAGGACACAGACCATCATTCTTGAAAATTCATTCATTCTACTGAAAAAAAGAATAATTTGGGGGTTTTGTAGTTACATGAGATTTCTTTGTGCTTTGAAAGCTGAAATATTTGCGGACTCAGAATGAGACTCAGGGGAATGGATTTACTGTGCACAAATTAAAGAAATCTCTGAAATGATTCACTGCTTATTATTCCTGTCATATTTGGAGCCCTAATGTTCAAAGTGATATGGACACCAAGCCACTTGACTGTGGGGTATTCTCAGAGAACACAATGGGTAGCTTCATTTTTCGCATTTGGTGGTGTCATCCAACCACTAACTTGAACAAAGGGTAATTATTAATGGCTTGATATAGTCCAAGATTGACCCCATTAGCACCCTAGAACATGTGTCCTCACCCCATCATTGATGGCTAGCAGCTCAGTGACTCTGGCAAGAAAGATGGTAGAGATAGTGATAAGGGACTGGACATGGATGAAAATCAAGTCTCTATCATTCCTGATTCCATGCATATCTCTTTGTGTAGCATCTTAAACCAGAGAGATTATGTAGCTTATAGGAGATCTAAAGGTATTCTATATTGTACCAGCAGGTAAGCCAGTATAAAGCTCCTAGCCTGCTAAGCAACACAGGGGGTGAGAACTAAGCCCAGGATGAACTCTTCCTATTCACAGGAGAGAAGGTCATGCCACATTCCAAAAAGTTCAGGCACATCTATACGTCATGTACAGACACCATAAGATGGAAAACAGGTACTGTATTCAACAGGAGACAGGGGCTGCAACAATTTTCTTGAATCATCTACAAAATCATCACTTGGTCCTTCTCTGCTGTCAAATGCATAGCACTATTAGTTTGCCAGACATACAAAGCCACGTGGAAGACCAAGACCTCACAGAAAATAGGATTTTAGATCTACAGACAGGAGAGAACTCAAAGCTCAGCTAGTCCAATCTTCTCTTTTCACAGATGGTGTGTGCCTTATGTGCAACCAAGATAGGATAGCTGTGGGAGCTAGGCTGAGCAGCACAAACCATCACTGGTATGCAGGGAAGGAGAGGGTCCTGATGCTTTGTGAGGTATGCCCGTTGGGTTGGCTGAGCAAGCTGTGAGCCTCATGGGAGCCTAATCTTTGGATGAACACTTTTCTCTAGTGTTCCTGAAATGTGTTTGATGCTTTCTGTGTTAATCAGATCTGTTTAGCCTCCCTTCCTTCTTCTACCTCTCCAACCATTAAAATATAGGGTAGCCTTTTCAGTCAGGAGATACACTAGAGGACATGTCATGTGCCTAGCAATGTCTGTTACTTACATCAAAATAGTAGTTCTGATTTTTCTCTAAAACTCTTGAATTTATTTAGAAGCATTAAATTTGCATCCCAATGAATTCCACTAAATAAATAAAATATGAGATGGGTGGTGGTTTTTCAGGCTGCTTCGTGGCAGCTCCAGAAAGTCACCTGCAGGAAACGTTCCAGAGGATATTGCTCTATACATCACATACTTGCAGGGAGGGAAGAGCTAAGTGCACCTGGCTTCTGCTAACACTTGTGCTCTGCGATTTATTGTGTTTTCAAGTCACCTCTGGGAGCAAATGGAAAGAGAGAGAGAGGTGGGAGAGAAAGACTCACTACTATTTCATTATAAGCCTTCTTCAGGGCTCATCATTTTAATCTTGGTGTAGTAAATACTGTGCCCTCCCTTAATGTATCGCATTCCATTCAGCTGTTAACTTTACATCTAGTTCTTCAATTAAAATAATCACACTTAATATGTCCTTTGTTACATTGAGGGGAAACTATCAAGATTCAAAGTGTCTTTTAAGTCATTGTTTCTGCTTGTAGGTTTTCTCAGGATGACTTAGGTGGCAAAAGGAACATTGACTTTTCCTCCTCCTTTCCAATCGCTTAAACAATTCCCTTTTGTTTTTAATAAAGGAGTTTTCTATGTTGAATTTAAATGAAAGAACAAGTACCTGTGTATTCTTGAATCCAGTTTTTAGGGAATATGAAAATAAAGGTTCCTAAGAGTTCCTAATGTCATGTTTTCAGGAAATATGGGAACTGAAAAAGTTTAGTGTTTTAAATCAGAAGATTGAATCTTTTGGAGCAAGAGTTTATTCCTGAAGCACTTGTAGGTATTAGATTTGAACATTTCTTTGGGGGAGGGGAACTGAAAAATCAAATTTGTACCAGAATATGTGGGTAAGTAGTAGATGTGTTAGAAGATTAGAGGAGGGCTCCCTAAATTATATAAAAGGACAGCTGCCCACAAAATCTCAAGGGAAACTGAGCAAGCTAAAGAATAATGAGGTAGCACATACCAACAGACCTCTCATAAGAGTTTGAAGGTGGATCGTACTTTAGAACCAATCGAGGGATAAACACCTTGGAAGCACTTTCATTTGATGCTGAGATTCCTTAGGAAACTTTTGAAACTATTGGAGTTACTACTCAATATAGGTAGATGAGAAAAAAGTATAGCAACTCAGAGTTTACACAGCAATATATAAGTATATTCCTATCTAGCTATGTTCATACATTTACACACACACACACACACACACACACACACACACACACACACACACACGGTGTCTCCAAAAGTCTTAATGCATCATTAAGTCCTGGACGCTTTGAGGAAGAAGGGTATTAGACAGAAGACACATAGTTTTCTGCAGCTATTGGAGAGTAATGAGGGTGCGGTTAAGGTCAAGAGTAGTATGGCATCTAAATGGGAAAGTCTTCTCCTAGCAGATGCCACTGTTGACAGTGATACTCTTTAATCCGTAGCTTCTACTGAAACAATTGTAGTGAATGGGAGATGTAACTTGTTTGAAACAGCACAGTTAAACTTTTATTTCCAGGACTCCTGGGTGCTCTCCTGACCAACTACTGGTCACATCCTGTGTTTTGATGGCCTTCCGGGTTATGTTCCTTTGGACTGGGCTGGTTATGAGTAAATAGTGTCTCTATCAATCCATTTCTACCAATGATATGCTACTAATTTCTAGATAATTTCTTAATCATTTCACATTTTGACTTTCTTGGGAAAGGGCCAGCCAGAGGGAAGATTATCAACTGGGAGACCAGTTCGTTGTTTGAAACCCTCTGTCCTTCTGTGAAGTCGATGTTAGTTGGATTCTTGCTCATCCTCTAGGTTGCATATGCAAATGGAAGGCAAGGTTTTTGGAAACTGCTTTAACCCAAAAGAGTGACTCAAATATGAAGATTATATATGGTCTACATTGTAGATATGGTAGCTCTTTGGGGCACGTGAGACCTTTTGGCATCTTTCAAGATGTACTATGTAGGTTGCTACATTTATCCATATTATGTTTAGCCTTAGGGCTTTACATGACCTTCTTTTATATGCCACCGCCTACTTCAGCATTGTAAGAATTTAATTGGTCTGATGATTTTAGGTCAGGACCTCTATCACTTTGGAATTTTTATACCCTATACTTACATATTGCCTGTTACAAGGTAGGTACTTAATAAATGCTTACTTGCTTGGTTGATTAGAGGAAAAATGTATCTCACTTTATAGAATGGATGTACTCCTGAAAAGTTGACCCTTAAGTGAATTTCTGTAAAATAAAATCATATTTTTTTATTTATTTCCATCTGAAAGGGATGGTGGCTTGCTATGAAAAAAAACTTTGAGTGCAAAGATGTAATAAAAATGATATTTAATAATGTAGCAAATCATCTTGGAGCACATATATAGATTTTTACATGTCTCTCTGCTAGACCTCCATTATACAACCATTTATTAAGTACCTACTATGTTCATTATACTGTCTATAAGTGAAAAATTATATTTTTTGAATAGCAAAGCACTCAAAACAATGAACAAAATATACTTTGTCAAAGTGCCTATTTTTTCTAAGAAATTGGGTTTCCAAATAGTAAGGAAGAGAAGGGGCTATGTTCTATGTATGACTCAGCCCTTTAAATTCAGTCTATTGTTTTCTCGCCTATACTAAGACACATATTCCTTTTACACTTTAAGCTTTTAGCTCTTCTGTCTAAAGGTTTTTTTTTTTAAGGTGATATCTGTTAATTGTCTATAAGTAGCTTTATTTGGTCTGTTCAAGGGTTTAATATCCTTGGCAAGTTCTTTATGTTACCTTTTGCACAGGGAGGTAACAGATGCTTGTAGAAGGACCATTAGCATGTTTTATTATTTCCACCAATGGAAATTGACATTTGGTGTGTCTCTGTTAAGAAAGATACACCTTACTTCATTCAGTGTGAAAAATTTCTTCCATGTCTTCCTTGGATTTTCATAATGTCTTCAGCCATGAAATCCAGGGAATGACAAAAATTTAGAATAGACCTTTAGACCACTTTGCAAATGCCTTTGCAAGAACTGGTGGTGGCCAAGAGAAGGGTCATATATTCAGACATCAGCTCTACCAAGAAATTTATTAAAAGTCTAACTGTGACATGTTTGTGTAATGTTCTGAAGCTTGTCATCAAGAAGATACATGTTGTCCCTATCTACTCTGGAATCTTAATACTCTGGAACTTAGAAATACATTTATAAAATCATCATAAATTTCCCAGAGAACAGCAACTCAGTAAGCAATTGCTCTATTAATCAAAGACTTATTTGGAATTATAAGATGACAGTCTCTTTTTAACTGCCAATAGAATTCTCAAAGGTAACCTCCTTGGACAGAGAATTCCGTGGAGACCATTTGAAATGGACATTTGTCACAGAAATTTTGCCACATAGCAGCATTATAAGGTGGTAGTGGGCAATTATTTTGTAAAATTGTACACATTTAAGCTTTGTTTGACAGCAATAAGATGTCTTCTTAAATATAATGTTGTAAGTAACTGATGTTTTCAGTATTTAGGCACATCATGAAATATCCTGGTGTAGTAGACTTATGTATAAAATTCAAGACTCTAGATGCCAGTCCCTATGCTTAGGTTTCTAAACTTTTGGAACTAAAGACTTTGATCTAGAGTAGTTGCTAGTGTCTTTTCACTGGGTGAAAACTATCGGGTGCATTTTGGATTTATCAATTCTCTGATTTCAATGAGATCAAGTGCCACTTGGAGGCATAAATGTCCAACTCCAGCATGTACCTGGCTACCTATCTGTACTAATTAGGGATGGCTCTATGTGTACGTATATTCAATAGTGCCATCTGAGGGGCACCAGAATGCTCCCTGTCTTGGCAAATTTTTAGAGCTTAGAAAAGAAGGGACACACGAACGAACATGTTTAAATTTAGATTTGTAATCTCAGATTCTGGAGATCTTAGGAAATTGGGTGTGAGGGCCCAATTTTGAAAATGGGGTTGCCATTTAATATTTCAACGGACTAACCCCACTTCCTCTTCCGTAGCACCCCCTCTTTTGGACTCTCCAATCCTCACTCACTGCAATCATATGTCTTTTCCACTTCCAATCTGGCAAAAATTTTTAATCCAGCCAGAAAAACCTCCAGAGAGCCATTTCCTGTAGGTATCAATCTGTCTGTCACTGTGATCCATGTGGAGGTTAGAATCGTTTTTCACTTTATAAGACCTAGCTCACAGAGGAAACAGCAATAATTAAGTGCTAAAGGAGAACCGTGGGAGATGTGGGGCTAAAAGAGAAGCAGAGTGGAACTCATTTAACAAAGTAAGGGGACGAATGGCCAGTGGAGGGCTTAGTGACAGCCATTCCAAAAATAGCCACAGAAGCACAGTAACTAGCCAAACAAGAAAGGCCTTGCAGAGACCTAGCTAGAGGATGCCAAGTCCCCTTAAGAAGGACAAGAGGTAATGAAAGACTGATCAAGATATTCAGTTTTCCATCTCTCAGTCGTACTAGACCCAGAGGAAGAGACTGGGAATGCCCTGAGAATTTAGAGAGCTTGAGAGAAAATGCCAGTTGCAACACAAGAACCACCACCTTTTCTATCACCTCTGCTGAGTAGTCAGCCTTCTGTCAGGGAGCCTTCTATAGAAAAACTGCATGACCAATACAAAATACATCTTTGCTTCTCAGGAAACACCCTAGTGAGGGGCCAGGTTTTAGGCCTTGCTTGAGCAATAATTTCCAGTTTTAAATCATTACTGCCCAATTAACATTGTCCATTTTTAGTCTCCTTACTTAAGGAGAGCAGCACAAGTAATCCTAAGCAAAAGTTAAATTGAGTCATTTTCTTTGACTTTGACATGCATTCTATTGTGTTCTTCCCAAAAGTTTACTTGCCTCTGAATATGTGTGTGTATTATATATATGTATATATATATATATATATATATATATATATATATATATACATATATATGATACACACATACATATATATATACACATATATATTGCTGAGGCTGATATTGACATTAATGTACATTTCCTGATCTTACATGAAGATATCAGAAATATGACTTGAAAATATAGAGAGAGTAGGCCAAAACTGACCCAGATTAAAAACTTGATCTGATTATCCCATGTGGTAGCCAATCTGTGTGTGGGTAAGTGAATGCTGACAGGTTTTCTCATTTTCATTTGTAAGAGCTCTGGTGAATAAAAAGGTGTTGATGCCTGGCACTGGCCCAAACCTTACAAAGTTGACTCTGTTTTTTATCCCTCAAATCCCCTTGGGCCCCTATAATGTGTTCACATACCTGCATGAATATAAACACTACTGAGAATGCCACTGGTAGGTTTCCACTATCTAGATCTAACATGCTGGGCAAATTCCCCAAAATGACAGCATAGGACTAACCCATGTGATATCACTAAAGAATGGGGCTGAAGTCAGAACCTAGTTGTTAACGACCCTCTTCTTTCCTAACAAAATTGTGTTTTTGTGAGCTAATAATCAAAGTTCTAGCTAGTTTGTATAGACTACGGTACAAAGTATTTTTTTCATTTTAATTTATTTTTAATTTTTATTGCTATCTTGTTTTTGCATCACCTTCATGTACAAACCTATCCTTCCCCCCCACCTTCCCAGAAAGTTATCTCCTGTAAAAAAATACAATTAAAAGAGAGGAAAAACACTTAATAAAATTAACCAGCATATCAGCTGAGTCTGAAAGATATGATATACAATGTTCTATACTCATAGTCTTCAAACTCTGCAAAGAAGGAAGGAAAGTATTTTTTCATTCCTTCTTTAAGCTTGGTCACTGTACATTTAGCCTTTTAAAATAAATTTTATTGATAACTTTTATTCATATATCATCTACATTTCTGACTTTATCCTTCTCGTAGTCCCTTCCTAAGATCTGACCCATATAAGCAAGAATTTTAAAAAGAAGGGGGGAAAAGTTTATCATAACTAACCAAGATATCACAAAAAGTCTGCCATTCTGTGCAATGCTGAACATACATGGTCCCTCCCCTGCCACTTCTGTGAAGATGCAGACAGAAAGGTGTATTCTTATATTTTTTTCTCTGATGTAACTTAGCAAAAGGTAATTTGATTATTCTCTTCTTGTTCTTTCCATTGTTATAGTTTTTGTGTATAGTTTTGGTTCTGCTGATTTCATTTTACATCAGTTCGTAAACCTTCCCTTGCTTCTTTGTGTTTATCATAGTCATTGTTTCTGACGGCATAACAATCTTCCAACTTTCCTGTATCACAACTTGCTTAGCCTTTCGCTAGTTGATGGGCATCTGTTCCTTTGCTTCACTTTGTTTCCAGTTCTTTGTTATTATAAAAAGTGCTAGTATAAATAGTTGGATGTATATAGGGCCTTTTCTATCTTAAACCTTCTCCTTTCTCACTCCCTCCGTTTTCTGGCACTCCCTGAGACTTGGCTCCATCCTGATGGATGACATGACATCTGCCTGGCTAGCCTTTCTGGTACTGGTTATATTTTTCACTCATATTGGTAGTGACTTACACGTGGTGATGGAAGACTCAGAACACTCTTTGCTCCCCATTGCTCCTTCCAGATTCTCCCTCCAGCACCATCAATCAACAAGTGTCCTCTACTGCTTTGTGGCTTATGCCACTCAAATTTATCACCTAGTGTAGATCCTGGTGGCCTTTCTTCATGGACACGCTTCTTTCTTTCTCAGTGACTTCAGGGCCAGGCTCATCATACTTATCTCCACCCAACTCCTGCCTTTATAAATTCCTTGTGAAGTGCCCTCACTTACCCTAGCCACCCCCACAATTTACTTCCTATCACCAGCCTCTTTTCTTCTTCAGCTACACACACAGATGGTTCACAACCTTGCTCTTGCCATGAGCCAAAAGTATTCATGAACTCTACATTTTTTTTCTGATCATAAACTTCTGTCATTACATCATTCCTTATGACTTATGGACTCTACTCTGTTCTATACCTTCATCTCCATGTGTCCTCATGATCTCCATATGTGTCCATGTCTCCCCATCTGGCCGTGTGTCTCCTTTATGGCCCTGTATCCCCATCTGTGTGTGAGTCCCCTGTCTGTCTGTCCCTGTTTCCCCATCCATGTGTCTCCTATCTGTCTTTGAGTCTCCACCTGTCTGTGTTTCCCCATCAGTCTGTCTGTGTGTCCCCATGTGTCTGCCTGCATCCTCATCTGTCTGTGTATCCCCTACCTGTCTTCCTGTGTGTCCCCATCAGTCTGTGTCTCCCCTATCTGTCCATGTGTCCCCATGTATCTGTCCATGTGTCCTCATCTGTCTATGTGTCCCCATGCGTCTGTCCATATGTCCCAATCTGTCTGTGTGTCCCCATGTGTCTGTCCATGTGTGTCCTGCCTGTCCGTGTGTCCCCACGTGTCTGTCTGCATCCCTATGGGTCTGTCCGTGTGTCCCCATTTGTCTGTCCATGTGCCTCATCTGTCTGTGTGTCCCCATCTATCCATATGTTCCCTATCTGTCCATGTGTCTCCTATCAGGCCCTCTGTCACCATGTGTCTGTCCATGGGGCCCCATCTGTATATGTGTCCCCTATCTCCATGTTTCCCCTATCTTTCTGTATGTCCCCCATCTGTCCATGTATCCCCACCTGTCCATGTGTCCCCATCTGTCTGTCCATGTGTCCCCATCTGCCTTTCCATGTGTCCCCATCTGTCCTTGTGTCCCCATCTGTCCATGTGTCCCCATCAGTCTGTGTGTCCCTATCTGTCTGTGTGTCCCCATCTGTCTGTGTGATAGCTCAGGATGAGATCTTGCACAGCCCTCCCTCCCTCAAAACAAAGTCAAGTCCTAGTCATGCCATCATTTCTCTGATGTCATGGTCTTCTTCTAAAACAAAGGACAAACATAACCTGTGAGTAGACCAAGCTGCCTGACTGGGGACCTAGCTAGCTTATATTCTTTGGTTTCCCTCACTTGACACAAACATGTTAACAGGCTATAACAAATTGTTTATGCTAGGTGCTTTCACTCCCTTTCTTCTCACTCTTCTAAACCTTTTGCAACCAAAACTATTCCCTCTAAGGCTACCAGTAATCTCTTAATTGCCAAATCTAATGGCCTTTCATCAGTCTTCATCTATCATGATATCTCTGCAGCCTTTGACCCTGATGATCACACTGTTCTCCTGGATGTTCTCTTCTCTCTAGATTTTCACGATGTTCCTCTCTCCTGGTTGTCTTCCTCTCTGTTTGGTTTTTCCTTCTCAGTCTCCTTTGCTGGATCTTCATCCTTCAAGGCTCTGTCCTGAACCTATTTCTCATTTCCCTCTATGCTTTCTGGCTTGATAATTTCGTTATTCTCATGGGTTCAACTATCTCTATGGAGATTGTTTCTAGATCTCTCCTGAATTCATATCACCATTTTTTGAACATCTCATATCAAATGCCCCATAGACATCTCAAAGTCAACATGTCTAAAACAGAACCCATTTATTTGACCTTCTGACCTTTCCTATTATTGTTGAGGCAGCTCCATCCTCCTAGTCACCCAAGCCTATATCCTTGGTGTCATCTTTTTTCATACTCCCTTCACATTGTTCACTTTGTTGCTGAATTTTGTCATCTCTGTCTTTACAGCATCTCTTTTATGAGTCCTCTTTTCTGTATTCACTCAGCTACCACCTTCAAAAAGTCTCAAGATGGTCTCCCTGATGTAAATCTCTCCTCACTCTAATCTAGCCTCCTCTCAACTACCAAAGTAATCTTCCTGAAGCATGAGTCTGACCATGCCTTGCTCCTGCTCTCACCAATTCAAAAAACTTTAGTGGCTCCCTATGACCCCCAAGATCAAATACAGAGTTCTCTGGCATTTAAAGCTCTTCACAATCTGGACCCTAGTGTATTTACACTTTACCTCACTCCATGTACTCCACACTGTGGCCCACTTATCATTTCTTACATAGAACATTCTCCCTCCAGTCTTATTGCCTTTGTACTGACTCCCTACAATGCTATATCATTTCACCTCTACTTCCTAGCTTCCTTCAAAACTAAGTTCAAATGTCACTTTCCATAGGAGGATTATACTAGTCTATCCCTTCTCCTCATCTCCTCACTCAGTTCCTTTCCTTAGAGATTACCTTCTATTTATACAGTATATATCGTGTACATGTATACATATATAAAATTATTCTCCTGTTGTCCCCCTTAGGGTTTAAGCTTCTTGAGGTTAGGGATCCTATTTTTTGTCTTTCTTTGTATACTCAGTTCTTAGCACAGTGCTTACAACATAGTAAATGCTTGTTGACCGATTATGTTTTTATAAACCTACCAGTGGGACCTCTGGGTCAAAGGAGAGGGAAATTTCAATTACTCTCTTAGCAAAATTTTAAATTGATCTCCAGAATTCATAGCTCTACAAACAATATGTCAGTCTGGCTAACTTATCACAGCCCCTCCAACACTGATTATTCCCTTCTTTGCCAATTTTCTTATATGAAGTGAAACCTCAGGGTTGTTATGATTTGCATTTGTCTTATAATTACTGATTTCTGAACTATCTCATATTAATAGTTTGCAGTTCTTCTTTTGCAGAAATGTTTGTTCATTTTCCTCAATTTCTTATACATTTTAGAATGGATCTTGATTTTTTTATATTTGTGTTACTTCCCTGCTTTCTTGGCTATCAAAATCCTTATCAGAGATAGTTGATGCAAAGATTTTTTTCCACTTGACAGCTTCTCTTCCTATCTTAGTTGCATCACTTTGGTCTATGCCAAAGCTTTTCAATCTCATGTAACTAAAATTATCTGTTTTATCTTTTGTGATTTGTCATTTGGTTAAAAATTATCCCCCTATCCATAGCTGTGCTTTTCTTCTAATTGTTTTGTGATATGCCTTTTAATATTTAGGTCTCATATCCATTTTGCACTCAGTATAGCATATGGCAAAGATATCTGTCAAAATTTGATTTCTACCAAACTACTTCCCAGTTTATTGTGTCATTGTTTCTATGTACTAGACTTTTTTAACGGGGAACTTTGCCCCTAAAATATTAGAAAGGCTATTTAATGACTATGGGAGGTATTTTTTTTTGTTTTGGGGGGGTTTTTTGCTAGTATTTTTTTTTTTATTTTTACTGTTCAACATTCATTTCCACAAAATTTTGAGTTCCAAATTTTCTCCCCATCTCTCCCTTCCCCCACCCTGAAACACCATGCATTCTGATTACCCCTTCCCCCAATCTGCTCTCCCTTCTATCACACCCCTCCCTTCCCTTATCCCCATCTTCTCTCTTTTCTTATAGGGAAAGATAGATTTCTATACCCTATTACCTGTATTTCTTATTTCCCAGTTGCATGTAAAAACAATTCTTAACATTCATTCCTTAAACTCTGAGTTCCAACTTCTCTCCCTTCCTCCCTCCCCGCCCATCCCCACTGAGAAGGCAAGCAATTCAATATAGGCTATATATGTGTAGTTTTGCTAAAGACTTCCATAATAGTCATGTTGTGAAAGACTAATTTTATTTCCCTCTATCCTATCCTTCTCCCATTTATTCTATTCTCTCTTTAGACCTTGTCCCTTCCCTAAAGTGATTACTTCTAATTACTCCCTCCTCCCATTTGCCCTCTCTTCTATCATCCCCCAAACCCACTTATCCCCTTCTCCCCTTCTTTCCTGTAGGGTAAGATAGATTTTCATACCAAATTGAGTGCGCATGTTATTCCCCTCCTTAAGCCAAATGTGATGAGAGTAAACTTCACTTTTTCCCTCTCACCTCCCCCCTTTTCCCCTCCACTGTAAAAGCTTTTTCTTGCCTCTTTTATGAGAGATAATTTACCCCATTCTATTTCTCTTTCTCCTCCAAATATATTCCTCTCTCACACCTTAATTTTAGTTTTTTAGATATCATTCCTTCCTATTCAAGTCACCCTCTGCCCTCTCTCTGTCTCTCTGTCTCTCTCTCTCCACTCTCTCTCTCTGTCTCTTTCTATATGTATATATATATATATGTATATATATATATGTATATATATTATATATATAATCCCTCCAACTACCCAAATACTGAGAAAAGTTTCGAGAGTTACAAATATTATCTCTCCATGTAGGAATGTAAACAGTTCAAATTTAGTAAGTCCCTTAGGATTTCTCTTTCCTGTTTACCTTTTCATGCTTCTCTTGATTCTTGTGTTTGAAAGTCAAATTTTCTATTCAGTCTGGTCTTTCCATCAAGAATGCTTGAAAGATCTCTATTTCCAGTTTTGCTGGGTAGGTGATTCTTGGTTTTAATCCTAGCTCCTTTGACTTCTGGAATATCACATTCTAAGCCCTTCAATCCCTTAACGTAGAAGGTGCTAGGTCTTGTGTTATCCTGATTGTACTTCCATAATACTCAAATTTCTTCTTTCTAGCTGCTTGCAATATTTTCTCCTTGACCTGGGAACTCTGGAATTTGGCTACAATATTCCTAGGAGTTTCTCTTTTTGGATCTCTTTCAGGAGGTAATCGGTGGATTCTTTCAATACCTCTTTTGCCCTCTGGTTCTAGAATATCAGGGCAGTTTTCCTCAATAATTTCATGAAAGATGATGTCTAGGCTCTTTTTGTGATCGTGACTTCAGGTAGTCCCATAATTTTTAAATTGTCTCTCCTGGATCTATTTTGCAGGTCAGTTGTTTTTCCAATGAGATATTTCACATTATCTTCTATTTTTTCATTCTTTTGGTTTTGTTTTGTAATTTCTTCATTTTTCATTAGCTTCCATCTGCTCCATTCTAATTTTTAAAGAACTATTTTTTCAGTGAGCTTTTGAACCTCCCTTTCCATTTGGCTAGTTCTGCTTTTTAAAGCATTCTTCTCCTGATTGGCTTTTTGGACCTCTTTTGCCAATTGAGTTAGCCTATTTTTAAAGGTGTTATTTTCTTCAGCATATTTTGGGTCTCCTTTAGCAAGTTGTTGATTCACTTTTCATGAATTTCTTGCATCGCTCTCATTTCTGTTCCCAATTTTTCCTCCATCTCTCTTACTTGATTTTCAAAATCCTTTTTGATTTCTTTCATGGCCCGAGACCATTACATATTTATTTTGGAGGTTTTGGATGCAGAAGCCTTGACTTTTGGGTCTTCCTCATCTGAAAGGATGGAAGAAAGTACCTGTTCACCAAGAAAGTAACCTTCTATAGTCTTATTTTTTTCCCTTTTTGGGGCATTTTTCCAGCCAGTTACTTGACTTTTGAGTCCTTTGTCAAGAGGAGGGTATACTCTGGGGACCTGTAAGTTCTCAGTTCCTCCAAGGTGGCATAATCAAGATAGAGGAGTTTACTCCTCTCCTGGTCTGCACTCTGGTCTGGGAGCTACCAAAGCTTTTCTGCCCAGGATCTGCAAGTAGAATTCCCTTTCTAGAGCCTCCACCAGCTCCACCATACCAGCACTCTTCCTTACCCCAAGGCTGCCACTCAGGGCTGAGACTCAGGTCAGCAACTCAATTCCCCCAGGGTCTTTAGGTGGAGGGCTCCAAAAATGGAACACTGCTGCTGCTGCCACTGCTGGATAGGGGAGGACCCTGCTCCCTTCTCATCCAGGTGCAAAAGCTTTCTCACTGACCTTTGAAGCTGTCTTTGGCATTTGTGGGTTGAGAGATCTGGGAACTGTTGCTGCTGCCAGGAATTCTGCCCCCAAGGCCTGCTCCCATTTTGTTACTGCCAGTGTGTTGAGGCTAAGACTGGGCTGAGCTCCATGGGCTGTGCTCCACTCCATGCCCTGTGCTATAGACCTTTCCTGTCAGCCTTCCAGGCTACCTTGGACTGGAAATCTCTTTCACTCTGTCGTTTTGTGGCTTCTGCTGCTCTAGAATTTGTTTAGAGTCATTTATAGGTATTTTATGGGCTGTGGGGGAAGAGCTAGAATAGGTGTATCTTTCTACTCCACCATCTTCGACTATGGGAGGTATTGCTATGAGAATATTGGGAAGAATAGGTGATTCTCCCTTTATCTAAGATGATGCAATGGCAAAGGACATTTTCCCAGGGAAAATTTCCTAAGTATTGGTATGCTTTTTTGTTAAAGTCTCTAAATCATAATGTCCTATTTGAAGTTCTAGTTCTCTTCACTGTGTTTTCTGAGGTAACATTTAATCTCTCTTTTTCTGGTTTTCTTAGGACCCTAAAGCAAAAACCATGGATTTGTGGGATAAAGACCTGACAGAACAAGCAGATGCTGTGAGTTCAACTTTCATTTATTTTCGTTGTGATCTTGAGCAAATGACTTGCCTTTTCATGCCAGATTTCTTCTATTTGGGAATATGTACAACCATTTGCTACCTGCTTGGTCCTATTTCTTCTGCTACCAAATACATGAGGTTGCCTTTTGTGTTTTGGGACAGTTCTAGTTGTTAGAAGATTCTTCCTTATATTAAGACAAAATCTACTTCCTTGTAACATCTCCCTATTCATCTTAATTCTCTCCTCTAGGGCCACACAGAATAAGTGAAACTGTAGAAAACTTATTCATCATCACCTAACACTTGTCCTCACTGCAATAGCTTTCTCACTTGTCTACCTGTCTCAAACCTCTCCCCATTCAATCCACTCTCTATTCAGTTGCCAAAGGGATTTTTGTAAAGTCCAAGTCTAACTGTATCACCCTTCCCTCAGTTCAATAATCACCATTGGGTTCCCTATTACCTCCACAATCAAATACAAAGTTTTCTGTTTGGTACCTAAAACTCCTCACCTACCTGGTGCCTTCCAACCTTTCCAGTCTCCTTATACTTTATTCTCTGTCCATGTATTTTACCATCCAGCTATACTGGAATATTTACAGTTTCTTGATTATGACATTTTGTGTCCAATATCCATGTTTTTTCACTGGTTATTCCCCATACCCAGAATGCTTTACACTTTCACCTCTACCTTTTGGTTACCCTGGCTTCCTTCATGCCTCACCTCAAGGTCTACCTTCTTCAGAAGACCTATCCTTGCCTGCCTTCCTTCCTTAGCCTTCAGTACCTTCCCCTTTGGGATTACCTTCCATCTACTCTTGAGGTCATATGTGTACTGAGTTATTTAGATGTTGTCTCCCTCATGAGAATTTGAGCTCCTTATGGGTAGGGACAATATCTTCAGAGCTTACCACAGTGGTTGGCGCTACAAACATGGGCCCCCCAAGTTTGCTCTTCTTTAACCTAACATTCTCAAGTTCTTTCAACTGTTCCTTCTGATCATTTAAGAGTCTTATCCAGATCCCTCATAATCCAGTGAGCCCTTGTCTGTAATACTTTCATTTGCCTGCCACTATCTTGAAATTGAATTCCTAGGCCTGGACAGGGTCTGCAATTAGTTTGACCAGAGCTAGTTATTGTGAGATTTTTAGTGCTCATGTTTAAGGTGCTACATTTCTTCTAACCTTCTCTAGGATTGTGTTAGCTTTTTTTAGTAGTTATCTTTATCCCTACTAAATTTTGTTTTGGGTCAGTAAATATTTTTTTTAGGATCTTCTCAGATCTTTATTTTTTCCAATCTGGGTTGTCAGAAAAGGTGATTATTAAAAACTCTTATTTATGTTTTAATTAACCCTTCATCTCTATTCCATTCAATCACTTTGGAGACAGCAAAACATAGTGGCCCAGGCATCAGGAGTCCTAACTCTCCTACTGCCAAGCTGTGTTATCCTGGGAAAGTTGTTTTCTTTTTTTAATATATAATTTATTTATTTTTCAGTTCTTAACATTCACTTCCACAAGAATTTGAATTTAAAATTTTCCTCCATCTCTCCCTAACCCCCACCCCAGGACAGCATGTACCCTATCCACCCCTTCCTCCAGCCTGTCCTCCCTTCTGTTACCCATCCTTATTCCATCCCCCTTCCCTTCTTTTTTTCTGTAGGGCAAAAGTAATTTTCTATACTCCATTGCCTGTATAGCTTAATTTTCAGTTGCATCCTAAAACAATTTGTAACATTCATTCTTAGAACTTTGAATTCTATATTCTCTCCCTCCCTCCCCATCCACCCTTTTTGAGAAAACAAGCAATTCAATGTAGGTCATACATGTGTAACAATGCAAAGCACTTCCATAATAGTTATATTGTAAAAGACTAACCACACTTCCCTCTGTCCTATCCTGACCTCCATTTAGTCCATTCTCTCCACTGACCTGTCCTCCCACAATAGTGTTTGCTTCTGATTATCCCTTTCCCCAATTTACTGTCCCTTCTATTATCTTCCCTCTCCTATCCCCTTCCCCCTTGCCTTCCTGCAGGGTAAAATAGATTTCCATGTCCAAGGGAATGTGTTATTCCCTCCTTAAGCCAAATCCCAGGAGAGTAAGGCTCAATTATTTCCTTTTATCTCCCCCCTCTTCCCCTCCATTGTAGAAGTTCTTTCTTCCCTCTTGTATGTGAGATGATTTGCTACATTCTACCTCTCCCTTTCTCTTACTCCTAGTATATTCCATTCAACAGTAAATTGCATTTATTATGTAGTAAATAAATATTTATTCAAAACATAATAGACATTTTAGATGAAACTTAAAAATTAATACCTAGGAACAATTTATTGACTTTCTTATTAACTGTTATCAATCATTGTTTATTCTAATCTTGGTCTTCTCACTTGGCTTTAACAGACCATGTCCTTCTAATTTACTTTGAAATTTTATCTTGGACTCACAAGCTGTCCTTGAGCTTGGATAGTGAGATTTCATGATAATATGGCCACAAGACTCTCCAAGCTTCATTCCCCAGCTGCTACCATTTCCCTCCTTCATAGCAACCAGGGGGTCTATTTATTTTCTTTTTGGCTGAGGTTGATATTTAGATGCCAGACTTGCCATTCTTTGGGCTCATTTCTTCTTTCCCTGAAAGTTCCAGAACAAGAAACTCATAGTCATGTAGGTATCAGTATAGCTGTCAGCAGAATGAACCCCTGTGTCTGTCTTCTGGAAATCTGAAAGCTAGAATGTTTTCTCTCTCCACTTTTTATACTTCTCACAGGAAGGGCTAGCACATACTGGCATTTTAATCCCTCACAGTTTTGTGGAGATGGTAGAGATGATCTTCTGAAAGAACTTATCCAATAGTCAGAAAAAATTTTATCTTTGAGCAGAAATTATTTCTAAAGCAGGCAATATCTATTATAGAACATACTACCCATTTGGGAAAAATTTAGCTACAAACAGTACTTTTCAGAGAAATCTGTCATTTTCCCACCACAAAAATCCATTAAAAGTTCTTTCCATGTTCTGGAATGTGAAAATGCTTTTGAGAAGAATAAGCTCTCTAGGAAACAACATCATTTACATTTTGAGGAGCTTATTTATAATGTTAGGTTTTGAAGGGCAGCATTTTCAAAGATTTGGACTTCAGGTTAAAGAATTGCTTTACTTGTGCCTTCCCCACTCTGAGTCATTCAATTCCTTTTTTGCAGGTAGTAATTCCTGAATAACGACAGTAATTTAGCATTTACGGGCAAGATACTACATCTGCAAATTCTAAGCAGCTTTTAGAAGATTTGCCCTCTAATCGCAAAAAGTGAACACTGCAAGAGTCAATTAGAAAACTACCACAGCAGCAGAAATGCCCTGAGAAGGAGAGTTGATATCCTAACATAATTATCTTGTGGAATGTAAAAATTCCCTCTGTGCCCGTCTCTTCCTTCTTGTCTGCAATAGGTATTGTGCTCCTGAGGGTCTTCTTCATTTCCCATAGAGAACATGGATCTCTTCCAGAATTACAACTTTACCAAAAGGCAACCAAATAATGCAATTGAATACTTCAATTGCTTCGTCTTCATTCTAAGACTGGGATAAATAGGGTGAATCCAAGCAAAGTAAACCCACATTAGGAACTTCTCCAGAATGTTAGGGAAATCTTAAATTCATCTTTACCCTTGACTGTGCCTTCTGGACAAGGGGCCTTCTGGTCACCCAGGGAGCTTGTGCCCATGGGATTTCAGGTAGATCAGAAATGGAGACAGATTGTAATGAGAGCTCTGCAGCATTTCAATTTTTTGAAGATTCAAGAGTCTTCTCATTTCTTCAACTTTTTGATTCCGAGGCAATAGCAACGCGGTTCAAGATTGAGAACTCCTTGACTTTTGGGAGTCATTCATTTCAAATTCAAAATATTTCCTAGGCCTCTTGGCAGGTAATCCCCTTCACCATTCTTTGTGCATTATCTCTAGGGAAGAGGAATGGAAAGAGCATTGTACCTAAAATGTAGGCATTTTGTCTAGGGCCTACAAAAATTTAAGGGCTTGTGGGAAGAAAATCAGCCATGCTTAAAAAAATTGAACTATTAAAAACTGGAACAGAGATCTCCTTTTGAGTAAATATATGCAACTATTGGGGATAGGCACAGTGTACACATAAAGAGCAGATAATTTTCATGAACCATCTACCGAATGAAATGGGTATATTTATAAAAACATATCCATTGAGGGGAGAGAAGGGAAAAAAAGGAAACGTACGTGATAATTTTGTTGTATATTTGAAAGGAATAGCAAGTTGTGCATAGTAGATTTGCATTTTCATGTGCAATCATATTTTTATTGTACTCTGTTATGGAAATGTTTATTTTATTCCATATATTAATACTAAAATTAAAAAATAATAAACACAAAACTTAGAGGAAGAACCCATCCATCAAAGGGCCTATCAAACTACAAAAATCTTTATCTATCTGTGCCATTCTGTCATTGTGTAACCTTAAGGGAATAACATCTCTTCATTTGGCCTCGGTTTCCCCATGTGTAAAATGAGGTTCCTGAACTAGATGCTCTGTAAGACTCCTCCCAACTCAGACATCCTATGATTACTTCCATATCCCACTTCAATGTCTATACTAAAGTATCTGTATTTGTAATTTTTTTTTGTTATCAGAAGTTGCTTTTCACATTCTTTGGTTCTTTAACTCTCTTTAGCAAAGTGCAAATTTCACAGCAATTGCCTCTAGCATTACACAGTTCATTCCAACCTTAAGAGAAGTGGCAGGTCACTGTCCCATGGCTGCTGTCATTCTTTCTCTCCCACCCTTGTACTCCTCCCATCTGTTCTTCTATCTTCAGAATCTTTGTGTGGCCCCATTCACAGAAAGATATATGATTATGATGCAATAGGAACTACCAGGAATTTTCATTCTGGGGAAAATTGCAATAAAATCCAATATATACATATATACATACATATATATATATGTTGTATATAATTTATATCAAATGCAGAGAATTGTACATACCTCAGTTTTAGGAATCTGGCATGACAACATGGAAGATGTAATCAACTGCTTCCTCTCTGAAATCATATGATGCTGTCCCTTTCTACGGAGAATGGAATAGTTATTGGGGGAAGTGATATTGCAAGCGTGAGTGTGACTGCTTTTCCAGAATACTTCAGGTAGTTCATGTGACTATGGCAGGTTTACAGTATATGGAGGACATTCGAAAGTTTCTTTCAAGGACCTAATTGTTGACATTTTTAGCCGCCACTCAAACACTATCACAGAAAGAAAGTGGTAATTATTTGACCACAATAGTGGTCATCTATTTATTGGGCATGTTTATTTAAAATAATGCTTTCAGGGAGAATCATATTTTTAAAAAATAGAATTTAACTTTGGTGAACTTTTCTTCAACTAGTAATTCAGTAGTAAAGTAGTTAGAGCAACATGGATAAACGTAAAAGCTCAATTAATTCTGTGAATTGAATCTCCTATGAGCAATGTGAGGGATTAGCGTAAGGGAGCAGGTATGGTTTTGCCACACACACCTTTATTTTTCATGAATCCTTTTCCGGCAAAATATGAACAACCATAACATCATAACATTCTGCTGACTGCAGGAGAGAGTCTAAAAAGGAGTAATATAGTTCAATGAAGGTAAGCATTGGAGAAAATTTTCTTTTTTAAATGTAACTTTATAATTTTTTGCAAATAACGTAATTTCATTTTCTCTCCCTCCCCTCCATCCATTAGACAACAACAACCTCCCCAAAAAAATAAAGAAAAAGAAAACCTTCTTAACAAATATAAATTTTCCAGCAAAACAAATTGCCACAGTAACCATGTCCAAAAAAATGTGTGTCTCATTCAACATTTTAAGTCCATCACTTCTGTGTCAAGAGATAGGCCTTGTGCTTCATCTTTTTTCCCCTGGACTCATGCTTTTATCATTTCACTGATCAAAATTCTAAAGTCTTTCAATGTTGCTTTTCTTTATGGTATTATCATTGTGTAAATTGTTCTAATGGTTCTTCTCACTTCACTTGCCATTAGTTCATAGAAGGCTTCCAAATTTCCTCTGAAACTGTCCATTTCATCAGTTCTTATGGCACAAATATATCCCATTACATTCATATATTATCATTTGTTTAGTCATTCCCTAATTGGTGGGTATCCCTTTATTTTCCAGTTTTCTTTGTTATACTGAAAAGAGTTGCTATTAATATTTTGTGCATATGGATCTCTTGCCTCTTTCTTTAATATCTTGGGTATTTTGCCTAGTAGTAGTATTGCTGGGTCAAAAATAATCATAGTTCAGTGACTCTGGGGGGTATAGTTCCAAATTGCTTTCCAGAATGGTTGGACTAATTCACAGCAGCAACAATGCATTAGTGCACCTATTATCTGGCTTTTGATATTTGTCATTTTCTTCTTTTGTCATTTTTTCCAATCCAATGGTTATGTGATGAACTCTCAGAGTTGTTTTAATTTGCATTTCTTTACTTATTAGTAATATGATGTGGGTTTTTTTCACGTGGTTGTTGATTGCTTGGATTCCTTTCTTTGAAAATGCTTGTTCATATCCTTTGACTGTTTATCAATTGGCAAATGACAGCTATCCTTATGATTTTGAATCATTTCTTATATATCTTGGGTACGAGACCTTTCTCATAGAAACTTAGTACAATTTTTCCCCCTATTATCTGTTTTCATTCTAATTTTAACTGCATTGGTTTTGTTTGTGCAAAAATCTTTTTCATTTCATATGGTTTAAACTGTTCACTTTCTTTTCTGTGATCCTATCTGTTGTTTGGTCATGAACTCTTCATCTACCCATAAATTTGAAAGACAATTTCTTCCTTGCTCCTCTAATTTACTTATAATGCCACTTTATATGCCTAACTTGTATAGTTTTGTATTTATTTGGAGTTTATCTTGGTATACAGTTTGAAATATTGATCTGTACCTAATTTCTACCAGACTGTTTCCCAGTTTTCCCCAAATTTTTGTCAAATTGTAAGTTCTTACTCTAGTAACCAATGTCTTTGGGTTTATTGAACACTATAATTATGTTAGTTTGCTTCTGCATATTGCGTATGTAATCTGTTCCACTGATTGACTTATAGCCAGTACAAAATTGTTTTGATTATTACTACTTTGTATTATAGTTTGAGATCTGGAACTGCCTCCTCTCTGACTTTTTTCATTGCTTCCCTTGAGATTCTTGATTTTTTGTTCCTCCAGATGAATTTAATTATTATTTTTTCTAGGAGAGCATTTCCTTTTGAGCTCACTTTTCAACACAGAAATTAACATTTGAGCTTAACGTTGATTTATTTATGTTACAAGAAGGCAATTCATAGCATAGAAGGGATTTCTATTCTATAATAGCATGTAGAAATCCAAAGCAAACCCAGAAAAGCATTCAGTTGGACAATATTTATATGAAATGATGTCATGCATCCATGGTATTTACTTTCTCACAAACTGACAACTGCTAATTCTAGAGCAGCTGCACCATGAATTTCCATATGATCAGAAATAGATCTTATTCATTACACATAGAAGTCATCATGAGTACTTGGGTATTATCTAAATAAACCTAATAGGAACTGAATTTTTTTTCAAGAAAGAAAATCTGTTTGTTACTTGAAAATTGCTTTTCAGTTGTGGGTGCTCAATTTCTCAGAGAAAATGTGATCTGTTTCCAGGAGAAATAGCAATAAGCCAGCCCTACCAGAAAGTTCACACTGTAGTGTTTGCCTCTGGCCTGGTTCCGTCTTTGACATTCCTGAACTGTAAGGATAGAAGCTCATGAGAATGAAGCATATTTCAGATGAATGCATAAATAAATGGGAAAGACCCAGATTTTTGTCAGAAAAGTCACTCTCCTATACATCTCATGCAAAGTTGTGAAGGAGCCCTAGAGCCTTCCTTAGTCTTTCATAGTTTTGCTCATGGAACTAAAGTTAAAGGGTTTATGTAAATCTCAATGGCAAAATATGGCCTTGATACTTAGTATAAATTAGTCCATTCTGTAGGACAGACTCATGAAAAAGAAATATTGAATTAAATTTTTAAAATCTCTTTCTCAGGCTAAAGTAGAACTGAAAAGATATTTTAAGGAAAACAGTATAATGTGATGAATCAGGGAAGTCACTCTAAGCATAGGGGAAAGAGAAAGGGGGGGGGAGAGAGAGAGAGAGAGAGAGAGAGAGAGAGAGAGAGAGAGAGAGAGGTGTATATATTTATATTCATATGGAAGTATGTTGAGTCAGTTTCATTGGGCTAAATAACATAATGGGTAAATAAATAACAGGCTAAACAATGTCAAAATCTGCAACAGCCCTGTCTCCGTAAAATTTAGCATGATAAAAGAATAATAATCAATATTTTAAAGATCATTTATATTTATATTAGGAGTCCATTTATTCAAAGAATAAAGGCTACTATAATTTTTTCTTCATTCAATTCTTTCATTTCATTTTCTTCATTCGATTTTCAATTTCATTCATTTTGTTCTTCTTATTAACAAATGGATAATTTTAAAAATCACTAACCTAAAAGATTTCCTCCTTTAAGTACTTGTATCCCTGCCCAAATAATATTTTTTTAGTTTTGATAAAATATAATGAGCAGAGTCATGGCATACTAATAATAGTAACTAATATAGCACTTGCATATTTGTGAAGTCATTTCCCTATATTCTCATTTGCTTTTCACAGAAACCCCATAAGGTAGGTTCTGTTGCTAAGAGTTCATTGAATAAGTGAAAAAGTTCATCCTCAGGTCATCTTTAGTAATAACCAAAATGGCTATCATTTATATATGTAATATATAATTATAATAATAATTATTATTATTATTATCATATATAGTACATATATATGTATATATACCACTTTAAGGTTTGCATAGAACTTTACAAATATTATCTCATTTTATCCTCACAACAACCCTGGTAAGTAAGTGCTATATTTCCCCATTTTACAGAAGAAGATGCTAAGGCTGAGAGAGATTAAATGACTTGTCCAGTATAACACAATAAATCACTGAGGCAGATTTCGAACTCCTGTCTTCCTGAGTGCAGATCTATTGCTCTACCCCACCAGTTTCCTCAGTATGTCAAAATAGATAAAGGGCCAGCCTTGGAGACAGAAAAATCTGGATTCGGGTCCTACCTCTGACATGCACTGTGTCTGTAATTGTGCTCAAGTCTCTTAACCTGGGAGGGTCTCAGGCAATTTTCTCAGGCTATAAGTTACAGATGAGCTCTCACTCAGTATAAGTGAAGGGATTTTCACCCAGGAGTGTGAATTTCCACACCAATGAGATCAAAACAAAATTTAATTAAGATAAAAAAATCGCCAACAAAGACATTAGCCAATAATATAAATCAAAAGAACTGTCCTTAATGAGAGTGTAAAGATAACTGTATTTGAATTAGGAAGGATGCATAGGCATCCGGTGAGCTAATTACAATCATCTGATAGAACTCAATTCTATCCTCCTTTTTCCTTATATGTCACTTATCATTTTCATAAAGTTCTCCAGTTAAGACCACCTCACTCTGGAGTGATGAACTGACATACTTCACAACCATTCCAGTTTTAGAATCAGCATATCATTTCAAATTTAAGGAAACCTCAGTTTCGTTGTGTTTTGTGGTAAACACCACGGTGTACAACTACCATACTTGCTCACAAAATTTCCCTTGTTGCCTCTTTGATGGAAAGAATATTGAGTCAAATGGATTTTGGGTCTGACCTGGTATGACATTTCATATTTTCTTATAACAAGATATAGCTGACACACCAACTTGAAAAAGCTAAAGTTAGTGACCCAACTTTTGATAAATACCCTTGGGCCTCACTCTCATGATGTTCTTCAGTTAGTCTATGCCATAGGTCCACCTTATGTGAAACAACCAAAAGGAACTTATGTAAATAATTAAATTCTCCTGAATGGAATCCAAGATAGATCACTTTATATTGAATTTCACTCAATGGGAAGGTGTTTTACTGAGTCATCAGTATACAATCATCACACAACAGTTATTTTCAAATTTGTTTCTGAAAATTGTTCTTCTGAGATTTATTTCTGTGTAATATGACAAGTAAATGGCTTTATATGTAAATTTCATCAAGGGAATAAAAATGGGCCCATAATTATTACTTAGAGTTTAATAAAAATATATGTTGTAAAACTTGGCGCAGCAAGCTGGTAATCAGACTTTTACCTAAAAATTAACACCAGAGACTCATTTGCTCAAAAAATTTCATTTTTACTTTGTAGAAATTAAGTAGTAATTTATGAATCCTTTAGTGTGCCAAACTGTACTTTTTATTACTGTGGAGGTCTACTTGGTCTTCAGAGAAAGTGTTGTAGACCTTTCAGCTCATAAAACCTGCAGTAACACTTCAACAACCATCAAGTTTCTTTCAGGTCACTGCAGTAAACTATGGATAATGAGACCTTTGCATAATAAAATGCTAGATAATGACAAGGATGATTAATTTTATATTGATTTAAAGTACCTTTAAACATGGGCATAATCTAAAACTTCAGTGGTTTTGGCTTCCCCTTTGATATGCAGTATTTGATTTGAAATTTCCCCTATGAATCGACATAGATCATTAATGCACTTTCATTTACCCTGCCTTCATCAAGCAGAATCCAGTGACTAAGTGACAAGGTGGTATGTTCTTCTTGTTCCCTCCTATTAACATTAGGTGTCCAGATACTTAAAATTATTCACAGTCCACTTACAGGTAGTATAAAGGCATATTTTCTTTCTTTCACAAATTTTATTAATTTTCATTTATATTTGTGTGTATGTATATATGTATTATATATATGCATGTATATATTTCTTTCTATCTATCTATGCCTCTACCAAGGCTATCCTGTGTAACAAAGAATGGGGGAGGGGGAGACAGAGAAAAGTTCAGCAAAACTAACCAACAAATCAAGTTTTCTTACTGCTTCTTTTGGACCAAGTTTGGTTAGTATAATTACATAATGTGCACTTTTTTCTTTTGTTCTTTCTATTTACAATGAAGCCATTGTATCATTTTACATATATGTATATATATGTGTGTGTGTGTGTGTGCGTGTGTGTGTGCGTGCGTATATATATTTAGTGATGTTCTGTTACATTCATGTAAAACAATTTGTTTAGCCATTCCTTGATTGATAGAATCTGCCTTGTTTCCTGTTCTTTGCTACTACAAAAAAGTGCTGTCATATATATTTTGACTTCTATGGAACCTTTTTTTGTATCTTTGACCTCTTCAGGTTACTGCCTGGCAGTAGAACCTATGGGTCAAAGGGTGTGGATATTTCAGTCACTTTCTTAGCATAATTTCAAAATATTGTCCAGAATTTTTGAGTGACTCCATGACTCCATCAACAGTACATTAGTCCACCTCTTTCTCCACAACTTGTACAACAGTGACGATTCCCATCTGTTGTCATCTTTGCCAATTTGCTGAATTTAAGACAGAATTTGTGAGGTATTTTGTTTTGCATTTGTCTTATTTTTGGTGATTTAGAGTCTTATTTCTTATGATTGTTAATAGTTGGCAATATTTCATTTAAAAGCTTTTTCACATTTTTTACCACATATGGATTAAAGCATATGGATCATATAAGCTCCTTGTCTTATATATTGTATCAGTTCTCTACATATTTTGGATACCAAGCCATTGTCAGTTATGTCTGATGTAAATTTTTTTCCTAGTCAACAGCTTCCTTTCTAACCCAAGTTGTACTGATTTTGTTCTTGTAAAAGCTTTTCAGATTTATGTAATTGAAATTACTTATGTCTTCTGTGATTGCCTCTGTCCCTTGTTTGATTAAGAAGTCAGGGCTTATTTTGAAGAGATCACACAGGTATAAATAGTTTTTGAAAATCAACTGAGTACACAGTACTATTCCTGGCACTGTGGGAGGATATGTGGGAAATAAGCATGGCCCTAGACTTCATGGGCTTACATTCCAATTGGGCAGAGAGACATATTAAATATATGAATTAACTCTTACAATATAAATTAAAAAAAATCAAATGCAAAATCAAAGTGTTTGATAGCATTTCTAAGAATCACATAAGTCCTCTTCCTGGAGGTGAATTTTGAGTAGATTTGTAGAGAAATTTGTGTGAACCTGTGTGAAAGCTCAAACAAAGGAACACTTATGTTTTCCTGAAATAATAAGCAGGTTTACTGGGCTCAAGAAAATGTAAGTATAGCCTACTATGTTTTAGTTAAGGGGAAAGGTTTGTGTGTGATTAGGGAGGTGGCATGTGAGGTTAATTGATGGAGAAAGTAACCTTCTAGATTAAGTTCAGTGCTAGTTCTTAATTTAATATCTAAAAGTGGCTAAAGAAAAATTGTTATAATTACCCTGGGGAAAGGAAGGAGTAAATTTTCTCATAATTTGCTATTGAAGAGGTATTCAATACTGAAGTATTGTCTCAGGACAAGATCTAAAGGAATACATGCAGTTTATGAGAGAATGATGACTTTTGTTGAGAAAAATCAAAAGAAGAAGTCGAGTGGAAAGAGCCCTGGCTTAATGGTCAAGAATCCTGGATTTGAGTCCAGATACTGGTAGTTGATGGCACCTCCCTTCTCTACACCTTGGTTTCCTCAAATATAAAATGAACAGAACAGGAGTGGGTAGGGAGAAGCTTGATTACAAAAATTACTACATTCCCTTCTGTAGGGACTCCTTTAAAAAAAGTTGATCATATATTCCCCTTAGTACTTCACTTAATAGGCATTAAATAAATGTTTGTTCAATTGAATCATAAATGCACTCTCACTGGTACAATGTTAAAAGGGGGTATGTTAAATGCCTTGTAATACCAGCAACTCAGCTAAACCCTGGAGAAATTCTGGGAATCTTCCTTACTGGAGGTTACTGTTTAGTCTTCTTTTAAGTACCACTGTGGGCAAGCCACTTAACTTGTATCTCTTTTTTTCTCATCTTTCAAATGGGGCTAGATCAGAATACCTGCCCTATCTATGTTACAAAGAATGGATATGAAAATGCCTCGAAAAAGAGAAGACGTAGGGGCTGCTAGCACAACATTAGTCAGGTTTGAGAGGACTCATGCATACCTTCACTGTTTGCTATCACCTTCCACTCCTGCTTTCCTAGCTTTAGAGCAAATTGCCCTTGGAGTTCCAGAGTAGATGAGTACAGAGCAATGGTCACTTTCCACCATTCTCTACCTGGATGGCTGTAACCAGTTCTCTTCCCACAGTCAGTAGGTCAGTCAGTAAACATTTATTAAGCACCTGCTGTGTGCCAGGCACTGTGCTAAGTGCTGGGGATACAAAAGGAGACAAAAGACAACCCTTGCCCCCAAGGAACCAATAGTCTAAAGGGGCAGACAGTAAGTAAACAAATATATACAGGATAATAGATTACAGAAAATAATTAAGAGAGGGAATGTACTAGAATTAAGAGGAGTTAAACTGCAAAGCACAGTGTTTAATAAGGGCTTAGTGTGTGCCTGACACTGATCATTGCTGGGAATAAAAAGTAAAAGCCAAACAATCTCTTGCCTTCAAGGACCTGAATGTGATCTCCCTCTGCCTCTTCATTTTCTCATGCTTACATTTCACCTTTCAAAGAGCACCTGATAACCACAGTAACATTTGTGAGGCTTTTAAAAAAAATTAAGCCTGAAAGCAGGTGAAATGAAGAATGAAGGCTACACTACTGTAGCAGCTGTGTTCGGTAACTGATGAGTTACTCTGCTTAGTGCAGTGGTGCATTGGGATCTGGGGCTACAAAGTGAACTCTATCCAACTCCACTTGGACTCCTTTTCTCAATGAACACCTTGGAATTTGCCCTGACTCCTGCATTTGTTATGATAACATAAAATTGGCATACTATCTATTATGCAGTTAGCATAGGACCTGGCACATATTAGGTACTATATAAATACTAGGGATGATGATAATAATGATGATGATGATAATAATGATGATGATGATGACGACGACGACGATGATAACGACTTATCATTCCCATAGAGATCTGGTGAAATTTGACAAGTATCTAAATGCAGGGCCTTCTGAATTGATTTCTAAACCAGGTTTTATTATTATTTTTATTTTATATATTCTACATATTACATATATGTGATATATATTATTTTATTATTATTATTACTATACTGTTTTACAATATTACCAACTCCACTTTCTCTTGCCAGCTCTGCTGCCAAGTGGCCCTCCTCTCTGATGTGTCTCAATTAACGGATGGTCCTCTAGAATAGCTATGGGCCAAGCTGGATCGTTCGGAAATGGTGCAGAAAAGGAGATTGGCCCATCACCCGTGCACCTCACAGAGGAAGCCTTGGGTCTTTATAAAGAGGACTGGTGATGTAGAACTAGAGGGGATATTGGAGGTCATCTAGAGAAGGGACCATGTGGAGGCTACCTCATTTTAGAGATGAGAAAATCAGGACCCAGACATGTTAAGTCTCCCTCTCTGTAGTCACACATCTAGTAAATAGTAGTGGAGCTGGAATTTGAACCCAGATCTGCTAACTTCAAATCCAGTAAATTATGACTAATTCCACATGTAGGTGGGCAGCTAAATGGCAAAGTAGATAGAGCACTAGGCTTGGTGTCAGGAAGACTCATCGTCATGAGTTCAAATCCAGCCTTAGATACTTACTAGCTGTGCGACCCTGGGCAAGTCATCTAACCCCATTTGCCTCAGTTTCTCACCTGTAAAATGATCTGGAGAAGAAAATGGCAAATCACTCCAGTATCTTTGCCAAGAAAATCCCGAAGTGGACCATAAAGAATCAGACACAACTGAAATGACTGAACAACAACAACCATGATAAATGATTATAGGTAGGTGATAAATTTCAGGGGTCTGAGAGAAGCTGTCTCTCTCCCAGAAATCGTTTCTTCTCCTTCACTCTGACACCCAAACTTCTAGTCACAGGCATGAAAACTCCCAAATGAGGACATGAAGAGTCAGACATTACTAAAATGAACCAACAACAAAGTTTTTATGTTACAGATTTAAAACATTCTGAGAAGGGGTCCATAGATTTTACCAGATCAACAAAGGGGCCCATGACAGAACCCCAGGTCTAGATATTGGTAAGAATGAGAGATTGGGCTCAAAGTAGAGCTCCCCTTGGCAAGGGGTTACAGAGACTTAGCTACAGCCACACTTAAAGCATGAATGATGATTTTTTCCTCTTTAAGAGCAAGTTTGTTTGAAGGCTATCGTATGATTTTTGCAGTTGGTCACTGAAGGGAATCTGTTCCTGAGGAGGACAGGAATGTAGGGGCATAAAAGCAGACTTCACTTACTTGTGCACTTTGCTCAGCATTAGCCTTATCCTTAAAACTTTGCTCTGCCTGCCCTCTCTTTTTCTTAACCAATCAAGTTTTCACCCACTGTCCTAGCCACAGTTTATATTTGCCTGTAGCAAAACTAGTTTAAAGACTGGGACTATGAAATGATAAAAAATGCATATGTAGCAATGTCCTTTAATTAAATGTGCCAATTAGCTAACTCTTTCATATACAAAGAACATTAAATGAATACTTATTAATGTTGCATACTGGGCTCTAGGGACAACCACTCTGCTGATGGGTTTCAGTGCATGCCATTGAGCAAATTAATAATAATTGTAAATAAAATACATGTTCTGTTTTTTTACTTGCATTTTGCATTTTTTACTCAAATCTGGAAGCTTAACTTGTTTGTTTAAACATCTTACATGATATCCTGGCTGAGGTATTGTGGAGTGAATTTATATTCCCGACTGTGTCCCACCAGGTAATAACCAAATTATTTACTTCTGTCTTCCATGTTATTATGCCCCTAATGAAGGATTCTCGAAGAATTTTAATTCCTATATTAGCAGATTTCAAAGTTACTGCTATTTAACATATTCTAGTGCTAGATTTTTTCCCCCTTTAGAGATTCTTAGTGAGTTTAGATTCTTAGAGCCAGGATAGCTATCAAAAAAAAAAAGATTTAAAAATCAGTCAATCTTCTGTAATTAGAAGGTATGGATTATTTATGACGTGTAATAATCTACAGATGAAATATGTACATATATTATATATTGGTATGCATATATGTCTACATATAATTTATCATGTTTAACACTGAGAACATAGAAGGTTATGTTCAGACCATGTTTAGTTATGACTCTGTTAGAAACCAGTGCCTTCAATTTCCCAAATTGTGCAAAACTGTGATTTGTGTTGGGCAAAGATAGATTTCTGTACAAACATGTCTATTCTGATGCAAGGAACATAGTCAGACCTACACAAGCGTGGTAAAGCCAGTGGCTCGAATTCTAATTACTTACTCTAATAATAAATGTAAATCAACCAGGTCCTAGTTCCTTAGATTCAGAAGAACACATATCACTTTAAAATATTTTACTCACTTAAAACCTTCTTCTTTTCCTTCAGCATTTACTTTTTCCTCTGCATTTTTAACTAATGACAACTAGGGTGCAATAAAATTGTGCTTCTCTCCCCCTTCTCCCTGTGTAGGACTCTTCAAAGTGTGAAGAAGAAGTCGAGATTTTACATGTGGTAAGTAACTTAGCCTAATGTTTTGGTTTCTAGGGTTCATACCTGCAGGCATATTTATACTTCTCTTTTAAAAGCTACTGTAATGAAGAGCTTAGGTTTCCTTTAGGCCCATAAGTGGTAAATATTCAGGGAATATTTTGGTTTTCCCCTTTGTGCAATGTGATGACTATTGGATGAAACAAGGAATCAGGTCCCAGCAGACTGCCCTGCCAATGGAGATCAATAAACCAGTAAGCCAGTGAGGAAGGTGGCCTGTTTCTCATTACAGCATATTCTGAAAGCAAAGTTCCATGATTATACTTGCTGATGGAGAGAAAGAAGTTCTGTATTTGAAGCTTTCATTGGGGGCTGTGGCTGTTTCCCTATGAGGAAGAAACTCAAACAGTCATTGAACCTGACCAGGCCTTGAAACACAATCTTTGAAATGGTTTGCTCCAATACTGTGCCTTTGTAGAAAGTGTTTCTTTTGTTTTGTTTCCTGAGCCTTACACCTATTTTCACCGAGCCAAGCATTGGGAAAGCCTTCGGGCTGCATTTTCCATCTTCATCAACTGAGTAATCACTTCAAAGCTTGGATAGCCATTGGGTCTCACCAATTCACAGGAAATGATTCCATCTATTTGTCTTGTGGCCTATTTTCCTTTTCCATCAAAAACCACTCTAGTACTACTCAATGCCCTGACTAAGAAATGATATATAGATTGGCTGAGGTGTCCTAGAATGATTTCAGAGTTGTTGTTTTTTTTCTCAGAAGTGCATTCAATTGTCAGAAGTCTAAGAGGCTCATATCTCATGAGTGGATGATTCCTTCCATGACCTGATTTTAGGTACATAGAGAAAGTAGACTTCTCTTCGCGTCTCCCTCAAGAAATCTTAACTGACTTGTTAATTTCTGAAATGCCAAAATTCAAGATAGATACATTTACCTTTGGGTTTGTTCCTTATTAAAACTCCTGTATTCATGTGAGTGATAACCACTTCAGCCCTATCACTTTTGTGTACTTCAACGTGGATGAATTTATCAGAACCTTTCCTAGATTTTGATAAAGAAACAGGGGGAGGAAGCATGGAAATGCTAGATGACAGATATGGAGTGAGATGAGGAAGAAAGGGAGTCTGGAAGGAAAAATTCACTTACCTTATAATTTTGCCAAGGGGCATCTCTGTCCACCAAATGTCTCTGGTTAGGTCTAAGTTGAGTTTTCATCTGTTTATGAGCTGGGTGCTACTGAAATCCTCTTTGAAAAAGGAAATAGTACCATATTATATCATATAGTGCATTGAATTATGATTGAGTCTTTTGCAAACACCTGCTTTTCATCCAAGAATAAATTGTATGGCCATACTTTGTTTTGGGATTCCTGTAATTTTGTTGATTTCAGGAAACCCTTGGAGAAGAAACTTCTTCCAATGCAGATCTGTAGCTGTTCCGCCATTTATAGTCTTAGAGCTGAGGCCCTGAGAGATTAAATAACCCGCTCAGGGTTACAAAGCTGGTGTCAGAGGCAGACTTGAATCCAGAGCCATGGAAAGCTTTTCATCCACCATACCGTATTACCTCTTATCATGTATTTGCTTAAGTTCCTTTAAATGTCATAAAAAGTGCTTGACTTTTGTGTAGAGTGAAAATAAATATTAAAATTAATATAGATGAGGCAAAGTTGACCTTACTCCCTCTTGAAAATAGAAGAGATGTTTTCCCATTTTTGTCCATATCTGTGACTTCTCTGTACAGGGAGTGGAGGTGGCCCAGAGGTGGAAAATTCCCTGCACCAATAGAGTTCACAGATTGTCCCTCAGGTATAATTTTAGGGAGTTGTTAAGATGCTGAGAGGTTAAAAATTTTGCCTTTGGTCATCGACCAAAATGTGTTAGAGGTCACACTTGAACTCTTTCTTCTTGTCTAAAAGGATAGGCTTCTGCTCATCACATCATGCTGCCTCTTTTCTTTTTTTTTCTTTTTTTCTTTTTTTTATTAATTAATTTTATGTATTTTCAGTGTTCTACAATAACTACCATATAACTTAGATTATTATTTTCCCCTACCTCCCCCCTCCCTCCCTGAGACAGCATACAATTTTGTATGTACACATACATTCCTATTAAATAAATTTTCACTATAGGCTTGATGTGTTGAAGAATTAAAATGGGTGGGAGAAATCATCTAACAAACCAAAATGCAATACACACACACACACACACACACACACACACACAATTATCTGCTACATTCTGCAATTGAATTCCATAGTTCTTCCTCTGGTTGTGGAAGGTATTTTGCCTTAGAAGACCATTGGGAATTTTTTTAAGTCCTTGCATGTCAATGAAGTTCCAAGTCTACTAGAAAAAGCTCTTGCACTCTGTGGTTGTTGCTGTGCACAAAGTTCTCCTGGTTCTGCTCCTTTCACTCAGCATCAGTTCATATAAGTCTTTCCAGGCCTCTCTGAAGTCTTCCTCTTCATTTCTTATAGCACAATAGTATTCCATTACATTCATATACCACAATTTATTTAGCCATTCCCCAACTGATGGACATTCCTTTGATTTCCAGTTTTTGGCCACCACAAAGAGAGCTGCTATAAATATTTTTGTCCATGTGGGGCCCTTTCCCATTTTTATGATCTCTTGGGGATACAGTCCTAGAAGCGGTATTACTGGGTCAAAGGGTATGCACATTTTTGTAGCCCTTTGGGCATAGTTGCAAATTGCTCTCCAGAATAGTTGGATCATCTCACAGCTCCACCAACAGTGTATTAGTGTTCCAATTCTCCCAAATCCTCTCCAACATTTATCATCTTCCTGTTCTGTCATGTTTGCCAGTCTGATAGGTGTGATTAGGTACCTCAGAGTTGTTTTGATTTGCATCTCTCTAATCAAAAGTGATTTAGAACATTTTTTCATATGACTATAGATAGCTTTAATTTCTTCCTCTGAAAATTGCCTGTTCATATTCTTTGACCATTTATCAATTGGGGAACTGCCTCTCTTTTCTGAAATATATATTTTAATATTTAAAAATCTGTTAGATCCTTTGCCTTGCATCCTTATCTCCCTTTCCAGTTTTCTTCTCTTCTTTCTTCTATTTTTTCTACCTAACTACTTTTTCTTCTGTTTCTTTCTTCTTGCTTTTTCTCTTATTGTTCCATCCTAGTTCTAACAGCAAAATATTGATGGGAAATTCACATTGAGTCCTAATGATTGTATGGACCTTAAGAAACTAATAAAAACACCTGAAATCCTGAGGGATATGTGTATGTCTCTGTAGACATTCCTCAGGGGTTTCCAGTGCAACTGCATTTTCTCTCCTCTGCATCAGAAATAATCTTGACACTCTTCTGATGGATGGAAGTACAGTAGAAAGCAGACATTCTCCTGTTTTTTCTTTCTAGACTAATCCTGTTTCCAGGCTTTGCAAGTCTTGGGGAAAAATATCTGTTAACTGAAATGAATACTTGATTCTTCTCAGACAGATACAATAGAGTTTGTGTTAGTGGGTCATACCACAATTTTAACCAGTCAGTTTTAGGTCCTTGTTCTAGGGGTAGCTCAGTTGTGAAGAAAAGCTGCGTTATTCATTTAGCTAATTGTAGGGGAAAAATGGATAGAAATAATTTAAAAGCAGTAATTGCTGACATCTCTAGAATATTCATAAAAACTAGTGTTTTGGTAACAAAATGTTCCAATATTCATCCATCAGATGAGAATAATTTCTTAACATAAATCTGTATGTTTATGTTTGTATTCCATGCTGGTAATCACAATTTGGCCATGGTAATATACTGAGCCTTAACGTTTGTAATATATGGCCACAATAACAAAGAAAATATCCACAAAAACAAGAATAATACAATTGGACTCATCGCCACATTTCTATCCTCACCCCCTTCCAATATATACTGTAGTATCTTCAAATTAATATTTTATGAAAAATCAAACATTTGAGAAATACAAATGACAAGATTGGAAATCAGGAAGCCTTGCCATCAGTTGAGGATGATCTTGTAAAAGTTGTTGCATTCCTATGTAACTTAAATGTGAATATGATAAAAAATATTTCTTTCTAATATTGAAGTATGTTGTGAAGATTCAGAAGAGATTTTAAATTGGAGGGCCAGGAGGCACTGTTAGTACATTTTTGGAAAAGATTTTAAAATGTTGTTCCATTTCTTTTCCAGTCATGTAGGTATCATCTTTGTCACTATAACCAACTTTTTTTTTGAGTAACTACTCTATGAAGAGACCATTCTCTTCACTTTTCAACCTGGAAAAGTTGGAAATGGTGGGGAATTTAGATGCCAAAGTAAACCAAATGATACTAATCCATTAGCACGGATTATGATATTAGCTAGCTGTCACATAGACAATAGGACACTAGTTTGGCTTGCAGGGTTCTAGTGGTCCTTTTCCAATGAAGCATGAAGCAAAACTCTGAAACAAGTAGCTGTGCAAGCACAGGATGAAAGGGTGCAGAGGTGGCCACCTGGGCAAATGGCATAGTATGAGAGGTCCCAGCAGGAGCAAAGCTGAGATGACCAACTTTCTACTTTCAGCCTTCACAGGAGATGGAGCAGAAGGCCTGGGACTGTAGAAGATGAAATTGTGCCATTTATTTGGATGGCATTGGAATTAGGAAGAAGGTCAGAGATTGAATCTGGGAGGGCTGTAGAAGCATTTGAAGGGGGAAGAGGGGAAGGGTCAGATGAGAAAGTGTACACTTAAGAAAACTAGAGTAAAAATGAAAGTTTCAAGGAGAAAGAGGAGTAGAGAAGAAGGACCTAGAACGAAAAGGGAAAGATATCCTGAAGTAGGACCAGAAGGAGGACTCAAAGAAGAGGAGAAGGAGAATGAAAGAGTCAAGGAGAAGAAGATAAGAAGACACTTTGAAAATAGGCTAAGTTTACAAAGTGAATGGAAGCAGACAGTGGCTAGGAAGGTGCTTACAAGGTACTAGCAGCATGGAAGAGAGTGACAACTCCAAAGTAGAGATGCCCAAAGGCAGTTTTCTAGGCCCTTCACCAGGGGAGCTACTAGCAGGAAGTACAAGGACCAAAGATCTTCCTTCAAGCAGGCATAGAGCTCGTGGGGGGTGGGGGTGGGGGGCAGAGACTGCTGTCTCTACTCAAAGGACAGTCTGGTTCCTCTCTTAGAAGAGGAGTTTAAGAGCTAAGAGGAACCTATCTTCAATTTTGAGGTTTTGAAGAACAAAGAAGTCTTCTTAAAAAAACAACAGAAGAAAAACTTAAAAACAAAGATGAAAAAAGGATCTAAAGAGGAAGAAGAAAACCCCAACCTGTGTTAATAAAAGAAGGCCATAGAGAGAGAGGAAAGAGAAAAAGGTCCTCTGGACGTTTGATGCTTGTAAACAGATATGTGGCTCTTTCTTAGGAGCAAGGAATTGTACCCCCTGAGGAGGAAGCAGTCACTTGTACTCTGAGGAATGATGGTTTGGATCTGGAAATGCTGTCTGCTAACATAATGTGAGTTAGAAAAAGTGACAAGTAGCTTTGGTTGGTAATCACATGTTGAGGGGGTCTCAAGCAGCCATTTGTCACCTGATAATGATAAAAAATAGTTTGTTGTTTTTCCCAAGCATACATTCAAGTCATGACATAGAAACATCTAACACTTGTCAAATCTGATAACTGCTACCTATTTCTGGTGATTGAAAAAGCAAGTAACAGATGATATTGTTAGAAGTCATCTAGAAAGCATTGCTATGTCTCTCTATCTATGAGCTTTGATCAATGATTACAAAGTCTTAAATAACAAACTGAAAACCTTAATGATATGGGTGGTCATCCCTGATAAACATCAGAACCCATGTATTCAAATAAGAAAGGAAGATATGAAGAGTGAACAACTTTTTAAGACACTGGCGTATGAGGTAGAGATCGAGAAGTCAGGATCACAGCTTAAAATGTATTGTAGTGCACCTAGCAATAGTTAGTAAGAATATTTATATGGCATCTTGAAAACCTGATCAGGACTTTAAACTGAAAAGAAAGACTGAAGGAGAAAACTGCCTATCTATGCCTAGCAAGTTTGCTATTGCGTAGGAAAAGAATAGGAGTTGATACACTCAGAAATTCATAGTAGACAAAATCCAAGAAAACAACCAGTAGTAAAATGCATGGCCTCAGACACTGACACAGAAATGTTTAAAGTATAGGCAACAGGGCACATGAACTATAGATTCTCATGCAGAGAGGTAAAATTTAACTCATCGGATGAGACCTATGACTGGAAAATGGTTCTGGAAGGGATACCTCATTCAAAAGAGTCAGGGTAAGTAAAAGTGAGCAGAGTAATATTGTCCATTAAGAAGAAGTACCTACATGAAGAAATCTGGGTATCAGACAGAAGAAGTATAGTGGAGAACATTGGGGGAAAATCAGCAGAGACAAAAGTAAGGATGATGCTATCATCAGAGAATGTTTCAGAACACTTGAACGTTTGTACAAAGTCATGGTAATGATAGGAAACTTTAATTGTCTAGACCCCACCCTACAGAGGAAAATGGAGAAGTGCCTGATAGGTGTGAGAAGGTTAGGAGCAATGAGGGACTTAAGGATTCCAAATTAGCTGAACAGCTAAAGCCAAAGAGTCAAATCCACTGTCAGCTTGGAAGGAGGTCTGGAGTGTGGTATCTTGAGTATTTGTGTTGAGACCTCAAAGGTTTCACATTCTTGTCAATAAACTTGGATAAAGGAGAAAACATGATTATCAAATTTGTAGATGAACCAAAGATAGGAGGCATAGCTAACAAAGAAGATAAAAATCAGCATCCAAAACACCTTCAACAGGCTAAAATATTGGGCTGAATCAAAAAAGATGAAATTTAATAGGAGTGCACTGTAAATCTTACCCTTGGGTTCCTAAAGGAACTTCCCAAGCACAAGATGCTGCATAGCAACATGTTTGAAAAGCATGGTTTTTGTGAACCTGAAACTCTAAATGGGTCACTAGTGTCATATAGGAGCCAAAAGGCCGGTGGGACTATATTAGTCCAAATTAGGAGAGATGTAGTCTTGCTTTACCTATGCTCCCCTAGGCAGACCACATCTGGAATGTTGTGTGCAGCTGTGGGCACCACCTTTTAGGAAAGATATTGGCAAGCTGAGGAGCATCCAGAGGACAGACAGGAGAATTAAGGACCTCCAGTTCATGCCTTATGCATATGATTTGAAGGAACTGATGATGATTAGCCTGGAGAAGAAAAGATTGAAGGGGGGAAGGGACCTTGGAGACCAGGTAGTTTAACTACCTTTTTTACAGATGAAGAAACTGAGGCTGAGGGAAGTGTCACAAAGCAGAATTTGAATCGAGGTCTCAGCATGCTTTCTGCTTCACCATCTTGCTAAAATATTAAACTCCTAGGTTTTTATGATGACCCCTACAGACAGATGCATTTTGATTTGGGTAAAATATCTTCCTGAAAAGTTGTACATAAACCAAGTTTCAGTAAGCTGAATTCTATTTCCAACATTTTAGAGTTCTTGCAATTTTAAGGAAACCTTAGGTGAATCCTTTTGTAAAGCAAAGAATCCCTTTTCCCCTTAAAATCGTATTCTTCATCTTCCGCTGCTCTACTTGACTCCCAGTTCCTAAACTCAAGATGTCAAATGATCTCTCAGAATTGCTTTGAGAATATCAAATCGTAGATGCAATATTTGAAGATTATATAGGAATTATTTAGCTGTTATTCAGTCATCTTTTTTCTTGGTTTCTCAGGGGAAGATACAATATGATAGAGACCCTGTCTCCTGAATTAACAATCTCCATATTGATCAGATTCCTTGAGAACACCAAGGGCCTTCAGGCATCCTTGGTGTGGCAAGTTTTGGGGCCCTAAGTGGCAATGATAGTTCTGGTAATCAATGTGTCACTTGAGTGACAAGGATAATTGAAACAGTTGGAATTACCATAGAAGAAAATGTAATTGTGCCCAGGCGCATCCATTATCTGAAAATATTTATTCAGCTCTTCCACAAAATGGAATAATTAAATATATGGAATATCTCAGTAAAATAATTATCAAGGTTGTGTATTTTCAGGGATTCTTCATGTAGCTTCATCCCTACTGTCTTCTCCCCCTCCCCATCTATCTCCTTCTCCCCACCCTGCTTCCAAATTACACTTGTCATCTGACACAATCCAATCTAACTCACCTGCTTAATGTAAGGAAAGAGATGTCCTTTTGTTTCTATATATTTTAAAACAAGAGGGTTTTTTATTGTAAAGCCTCTGTGGAGTTGGCATAGAATATTAATGCATTTTTCTCACTGAGAACCCTCATTTACTCCAACATGCTTGTGTATCTAGAGTGGCTAACATCAGAGAGACAGCTGGGTTGGCCATGACAAATTCCATCTTTATCTTGCCTAAATCTGATTAGGACTATAACAGCAAAAAACCCCTAAAAACATCGGCTACATATATAAATGGCATATCCTTAAATGTTCATATATGTCTTCCATTTTTCAGTTTTAAAATTCTGTATATTGCTGAAGTACATATATTTCTCTAAGATATTTCTATATTATACCTATTAAAAAATTGGTTTTGTTTAACTTGTGTAGACCACCAAAAAGGGAAGCAAAGGGAAATATCTCACATCATTATAATCTGCCATTTCCTCTAATCATGGGCTCTGCTTGAGCTCATATAACCAATTGCCTGCTTAGAGAACACCAATTGAATCATGCTCTTTGACTTCAGGAGCATTTGGAACAAGTTTACTGCATAGATAAGTGTGTGTGAGAAAGAGAGACAGAGACAGAGACAGAGATGGAGACAGAGACAGAAAGATGGTAGAATGCAGGCCAGGTGGATATTGTCAAAACCTTGTATCAAACTTCAGCCTAGGCACCAACCAAATGAACCTGACTAAATAAGAAGAACAACGACACTTACAAGTGTTCACAGCACTTACACAGGTGGTCTCCATTGAGCCTCATCAACACTCTGTGAGACAGATCCAACTGAGGACTCAGTTGGAGGAGCTGGCCTATTCCAGGCCCCTCTGTACCTATACTCTTCTCCCCAGTGGAGTAGAAAGAATTAGGGGACTTGGATTTCAATACTGACTCTGACGCTTCCTGGCTGAGTAATTCAGGGCATTTCACCTCTCTGAGTCTCAGCTGCCTCATCTATTAAATGGGTTCATTAATAATTATAAGACTTAGCTCACAGGATTGTTGTGAGGAAAGGACTTTACTATGGAAATGGGGATCATGAATCTTATTCTAGTATAGGAAGTATGGGAAAGTTGAAAGGACACTAGACATAGAGTCAGGAAGACCTAGATTTGAATTTTGTATTTGACCGTGAGCGCCAGTTTTCTCACCTGTAAGATTGGGATAATATTAGACTGTAGCACTTCCTTCATAGGGTTGTAGAGAGGACTTAATGAGAAAATGTGGGCAAAATACCTTGCAAAACACCAAGTGCCAAATAATTTTCAGTTCTTATTTTGGCAGGGGTCAGCACCTTTGCCAAAAGGGTGAGCTAAAGTACCAGCACCCTTCCCTCTGGCATACTGGAGTAGGGCTACTAATGTTGCCCCCTTCTGTGTATAATATATTCATATTCCAGCTCCTGATTTTGGATTAGTGGAAATAATTACATCAGAATCCTAACCTGTGTGTGTTTCAAAGTTTTGTATACTCAAACACGTGAATGCTCAAGACCGAAGAATTTAATTTTGTGTTCCTTTGAAAAGATATTGCTTTTGAATTATAGAGTGCCCAGAGGAAGAGTAATTAGAAACACTTCTCAGTTCTGTGTTCTTGTTAGTTCACCAAATATATATTGGTTTTGTTTTTCCCTTTTTGATGACTTTAAAACATTAATTAGGTAAAAAATGAGTTTTCAGAATTTCAGTTATTTTTAGCATACTAAATATAAGAGTTCATTAGAAGTCTTGATTAAAATTTTCTCCTTAATTATATTAGTTGATAATGAACAAGGTATAAATAGCTCTATTTGATTAAGTACTCTCACTGATATTTTCTTTTAAATGAACTTGTTCAAGAAGTTAGTTATGTAATCACATTGCTCACACTCAACTTTCTGTTTTGATCATCTCTAGTTAGTCTTCATTGTAGTATGGAGATGAGCTGGAATTCCTGACGGCTTAGCTAGCCGAGTTTTTTCTCTGATAGATATTAACAAGTAGGAAAGACTTGAATGGGACCATAGTTACAGACTCTTAAGTTTGTTGTCTAGAGACTAATGTTGCTAAGTGTGCCCAGGGGCTCACCACGGGAAGTCTGAGGACAGGGGCATGAATTTTCAGCCACAGCAACTCTTGAAAGTGAACAATTAAGTTACTGGCAAAGAGCAGCAGGTGACAACTCCAACAATCTGCCAGCATGTGTGTATTTCTTTGTCGGCCACGTTTCTAATCACCATCTTATTTTGCCAGTATTATAATTGCCTGAAAGTAGTCACAGAATCACAGATTTCAGGAGTGGAAGGGACCTCAGTAGTCACTTAGTCCAACCTCTACCCCGAAAGGATGCCCCGTACCCCCACCTCCAGAACAGAACTGACAAGGAGTTGTTCAGCATTTGCTTGAAGACCTCCAAAGAAGGGGACCCATGCCCTCTCAGGTCAACCCATTCCACTTTGGGGCAGCTCAGGTTTTCTTAGCATCAAGTCTAAATTTTCCTCCTTACAACTTGTGCTCATTAACCCTTCTTCTGCCCTTGGGGAGGAGAGGGGGGAAGAATCTTTCTCCATTGCAGCCCTTTAGATACCTGAAGATCCACTGTTATGTCTTTCAGTCTCCTCCACGTTCAACATTTCCAATTCCTTCAAATGAGCTTCTTAAGACATGAACTCAAGTCTTTGCACTATCTGGCTACTTTCCAGCTGTTGATGGCCCTCTTTTGCCATGGTACTCAGAACTGAACGTGATCCCCACGCGATATGACCCGAGCACTTCCCTATTCCTGGAAGTAAAACCTGTGCTAAGCACAGGGAATACAAATAAGAGCAAAAAAAATAAAGGAGCCTACATTGTAATGGGGATCATAGAGATAACAGGATAAACAAAAACCACTGGGGAAATTCAAAGCAGGAGAAGGGGAAGAAGAGGTAAATGTATGGGTGGCTTAGTAGAGAACTATACTTTTCTAAAATGCAGCCCAAAGTCACACTAGCTTTCTATGGCTCTCATATCACACTATGGACTCATATTGGACTACAGTTCACTAAGACTCCTGGATCTTTTTTCAGACAAACTGCTCTCCAACCACAATTCCTGATCTTATTTCAAAGCTTTTCGATAGATAGATAGATAGATAGATAGATAGATAGATAGATAGATAGATAGACAGACATGTAGATAGATAGATAATACCATCTCTTTTCTAAAAAACAAAATTTTAAAACAAAAATAAAAAAGAAATCTTTAAAGTAATAAGTTCCTAAATTTCTTCCAGCTAAATGTGACCTTAGCGATCATCTATTCTGACCCCACACATTTTATAGAGGAGGAAACTGAGACCCAAAGTGGTGAAATGTTTTGCCCAAGGTCAGACAATATAGTGGTGGGAGAGATTGAGCTCAAGGCCAGGCCTACTTACTCTTAGTCTTTTTCACTGTTTCTATGCCCCACTGCCTACCTGGTAGCTCGCATTTCTCTAGTCTTTTCTTTTCTCTTCTTTGCTTACTTTACTTTTCTCTTCTGAACCTGAGTTCATCTGTGTTGGGAACTCTTGTGGAAACTCCTGACACTGTTATAGATTAACAAGCGTACTGTAAATTAGAGTCTTAGAGTCACCTGAGGCACTGAGATTTAATGACTTGTGCAGGTCATGCAGCCAGCATGTATAAGGAGCAGAATTTGAAAGCTTCCTGATTGTGCCCCCCAGCCACTAAATCATACTGCCGGTTTTATTTATATATGCATACATATATATGATACTTAGGGTATAAAAAAGAATTTTCTGTATCATGAGTAGTGAGGATCAGGAAAACTCTCTTCTAGAAGGTAGGATTTAAACTGAGACTAGAAGGAAACTAGAGAAGTCAAGAGGAGAAGGTAAGGAGCTAGAGCATTCCAGGAATGGAGGATAGCCAGCGAGTACAAAGGATCTGGCAAATGGTGGGTCATATGTGAGGGACAGCGAAATGACTAATGTAGCTGGCTCATAAAGCGTATGGAGAGGAATAAAGACTGAAAGGTAGGAAGGGGACAAGTTGTGAAGGCCTTTAAATACCAGAGGACTTTATACATGTGTAGGTAATGGGTAGCCAATGGATTTTATTAAGTAGTAAGGTCAGTCAGATAAATGAGGAAGATTAACTTTGGCAAGCATGGGGGAAGATGGATTGGTGAATCCATTCATCTGAAAGAGTGACCACATCCTACAACAGCCAATCACTCGGAAGCAAAGTGTTAGCTTTCACAAATACAGACACAGCAAAAATTCTTTTTAATTTATATTTAACAGAAAATAATGTTGTTCAAGTTTGTCACTTTAGGTTGGATTTGGGGATGTTAGGCCCAACTCTATACAGGACTGTCCAAGATGTTTCAGGGTCTCTTTGGGTAGGTTGGAGGGGGCACTCCTCTTGGTTTTGCCCTTCCTTGTTGTCTAACTAATGGTCTGCCTATAGTCAGACTCATTGAATGTTTGAGTCAGACTGGAAAGGCTGACCAAATTAAGGTCGGAGGAGAAACTGACAGTGACTGCTAATGGTAATATTTCTCTGTGTGCACTGCCCCAAGTGAACCAGCACTGACTTTGGAACCAGACCTTGGTCTTTCTCTTTGGCTTAAACTAAGCCTTTACCGAGTAGAAAAAGAACTTTGGTTCATCCAAATAGAATCAGTCTCTCCCTTTCAGCTATTTGGATTGGCTTCTCACTAATAGTGTTACCTGTACATTTCTCATATATACTAAATATTTTTTAAATGCTTATGTTTAGCTCCCTTTGGCCTTATAAACAGCAAAACCAAAACAAGTAACTTGTGAGTCTCAGAAGGGAATTACTGGTCTAATACACTCTGTACTTCTTCCCCTCCCTAATTTTTTTTGGCCATATCTCACAGCTGTTATGAGAGAATCACTGAGACACTCCTGTATTTGAAATAAAGAGAGGAGATCATAGGGATAGTTTTTGGTGAGAGCCCTTTTAATTGGCATAATTGAGTCTATGCCAGTTGTATGTCAATGACCTTGATCAAAATTCTTCTCTCCACTACAGAATTTAGCTGAGAAAGATATAAAAAGAAAGTACTATTTTGACTCCCTCTGGTATTCTCTCAGGTGATTGGTTTTGACTGTCTTATTGCTCATGAGGTTAAACCCTGGGTATCTTGGGAATATTAAAATAATAAGAAGAAATATTGAGTAAACTCAAAGTGCCAAATGCCTAGATTATATATGTGACTTGAACCCTTTAACACAAGAATTTGGTTGTTTCCATGTAGAATACACTTGAAACTCTCTGTATAATTGGTATTTCTGGAAAAAGCTGGAAAAGCATATTAATCAGAGTGCCAACAAGGAGAGCTTCTGGGAGGGTAAGAAAAAAAGGGAATATCCATTAGGTGTTTTGCTCAGACATGTTCATAATCACGTAATGGATGGATGAGTTTAGTCAAAAGACAACAGCAATAATTCTGCTCATGCTTTCTGTAGCATTCCCAGCAACCAGTGGGCTTCATTTACATGATCATCCTCCTGAACAGGCAACACGAACAACATGCTATCTGCCATGTCCTTGAATGTCTAAATAAGATCTTCGAAATTATGACTGGGGCTGTTTCCGCCCAACTCAAAAACACTTTTCCATGGCCAAACTTGTTTTCTGCTTCAGTTATTTGAAAATGTATTTCTTCCCCTCCCCGCCCTCACTCCCCGTCCATATTTAGAATCCAGCTCAGTAACCTTGCTGTTTCAGAAAAAGGGTACTTGGTGATTACGGTGATATCTGAAAAAGAAAGAAGCTTTCCATGTAGGTTATGCTGACCCTTTTATCTTAATGTTGTACAGATACTGCTATTGCCTTTAAATTATATATTGCTTCTATGACACTTGCTCAAAAATATCTTCTCAAGAAGGAAAACCAAAGAAATATACTACAAAGCATCTACTTCCTGAAGAGAAATTTGAGAAACATGGGCTATTATAACTCATTAAAGCAATATTTGGACTGAAATAAAACTGAGGTCTTTGTATAAATTACCTAGCAAGGAATAAATACCATGTTTGCTGACTCATTAGTGCTGAGCAGCCAAATATGCTATGTAGAGTAAGTCAGGCTTCCTAGTTTGGGACATATGTTATTATAAAATGAACTAAAAACATCCATCCAATTGGATAAGAAAGGTTGGGACAAACCTTTCCTATTAACAGATTCACTATCCAGGTTTGATATAAAGAAAAATGTCCTGAAAATTAGAGATACCCCTAAATGGAATGGGTTGCCTCTGGAGATAGTAAGTTCTTCTTCACAGGAGGTCTTTAAATAATGGTTGAATGATCAGTTTGTTGGGTAGATTATAGAAAGATCTCTTGCTCATATACTGGTTGGGTGTGATAACCCTAAAGCCCTTCTGAGTTCTGGGATGTGGGCTACATTCCTCACAATTTGGGAGGTTTCACTTTATGGTAATATTTAGAGTAACAGTACTATGTATTTATTAAAACTTGGACTTCAGATTTCATGGATTTGGGGAATTCCTGGTATGGAAATTCCCTTTACCCATATAGATTGATAATTCCTTTATAGCTTCTGCAGAGTCTTAGAGATCTATATCCCCAGCACCTAGCTCAGTGTCTAGCATGTAATAAGTACTTAGTAAATGCTTGGTGACTGACTAGGAATGCTTTGTTTCAGATGTAGGTCTTCCTAATATGGGATCTGGCCTTCTAGCCACTACTCCTTACTGCTTTTCTATGCTTATTTATGCTGTCCGATTTTTATGTTTTAATAAAAAAGCATGGCTATGGGTTCTTATAGTGTTTTATCACATGTAAAATAATGAGCAAGAAACATGATTAGAAATGCAGTAGGGAAAAGAGAAATTCATTGTCGAGGTTAGTTTGCCTGGTAGTTTTATAAAATGAATGATTCTGATTTTCACAGTAGAAAGGTTTGCCATTGAAGGATTTACCAAATTAAAATATACACCTTTTCTTTATTAGTATATGATGTGAACCAGGAAGTCTCAGAAAGGTTGATGTTATATGTAACAGCAATGGATTTGTTCTAGCGAAGCAGAGTGTGGTATGGAATTTGGCCAGGGAATTTTCACTTGTTATTTGCTACTTACATATATAAATAACTTATCAGTGTCAGATAGCTTTGGAGTAGACCACTTCTATGTCTTCCTGTGCATTAATCTTCTGAATATCTTCTGCATTGTCTTCTGAATTAAAAATGAATTTTTAAAAAGTTTAAAACAGTATCACTATTTGGAGTAAGTCAAATTATTTGAAGGTCCTAACTATATCAAACAATCCTTCCCTCTTTGAGTTTGTGTGTCAGAGCACACAGATGTTTGTAGAAAGGTGTATGTTATGGCAAGCACTGGCTTTTCTGTCAATAGGAAAGTTTTAGTTTATAAGTTTTGGTTTACTTGTTTTTCATGTCTGACTCTTTCTGACCCCATTTGGGGTTTTGTTGGCAAAGATGCTGGAGTGGTTTGCCATTTCCTTCTCCAGGTCATCTTTGCAGATGAGGAAACTGAGGAAAACAGGGTGAAGTGACTTGCCAAGGCTCATCCAGCTAATAAGTGTCTGTGACCCGATTTGAACTCAGGTCTTCCTGACTCTAGGCTCAGAACTCTATCCACTGTGCCACCTAGCTGCTCCTGTCAAGTCATAAGTTCAAATGATCCTAAAGAGAATGTCCCCCTTCCCCAGTGAAGTAATCATGTCTCTTCATCACTATATTGAAAATGAATCAATATTTTATTAAGAGCTCATGATAGTACATGATTAAGGAGATACAAAGATGAGTAAGCTATGATTCCTGCCCTCAGGGAGCTCACAGTCTAGTGGGGAAGATAAGACCTACAAAGAGCTATAATATCAATTAAGATCAGCACATATTTGTGGTGACTTACAGAAGAGTTTCATCACAGAGGTGAATAAGAACTTCCCTAGGTAAAAATGAGACACTGCACAGAATATTGATTTGCCATTTTCAAACCAAACTCCAAAAATCTACTTGGGTTACCTTTTGCTTTTGATGTGATCCTGTGGATGGTTGGACTAGATATCTCAACTCAAGGGGATCAACACATCTAAAACTCTGATTCTTTATAAAGTTAGCTGATGTTCAGAACAATGCCATTCCATTATTTACTTATCGATGACCAAATGATGCCTAAATAAAATAAGAGAGCTATAAGTCAGGAATTAAAAGTAAGCTGTTCCTGTCATCTTTGGCTAAGTTCCTGTTCCCCTAGACTAATTATGCCTTTTTCCTAGTGTATAAAAGCAGCTGGGGAAACATAGAGCAAGAATCTTAGATCTTTCCTACAACCTACAAAATGCTGAATATGGAATCTAAACCAAGGCATCTACAAAATTTAAAGGAATTTCAAGGTGGATGTTATTTATCCCTGCCTTAGAGCTGGTCTCATTGCATCAGAGAAATAGGGTGACCCACTCAGGGTCATTCAGTGTAGCTGTGGTAGAACTTGGATTGCTTGAGAACCAACCTCATTGCCAATTTGCCAATTCACAGCATTAGGATGCTTAAATTTCACCTTGATTCTTAATTTAGAAAGCTAGTTGGGGAAGTGGGTAGTGGCTAATCCTAACAAGATGATTCATTTTATTAATAATAGAAGATCAAGTTCTTAGATGATTTAGATGAATGTGCATAATGAAAATCAGAGAAATGTTAGAGTAGTGTCCAGGGAAATCGAGATCCACCAGCTTGGGTGTTTCTTTAATACACAACATTCCTAAGGGACAGGAACATGAGGGTTTATATAACTGTGTAGCCAAATCATGTCCTGCAGATAATTCTGTCTACAGGATTATTCTCGTGTTCCCACCTGTCAATTTCACAAGTGAAAAAGATATAAAATAAAGAGGCTCCAAGGACAATTAATTCAAGGTTCCTTGTTGGCCACTTGTTTTCTTTCCTTGTTGCTTTCCCCCTCACTCTCACTAATTCTCTAGCTTCACCACTGTGAGGGGGTAGGGTGAGAAGTGTGAATGTAAAGTCACCTATCTTCCAAATGAAAAGAAGATAGCATTGGCACATAAATGCCAGAGGCCAGCCCTTCTGATGTCTTTTGGATTTCATTACTCAAATCACTCATGCCAGCACAATGTGGGTCGTGCTGTAAGATCAATGCTAGTGACTACATAGCTTAGCTAATGGTATGAATTAGGGCTTGTTGAAGAAGAAGCCTAAAGTGAAACACACATTCAGGGAAGCATTTGTGTCATTGTAGTGGATCCATCTGGAGAATGTCACAAATTGTTTGGCTTATAGTGGTTCTGGAGAAAGACTGAATGGAGATGACAGAATTGCCAGGAAAAAATGATAAAAGCTACTTCTTTCCTTTTTGTCTTTTTTTGTTTTTTCCCCTATTGTTATCCAAAAGATGCCATCAGCTGAAACAGATGCTGACAAAGTTCTGCTAAGGATAACACGAAACATGGTAGCTCTTTGCTGTCTCCCATTCTGTTGCTTCTTTGGAGTTCCAATGTGACAGATTCCATTTTTGACACTATCTTCTTTGGCATCTCTAAGGAATGGTACTCTTTAGAGTTTCAGTCTGTTACTTTATAGCTTTTATTGCCCATTACAATTCCTAATTGGTTTTAATTAAGGGCACAAAAGAGCAGCTAGGTGGTACAATGTATAGTGTGCCAGACCTGGAGTCAGAAAGACTCATCTTCTTGATTTCAAATCTAACCTCAGACACTTAGTAGCTGTGTTACCCTGGTCAAGTCACTTCACCCTATTTGCCTCCATTTCTTCACCTATAAAATGAGCTATAGAAGGAAATGGCAAACCACTCCAGTATCTTTGCCAAGAAAACCCCCAGATGGGGTCCTGTAGAGTCAGACATGACTGAAAGTGGCTAAACAAGAGGGGAATAAAACTGATGAACATTTATTTTTGAAAACAATTGAGAATTCTTTCTTTTTTGTACTTTTAGTTAATTTACTGGACAGAAGATGCTAGCAAAGGAAAGAGAAAAATCTGATAATAATTTCCAATAAAACAGTGACTAGATCGAGTGATTTGATAAAAAGTCCCAGGCAATTTTAACTCAGCATGTGGAAAAACCTGACAAGTGATTGTATTTATCTGAACGAGTAGTAGTACTTTGGGTTTAGAATCTTGCCTTGTGGTAGCTTCCTTTCTGATCTCAACAGCCAACTTTGCTTTTATAGATCTGTCTATAAACAGGTCACTATCAGGAGAGGGGATGGTAGTGAGGAGGGGAGGGGAAGAATAGACTGGCTATTACCTCAGACATTTTCATTTATTTCTGGGATAGTGTGATAGCTGAGCATGCTTGAACATATCTTCCACCAGAAGTCTTTAAACACTAGGAGAGAGGTGAGGGCTAGAGGATGGAGCACATGGGAGAAAAAACCAACATTCTTCATTGCATGCACTAATTCCTAGAAGCTGCCAACAGCACTTCCTATACTCAGAAGGTTCAAGAACTTCATTTCCCAAATAAAGACATACCTTGGCCACGTTTACTAGGGAATACTTCAAAAGAGACCATTCCCATGACCATCTTGTAAGGCGAAGTAAAGTGTTCCAACTAACACCAGCTTTCTATCACTCTGGAAAGAGGTAAACTGTCCAGTTTTATTAGTATTTTATAACATAGGATAGAAAATTATAAAACTGGAAGGGACTTTAAAAATTCTTAGTTCCAGCCCCACATTTTACAGGTCTGAACTCTGATGCTGATGATATAATGGAAAGTGCATTGAGCTGAGAGTCTAGGAGTATGGATTCTAGCTTGGGCTCTACCATTAATGACCAGCATGGTCATTCTACCCACTTCTACCCCTTAAATATCTGTTTCTCCTCTGTAAAATAAGAGGGTTGTCAGAACACTGATGATGAAGCATGCCTCTTGCTTCTTGGCAGAGAAATGATGGACTAGAGGTATAGAATGAGACATATATTTTCAGATACAGCCCATGTGCTGATTTGTTGCATTTGACTATACATATTTGTTACAAGGGAGGATGACTTAGTAGAAACCAATAGAGATGATAAAAAAGAAGGATGGAAGGAAGGATGGAAGGAAGGAAGGAAGGAAGGAAGGAAGGAAGGAAAAATAGCATTAATAAGGCAAAAAATAAATAAAATAAAAGAAGAGAAGTGCAGAAGGGGCCACAGAGTAATTTTGCTTCTAGCATATTAAATTTAATAAAAGCTTTTATAAAACACTTATTTAACCAAGGTTCACAGTCTCACAATCTTCTTTTTGTTTATTATTCTGCATATTGCAATTTTATGTTTATTAATGATTAAGTTCATAAAAAGAGGAAAAAATTGAAAAGAAAATGAAGAAATTGAAATAGATGATCTCTAGAGTGCCTTCTGGCTCAAAAATTCTGTGAGTCTGCCTAAAGAAAACAATCAACTCATGCATATATGTATGATTTTCCATAGCAAGTGCTCCTATTTAAACTGAAGCTTGCCTAAATGGTAAAATAGCAATGATATTTGATACTGACATGAATATGGAAGCTAAGTCACAAATGATATCAACTCTACTGTCCTTAAATAATTGAAAACCCTGATTATTTTCGAGCTATATTTTTGCTTAAAGCTAATATGAGATTGAGTCTTGCCTATGTTGTGAAAACGTCCAATTAGCTTTGTGTGATCCTCAACAGCAAATATTAAATAAACTCCTGCTCTGCGTAAAGTTCTTTGAATAATGCTGGCTATCCAAAGAGACACAAGATATGCCCCCTGTCCTCCAAAATTCTGAAGAGGCATAAGCTAGTTCAGTGGACCATTATTTAGAACTATTTTCTTTTTCCTTTTACTCTAATAACTTCTGATACTGACTTTTCCAAATCAAATTTTACTTATTGTTTCAAATAGAATATTAGAATTAAATGTAATTTTAAAAATTCACACTGTAGAAATTTCCCATAGGTACTTTGCCATAATTCAATATAATTTAAAGAAATGAGAGCATTGTCCCTGAAGGGAGAGGAAAAAAGGAAGGAGTAAAGGTAACTCTCCACCAGAAGTGCTTTGGAAATGAAGCCATCATAAATAAATAGATTTTGGCAGCTAGGATAAAATGTATAGGTAGATCGATGTATATTACTAGAGCTACTTATGCTTAACCTCTGTCCATCCAACATAGGACAGAGGAGCTTGGAAAATTGAATCCAGTGAAGTCTTTACACTTACAGGCATAATTTTTGTGCCTTACACACATAATTCAGTCTCCCATTTTTTTCTGCCTCATTGCCTAAAAGAATACACCTGGCATCCAACAAGCAAGTAAAATAGTATCTCTCCCTGAACTGTATTGGATTATATCCCGTACTGTAGTATAGTTAGTGAAATTAAGTATAACAGGCAGGCTTGTTTGGGGGAGTAAGAGAACACAGAATTAAATGAATAAAGAAACTTGAGTTGCCCATTAATGCACCACAAGAGGGACACAATTCACTTGAGGATCACACATTATTGTACATAAGCTAGACCTTTGGTCATGCTGCATTTATGATTTTAATGTGATAATTCACACATCTTTATGTTATTGTTTTTTCCCTTTATCCTAGTGCAAAAGTTTGACTGGAATCTGTGAGGCTATAATTGCTCTGTCTTCTGATACTCTATCACCTCACTCTGGACACTTAGAAGTTGTCTACATCAACAACATGGCAACCAGCAAGGGACTGGTAAGTCACTTTACAAAATATGGAAATCGACAAGCTTTGGGGTTCTTTTTCTTATTTTAAGGCATGACATAATGGTAAGTTAACATAAAAAGAAACTGAACTCTGAATAATTATAATAAGCTGTGAACTGTTCCAACCATTCTGGAAAGCAGTTAAGAACTATGACGCCAAAGTGATTAAACTCTATATAGCATTTAACACAGTGATATTGCTACTTGGTCTGTGCCCCAAAGAGATCAAAGGAAAAAGAAAAAATGATCCATATGTACACAAATATTATAGAGACTCTTTTTGTGATGGTAAAGATGGAAACACAGGGGTACCCATCAATTGGGTAATGGCTAAACAAATTATGGCATATGAATGTAATGGAATACTGTTGCTCTATAAGAAATGGTGAAGGAGATGGTTTCAGAGAACCTTGGGAAGACTTTTATGAACTGATGTAGAGTGAAATGTACAGAAATAGGAGAACAATTTATGCAATGACAATAATAATGGAAAGACAAAAAACTGAAAAATTTGGGAACTCTACACAACACCATGAGCAACCATATTTCCAAAAGATTCATGATAAAATGTGATATTAACTTCCACATAGAGTTAAGGTTAGTTAACTCTAACTCAGAGGGCAGACTGATGCTTTTTTTTGGACATGGCCAATATGTAAATGTATCTTTCTTGACTATACATGTTTGCAATTGTCTTGTTTTTCTTACTTTCTCAATGGAGCTGGGAAGGAGAGAATTCAGACATGAAAATAAAACAAAAATGAGTTTTAAAAATAATTATAATAGCCCATCTTTTTCCTATAGAGTAGATAAGAAAATATATCTCCTGTTCTTATCAGAGTAGCAGAAGACTGCAGGGGCTTAATGATTGTATGTGTTATTCAGTGTGCTCATTGTATCAGTTGTTTTTGCCTAGTTATTTTTCTTCAGTACAAGAGAGATTTTAATTTGGGTGTGAATTGTTCGGAGTAGGTGGTAATGACCGTGAGGTAAAAATAAATGATTAATGACCAGAGATGATCTGCAATGTCCCTTCCTGCCCAGTAGTTCCATGATTCTCTAATTATATTTGCATTTCTGTGAACTTTGAGTGATTTCTTCAAGTAGTTCTCTCTATAGCCAACAGAAAGTCTAGATACGGTATATCACTTATTAATTTCTGTATATTTTCTTGGAATAATTTTCTTCTACTATTATAATCTTCTCTTGACATATATACATGTAATGGAAATAATAAAATCACATAGAATGTTTCATTACAGTGTGATAGTCTGATGAGTTGCAGAGGTTAGAACTTTCTATACCAACTTATTTAGGCTGAAATATTGTTAATGCTGTGCAGAAATGGGCTTTTAAAGACTTGTCAATTTATGGCTAAAATGTGTGGATAGTATCGTTAAACTCTAAACTACATGCCAAAATGATATTTTAACACATAATGTAGTTCAGGTATCTTTTAAAGACAATGAAAGGATACCAAGCTGAACTCAGTCTTAGAGATTTGGGCACAATTTCTACCAGTAGAAAATCAAATATAAAAAAACAGTACTGGCTGGAAAGGAAGACTTGTGTAACTGAGACTTGTATCCATTCCAAAGTCATTTTTTTGTTGGTTTGACGGATGCAGCATGGTCAAGTAGTGAGATTGTTGTATGGCATTGGAGGAGATTTGGATTCTATTGAATTTACTATCTGAGTGTTCCTGAGCACTCTGTGCCTCAGTGTCCTCCTCTGTTCCATGGAGACGATATTATCTTCCTACAGTTTGCTGTAAGTAAAGTGTTTTGTAAAACTTTGAGTGCAACATAATTCCCCATAGTGTTTAAAGAAAGAACACTGATAGAAAAGTCTTCTAAATAACTGCTTACATAGAAGAAAAGAAAGTGAAGTGATAGAGAAGATAGCTCTGTCAAGGAAAACATTAGCCACTTCCTACAGTAACCAACTGAGGGTAACTGATGGGCCTCAAACCCATTGGTAAGTTGGGGGGAGATCTACCCCAAGCATGTGAAGACTTCCCTGGCAGAATAGGCAAATGTGAACAATTTGTTCCAGTGGGCTATGAAGGCAGCAGAAGCAGGCACTGTGGAGCACTTCCAGCTGGGTCAGACATTGAAGAAGTCAAGGTCATCCACTGAATCTTGAGCCATTGCCAGTCATCTTGACTTTTGCCTTGCCACTGAACTCTGATAACTCTAGAAGAGAGGGTGAGGCTGACAATTTCATGCAACTCTGTCTCACTTAAATAAAGTTTACACACAAGTCGAAATACATCATCCATATCATTTTACTATTTCATTATTTTATTATTTTGTTGTTCAACCACTTTGCTGTCTTATCATTTTACTGTGTTACAATTTTATTATTTTATCTACCTTGAAGCCTGTGACAATGGGCTAGTGACAAAACAGCAGGTGTGGATACACTGGGAACTCTAATCACAAACCTGCACATAGGTGGCACAGGTCATAGGGTCATCTTTTTTCTGAATTAAAGCAGCAGTGAGATTCAGCAACATCTTGTGTATCTGAGCAGCCTTTTTAAGGATCACACTGCTAGCCTCCTGGAACGAGGAAGGGGCTAGAAAAGGGGCCCTAAAAATTTTCTGCTTCACCTAGCCCTGTCCTGCTTACCGCAACAGGCAAGGATCCTACCCTGTGGTCAAAACACATGTGCAAAACTTTTGCAAAGATGATTCCACTCACCGTTGGTATATGGAATGTACACATACTTATGGACAACATGAAATCCATAGACCTGAAAGATGAACAGCTCTTGCTGTGAAAGAACTCAGCAGGTATCACATCCAAATAGCAGCCCTGAGTAAAACAAGACTGGCAACTGAAGGTCAGCTTATTAAAGTTGGAGCTGGATACATGTTTTTCTGGAGTGGCCACCATGATGAAGAGTACTGGAAAGCTGGCATAAGTTTTACAATAAAATCTAATCTAGTCAACAAGCTTGTATGCCTCCCAAAAGGAGTGAATGAAAGATTCATGACAATGTGATTGCCACTTGCAGCAAAATGCCATGCTCCCATCATCAGTGTCTATGCTCCCAATCTAACCCTGATGAGGTCAAAGAAAAATTTTATGAAGACCTGGGGACTCTCATCATCAATGTGTCAAAAGAGGACCAACTTGTAATTGTGGGTGACTTCAACACCAGAGTAGGCACAGATTATCAGATATGGCAGGGAGTCCTTGGGGGGAAAGGAGTCAGAAGCAATAATGGTCACTTACTATTGAAAATGTGTGTGTCTCATGCCCTTCTCATCACCAGCACTGTCTTCCATTTACCTAAATGCAATAAAACTTCATGAATGCACCCTCACAGCAAGCACTGGCCTTTAATAGATTACATCATTTTAAGGAGAAGAGACAGAGGGCATGTGAGAGTGACAAAGGCAACGTGTGGTGCAGAGTGTTGGGCTGATTGTAGATGCATCCTTTCCAAGTTAAACATTTGCATTCAAAGAAAGTGGCAGCCCCAAGGCCAGACAACTATCAGAAGATTCAACTTCAACAGATTAGAGCACTTCTCCCTTCATGAATACTTTCTTGCTGACTTGGAGGGAAAGCTGAGCCAAGACACAGTTGGCAACAGTAGAGCAGAAAAGGAGTGGGCAGTTTTCAGAGATTTGGTGTACAGCACCACATTTACTCATCTTGTCCAAAACACTCACAGATTGGTTTGGTGAAAATGATGGGGAAATTTAGACACTACTGAATAAATATGAGAACCCCACAAGGTTTACCAGCAGAACATCTCTAAGAAGGCAGTGTTTAACTCCATCAAAAGTAAAGTGTAAGTGAAGTTTAGAAAGATGCAGGATTCTTGGCTCAGTAAGAAGGCAGATGAGAATCAGTTTTATTCTGATAATAACAATCCAAAGCACTTCTGTGATGCCCTGAAGGTTATTTATGGGGTCATCTCAACTACTCAGTGCTCATGGTGCCATATTGATTGGTGACAAGGACATGATCCAGGAGAGATCAGCTAAATATTTCTATAGTGTTCTAAGTAGACCATCATCAATCAGTGCTGGTCATTGACTTTATACCCCAGGTTGGAGTCATTCCCTCTCTAACTGAACTTTCAACTGAAAAAGAACTTTTGAATGCCATTAGGCTCTTCTCATATTGCAAAGCTCCTGGTGCTGATTCCATTCCAGCAGAGATCTACAAGGCAGGGCATCAACTCCTCATACAAAAGCTGACTGAAATCTTCTGGATTATATGACTACAGAAGGTTATCCCCTAGGAGATCAAGGATGCCTCCATTGTCCATCTCTATGAAGGAAAAGGAAACAGGTTGTCCTGTGACAATCACCAGGGTAGGGGTGGGGGAAATCTTTCTCTTAGTCATTGCCATCAAGATTCATGCCAGAGTCCTCTCTAATCAGCTGATCTTTACCTGGAAGATGGTCATCTATCCAAGAGCCAGTGTGGTTTCAGAAAGGGCCAAGGCATGGTCGACATGGTATTTTCTGTCTGACAACTCCAGGAAAAATTCTAGGAGCAAAATAGAGGTCTGTACATAATGTTCATTGATCCTACCAAAGCCTTTAATACTATCAGTCTTGAGGGTTCATAGAAGATCATGGAAAAATTTGGTTGCCTGAAAAATTTCATCAGTATTGTATGCCAATTTCATGATAGCATGTTACACAGGTTCTGTTTAATGGATGGTGCTGTTGCCTTTTCCCAGTCAACAAGGGAATGAAGCAGGGCTGTGTGCTTGCTCCCCTGCCTTTTAGCCTGATGTTTTCAGCAATGTTTTTAGACTCCTTCAGTGAAGACAAAAACATCAATAAGATCAGCTACCATACTGACAGTGAATTACTTCACTCAAAAAGGCTACAAACCAAGACTAAAGTAGAGGGAGAGTGGGTGCATGACTTTTTGTTTACAGATGATTGTGCACTCAATGCAGCCTCTGAAGTGGATGTGCAACAGAGTATGCATCGATCCTCCACTACTTATGGTAATTTTGCCCTGACAATTAGCACAAAGAAAATAGAAATTCTCTACCAACCAGCACCACACCATCCATATGTGGAACCATTGGTTATAGCAAGTGAAAAATTTTGAATGCTGTAGAAAAGTTCTCTTACCTTGGCAGTATACTTTCGTAAGATAAAGTACCAGACGCTGAGGTCCATTTTTGAGCTGAACTACCATGCCTTCAAACCGTACTGCACAGAGTACAACTCCAATGGGCTAGCCATGTTGTTCAAATACCAAACATACATTTGCCAAAAAGACTATTTTATGGAGAACTCACACAAGGCAAGCACTCATATGGAGATCAGAAGAAATGATACAAGGACACTCTCAAAGTTACTTTGAAGAACTTTTGAATCAATTCTGAGAAATGGGAGATACTGACACAGAACCATCCAGTATGGTGTCATCACCATTGCATCTAGTCATCAAAGAAGGCACTGTGCTCTGAGCAAAGTGGAAAAAAAGTAGATCCAAAGAAATGTGAGATGTGCACATCTAGAGCCATCTCCACTCCAAATGTTCACAAAGATTATTTGTGCCTGACGTGTGACAGAGCCTTCCGAACCCACATTGGTCTGATCAGTCACAGTTGGACCCACCGTCCCTTGACCCTGACACAGTGATGTCATCTCTTTGAGAATGAAGTACAACAATAACAACAGACGCAGTGCTTAGTTTTGTAATATTAGGGAGAAAGCATGGTGAGTTGGAAATATCCCTGGATACAGTGTCAGAAGACTCAGATTCCAGGGTCTGTGCTACTGCTTGCTGGTTGTGCAACTTTGGGCAAATTGTTGCACTTCCCCATTTGTAAAATGTTGGGTGGGTGAGTGGTTTAGATCTCTTTCAGCTCTCACAGTCTGTGAATCTGGGATATTACCTGTTCTGGAGGGGATCAGTCAATGACTTCTCTTCCCTGTCCTTAGCACAGCTTCCAGAATTCTGGCTGGAGCTCACGCTACACTCAGCAGTCCCATTCAAAATGCTTCAGGTGGCCCAAGAAGTCCTCCACCATCATTTGGGGATATGCCACCAACGAGTCACTTTCCAACAGAGTCACCTCTCTCACATCCAGGCTGGTATTTGGGCACATTCAAATCCTTTCTAATAACATCTTCTGTGGGACCAACTCCCATGTGGTAAGTGGCTTTGTCTCCACAATCATGGATATATGTGTATATATATATATATATATATATACACACACACACACATATACATATATCTCAAATATATCTAGAATTCTCAGATCCTTTTTCAGGCTAATACTTCTAGAAGTAGATGCTGGAGGAGTAAATCCTTTGTTCTTAGTCATCCTTCAAAACACTTGTGAATATACACATGATAGTGATGGTTATAGAGCAGCCAATGGTGAAGATATTTACACTCTGGAAAACAGGATCCTTAGGTAGGCCAATTCCTGGTTATCTGTGTGACTAATTAAGAAGACTAAATAATGTAAAAGCATTTAGGGTTAGCTCTGATGTGCAACATTGCAATCATTTGACAATAGATTTGCAGATAAAAGTAATGTTTGCTTTAGGCAAACACCACAAACTCTTTGTATTTCCTGGGATCACCACCTGAATGGGGGTGGGGTTCAGCAAGTTCAACCCCAGATGGATTTCAGTAAACTACATCTTGATCCTTTTCTACATTAGCTAGGTAATCAAGAAATAGTCATAGTTGTCAGAACCAGTGAAATGTTTACACAATATTTTTGCAGTATCTAAAAATCTAGTACAGTAACTTATGAAAGCTTTAAAGCAAATAAATATTGAATTATTTCAAAGAGTGAAGAATTTTAAAAGAGAAGTGAAACTTTAAAAAAAAAGCCTGAAATACTATATAGCCAGCATTTCATAAAAATATCTTTCTAACAAAATATTTGCCTATGATGTCTCTCTCTCCAGAAATAAATATTTTTAAAAATATATAATTTTGTTCCTTCTGTGAGTGATTTCACTGAAAGATACAAAGCAAAGTGAGTCTGATAGCAGCATGGTACATGGAAAAGAATATTGGACTCAGAGTCAGAAGATTGGATTTTAGTTCTGCCTTATTAGCTATGTAAACTTGGGGGAGTCACTTAAACTGTCTGGTATCAGCTTCCTCATCTTTAAAGGGAATGAAAGTGTGCATGCTCTCTAGCTCAGCATGTTGTTGTATCAAATATGTAAAAGGCTTAGGGATAGAGAATGGAGTTCTGATTTCATTGCGCTAAGGAAGTCCCAGGTAAAGATTTTCTTTTTCCCTTTCCTAACATAGACTAGCACCTTCTCTGCCACTTGGGGCCTCAGAGAATTGTCTAGCCCAGTGGTGTCAAACTCAAATAGAAATGGGGGCCACCATACTGTACATAAGTATCTCTGTGGCCTTATATTGACTTAAAAGCCACACTTTTATATATTTACTTTTTTTTGATACATCAACACATTAATATCAGATAGAAACTACATTTTCATCTAGTTCCAGCTACATTAGGGAGTGTTCTGGTCTGCATGCAGCCTATTGGCCTTAACACATCTGGTCAGAGCACTATAAGGTTAAGTCACAGAATCAATGATATGTTACAAGTGGTACTTCCTGGCTTGGAGGCCAGCTTTCTATCGACTAGAACACACTGACTCTAACTTGCCTTAAAGCACCATACAAGTATAAGCTTTTTGTTATCATTGTTCGAAACTAGGGTTCAAATGATATTAATTTTTAAATGAAAAAAGTGTCTCTGGTGAATAACAACCTGTCCCCAAATTGCCCTGCCACTTGGCATTTCATTCTCTGTTCAGGGAAGAGAGGCTTGACATCATGTGGTTGATGTTTTGTCTGTCTACCTATGGCCTGACTCTGAAGAGGAATGAAGTAATTATCCAAGGCCCTGGGCTTGCTGTGTGCTCTTCTTGTACCTTCCTGCCACAGCGCTCCAAACAATGACCCTGAGAAGCTCGCTGTAGGAGTTAGACCGGGTGAGGCAGATGTGCCTGACTCCCTGTGAGCTGTGTGAAATTGGCAGGCTGAAGCTGCTCTTACAATAGCTCACACTTAAGGTGGGATGCTCTGTACTCTTGAGGTTGGAGCACTAAAAGCCTATCCAGTTTTGTTTGATTTTGCTCCAAACAGCATTAACCACACACCTTTGCAGGACCTTCTAGTTGCTTCTGTGGAAATATGGCCATATATGTTGTCACATTAGTGAAAATAGAGGCAGCTGCATAGTCTATTGGCTTTTAGACATGACCGGGGTGGGAGATAGGAAGGAGATTTCTAATTTTGTGATTCTTAGCTGACTCAACTAGATATTGAGGATAGCTCTTGACTGAGACAAGCCAGATAGTTTGATTCAGCAGTTCTAATTAAAAAAAAAAAGTTGAATTTCTGTCCCCTGGAATTAAGTGTTCAGAAATGGCCCTGATCAGAAGCAGAAACACTTAGGCAGCTGAGCCCTAAACAGACGTTCCCCTTGGCTGAAAACATGTCATTTGCCATGAAATCAACTTTCAACAGATGCTTTGCAAATCCTGACTTTGGCAGAGCTGCCACTGGCCAGTCTTGAGGTGGAGTCCATGGGGTGGGGGTATTCCTTCCTCAGGGGCTGATATAAACCACCAGTAAGGGGGTGTGAAGAGTCATAGTGTGGATGACAGTTAGCCAGGTCAAAGCTTCTTATCTTCTCAAGTAAAATTGTGAGGAATTTAGATGTTTTATTTATATTTTAAATGTATATCCAACTGACAAGAGAAAAACACAAATATCCTTTCTCTTCTTCATGTATGTCTATAAAATAGAACTTCTTTTCTTTCTTTTCAAAAAATATATTTGAGTGAAGGCAAATCAGTCAGTTAATAAACATTATGAAACCCTTCCCCCATACCAGGTACCAGGGCAATACAAAGGAAGACAAAAGTCAGTCACTGCAGGGAGACAACATACAAATAACTGTGTATAAATGAACCAGAAAGTGAATAAACAGGAAATAATCAACTAGAGAAGGCATTAGAATGAAGGGGGATCAGGAAAGGTTTCCTGTAAAGTTGAGATTTAAACTGGGACTCGAACCAAGCTAGGGAAGCCAGGAAGCAGGGATGGGAAGGGAGATCATTTCAGGCATAAGGGACAACCAGTGAAAATGCCTGGAGTTGGGAGATGGAGGGACTTTGGGGAGGAACAGTGAGGAGGCCAGTGTCACTGGAACAAGTGAGGAGACTGCTATATGACGACTGGTTTAGAAAAATTACTTTGGCAACTGAATGGAGAATAAACTAGAGTGAGGAGAGACTTGCATCAAGTAGACCAAGCAGCAGGCTCGTGCTCTAGTACAGACCTGAGGAGACAAGGGCCCATGCCAGGGTGCTGGTGGTTGTGGTGGTATCAGAGAAGAGAAAAGGGCCATCTGAGAGATGGTCCAAAGATGAAATCAACAGATCTTGGCAACAGATCAGATATAGGCCATGAACAAGGGTAGGAGTCAAGGATAACACCTAGGTTGTGAGCCTGGGGTCACAGGAGGATGGTGAAAAAGAGATTTTCTAAAACTTTACTGTCATTATTTCATTCTCATCATTTAAGATAGGGATCAGAGAGAAATGATCCAAGGACAACTGCTATCCTGCTATCATTCTTGGATATTTGATATTGTATAGACTATTACACAGGTGGATGAAGTCCACTTTTTGCAATTGAATAATGATATTGGGATATAAGCTCATCTTCTATTTACCAAAAACTTCTTCTGGACAACTACAGTTCTATACAGGACAATAAGAATAACACATATACTTTTACCTTCCACTACTCTGTATTTCAAAAGCTTTTCATTCCATGAAGTTTGGAGACTAAACTTATTAGATATGCAACATCTATTAAAATAATATTCCTCAGTTTTTAGGGATCCAAATTCCCTGGGCTGTTGTAGGCATCAATTACATCTATAGTGATGTGCCAGTTCTATTGAAGTTGAATTCTCTTTATAAAGAATATTGAGTTTCCTATATCATAGTCAAGCTGCATGATTATGTCAGTCTAGGTATCCAGTAGATGTTCCCCTTTTGCCAGACTGCAAGTGATATACAGTTTCTGTCACTTCTTGGCATGATTTACATTGAAAAACAAGTCTAGACTTCTTATGGATAAGTTCTTGGAAATCTCTGGTGGGAATGACCTGATCCTGAACTATGGTCATAAACCTCTCACATGACTTTGCTTCTTTGTTGATGTATGGTTGAATTCATATGATTGTCACCTACTGAGCACTTTGGAATCTCGCTCTTCAGTCTTAACTGAATCATAGTCTCTGTCCTGAGACTAAATGCTTTCAGTTACATTTGACAAATCCAGTAGTGTGTACATTTCCTTAGTCTTTATGATCACTTTGTGAAATGAAGTTTATGTGTTTCAAAAAAATGTTTTCCTGTAAATTCTTAATTTGCTTGTATATGTTCTGAGTTCTAACAATCTTCTTCCTCCTTTGGGGGAGAAAAGAAAAAAAAACAAATATCAATGTTTCTGTAATGGCCTTAGGGGCAAAAAACCCCTATATTTCATTAACATTGCATAGATTTTTGTTTGGACTCAGATTCCCTGTTATCCTTCTGACTATGCCAAAGATATTCATTAATATTGATCCTGTACGATTGGTGATTGAATGCCTGGCTTAAGGATGCCATTTTCAATCTCTAGATACAGCTGCACTATCCTCTGTGGATCTTGTAGGGGAGAGATTGCTGCCTAAGTATGAGGTGGACTTGTCACATCTAAACTCCTAGTTTTTGAGTCTGTAGGATATTTTTGGAGGTTTCAATTGTTCTTCCCCATACGTTAATCTTTCATTAATATGTTCATGTGTGTCAAACAATTGTGTGTGCAGATAAATATAATTAGCCAGAGGGAAAAACTTGCAAGTATAATTATTAAACTTCAGTAAGTGAGCAAACATGTTCTGAGAAAATTGTGGAGGACCTTGGAAAATTTGGTTCACTACCAACTGAAGGTATATCATCAAATACTTTTCTCATTTGAATATATTTTCTATCAGTCTTCCTTAATTCTGGAAAGAAGAGAGTGAATTTTAAGGTCTCCAAACTAATATTGCATGAAGAGGAAATCATACAGAGAGATATTCACAAGAGTCTCAATATAAGTCCTAGTGGAATCGATTTCCTTGTAGTAAACTGGTATGTTTAAACCATCTCTAGTGTGTAGCTTTGCTGTGGTTGTATTTTTCCAAAGCATCTTTTTTGTTGTTCCTTTAAAAAGATTTTGGAATTCCATTCCAGATGCAGCCCAGAGCTTATGCTACTTCTTTCTAAGGGTAAACTTTAAAATGCACAGTAATTCTCCCAGAAGTCCAGGATGGATTCTCCTTTCCAAACTGTTTCTGTAGGTGTCAAAGTCTTCCCACACTGACAGACAGAGTCCCCCATAGATATTCAGAGCAACTATTGCTGTGGTGAACTCAAATGAATTGTGTACCCCTTATGTTATCAGTTTCAGTGGCCAAGCAGGCTCTGACAGTCCACTGGACAGGAGCCTTGATGACAAATGTTCCCACTACAACAAAGGTGATTTGATGTGCTATCTGTTTAAGCACAACACATATTTGTCCTTAAATCTCACTACTGTTCAAAGGGATTTTGAGGAAATGGGAATATGGTGGAGGAGAGCTACCTTTATGAACAAATTTTTTTTCTTCTATGTTGTAATCCTCTAGCTGAATTTGTTTTCTGAAGTGCAAAACTTGTTTCTTGTATGTCAGTATTTCAAAAACACCTACATGCCCATTTTTAAACAGCTTTAAAACAATATGCTACTGTAGTAGGGAGAGGAGGGAGACATTTTGACAAAGCCACTCAGAGTAATTGCTCTTGATTTTTTGATGATATTATTTTAAAAGTTTGTTATTTATTCTTTTTTTTTCTTGATAGATGTCAGCTTGTTTCTCTTTTCTTTGCTGGAGGGACAGGAAGATGGAAGACAAATTGGAGTTGTTTTGTAGGATTTGAACGAAAAAATGAATATCGATTGGGGGTGCTTTTTTGGTTTACTCCCTGTAACTAAGGCCACTGTGATTAATACCAAGCTAGTAAATATAGCCTAATTTCTGGATACAAAGGCTTTGCCTATTACCATACGAAGACTGTCTAGCCAGCACAGAGTGTAGATCTGGCAATTATCCAGTTTATTTGCACACTGTAGCTAGAAAAATGGCACAATTTGGGCCCCAATATAATTTTTTTCCTCGTGGTTTTAATTTGCTGAATGTTGACCAAAAGTGGATCATCAACATTCAGTGTAGAGTAGAATGTAATAAAGCCTTACAGTGTTTTATTCTGAATTTTGCTTCTCCTTTTCTATATTTGATCATGAAATCATTGATTCATCCTGAACGCAATGTGAAGAGATTTTACACCACTTTATTATGATGTCATTTATTACTCAATGTAACTTCATCCTTCTGAATTATGAGTATTCTAATTTTGTCTGTTACAAGTTCAGGAAGGAAATGACTAGATTTTCCCTGAGGAAGTAGGTGATGGATTTGAAAATGCTCCCCAAGAATATCCAATTCATTTCATATCTAGCAGCTGATTTTTTATATCTGGGGGTTTACAACTCAGCAATACTTTTAGGTGATACCATTAACAGTGTTATGCCTAAATCTTGTTAGTTTCTCCAGCATGACATAATGCTTGATTTGGAGCCAACCAAACTGATGTGTTTTCAGTCTTGCAGAATGACCTTACTTTCTTGCACTGGACTCTAAGTGAACAGATCTAGGTTCTAACCCTGGCTCTGTCACTAACTCAACTGTGCTGTTTTTCAGTCACTTCAGAAGTGTCTGACTCTTCCTGATCCCATTTGGGGTTTTCTCGGCAAAGATACTGGAATAGTTTGCCATTTCCTTCTCCAGCTCATTTTACAGATGAGGAAACTAGGGCAGACAGGGTGAAGTGACTTGCCCAGGGTCACACAGCTACTAAGTGTCTTGAGGCCAGATTGGAACTCAGGAAGATGAGTCTTCCTAACTCCAGGCCCAATGCTCCATCCACTGTGACACCTAGCTACCCTGTGTTAACTTTAGGCAAGTAATTTCATTTTATTGAGCCTTGATTTTCTTGTCAAAAAAAAAAGGAGGTTGGTTTAAAGGCTCTCTAAGGTACCTTCTTCCTCTATGATTTTATGACCTATTTTAGAGTGTTAACTCAGCACAGCAAAAACTTTAAATAAAATAGGTCATAGAATCATAGAGTGAGAATACACCTTAGAGAGCCTTTAGACCAGGGATTCTTACCCTGAGAGTTGGTGGATAGATTTCATAGGGTCTATGAACTTGGTTGGGAAAAATTACACCTTTGTTTTCACTAACCTCTAGCTGCAGTTTGTCATTTCCTTCAATTATTTAAAAACACGATTCTGAGGGAGGTTCCGTAGGCTTCACCAGGCTACCAAGAGAGTCCCTGATCAAAAGGTTAAGAACCCCCACTTTAGTCCAACCCCCTCCTTTTTTGAGAAAAAAACTGAGGCCCAGTGCCCCCAAAGCACTTGCCCAAGAGTTAAGCCCAGTTAAGGTAGTGAGGGGAAAAGCCAAGGCTAGTCTTCATTTAAAGTCCAATAGACACAAACCCTTGGAGTATATTCTACTTAGCCCAGCCACAGATGCCACTTATGGCACAGATGCCACAAGGGCAAGGACTTGTTGGGAAAGGGCTCATTCCTCTCTAATGAGGACATTGCATTTCCTGGTCTAGAAAGTAAGTGACTCTAACATTTGGTTCCAGAGCCAGCAGTCAAAAGTTATAACAATGCGAAAGGCCTTAACCCTGCCTGTGATTACAAAGGAGTCAGCCAGTCTCATTCTCTCAGTGCTATACCTCAGACAGCTCCAGTAACCAGGGCATGACTTTTCAATTATTCAAATACATAATATTTACTACATGCACATTTGTGTTCAAGCAAGTGGAACCTTGGCTATCAAAGGAAGTCTTTATAAAGACTCAAGAAGAATCCTCAGTAGTCAGCCTCACTGACTGTGATTTGTTTAAAAAATTAAAGCATGATCTGAAAATCCTTGTCACTTAAGACAGGCTTCGTAATCCTTTTCTTTTCTAAGTAGAATATTTATGGTGAAAGGTTAATTGAAGAAAATATATTTCTAGGCTGTTTGGTGGTATGAATGAATGAGTAAATAAAAGTATTTCTTAAGTGCTTACTATGTACCAGGTACAAATACAAAAATGAGACAATCCCTGCCCTTAACAATCTTATGTTCTGAGTGGGAGACAACACAGATAGGGGAGTCATAATCAGGGAGAAGTATCTTGTTCTGGGAAGTTACCAGGATAGTGAGTGGATTAATAGGGCAGCCAATTTACATTGTATTGCTTTGGTCATACTTTCCAGAGCAAGAGGGGAAAGTGTGTGTAGGGAGAAGAGAGTAAAAGAGGGCTATGTCCCCTGCAAGTCAGAAAGTGGTCTGAGTGAAAGAGCATTGTTGGGTCTGAGCCTGGCCCAGGGAAGGAGTTCCCAAGCTGCTTCAGGGCATGGTCTCTGGAAGGTTCTGTGGAAGGATGCAGTAATAGAGAGTATTCCTCACACTATTTTTTGTTGGTCACATTTTCAGTGATCATTATTATTTAAAGTAAGAATAAAATGTTCTGGGTCATGGGACCAACAGAATGGATACCAAGAGCCCACAAAAGGTAAAAAACTCCATGAACTAATGCCAAATTCACACTCATTCAGCATCCCCTCCTGTGGATTCATGGGGTTGAAAACAGAATTTAGCTACATGGGACCCAAACTGTCCCCTACTCTCAGTGCCACAGAGATACAAATGCCAATCTTCAGAAATTTACTGGAGCTACTGTAACAGAGCTATGCAAGAGATTGAAAGAACTGAGGGAAGAGAGCAAGATGAGTCCATGCTTGTATCAGAGAACAGCTGTCCACTTTAAACCCTCTCCCCATGCCACTGAGATCCAAACTCCAAATTGCAGAAAGTTGCCCAGCTGCAGCGTTCTATGCCGCTGGACCAGAGCTAAAGAATATGGGCAGGACATATTTGTGGGAGCAGGGTGCTGTGTGGAATTCCACTAAGCCTGAGGGAGCATCTAGTTGATGCCAATTCTGTCCTACCAAAATCCCCTTGGGGTAGAGATCTGAGCTATTGTACTGTGAATTGCCTAGCATAGGAAGAGCCCAAGACACTTTGAAGTTCAGACCCTGCAGAAACCACCATCAGAGGGGAGCGAATCAGAAAGTGAGCAATAAGGGAAAATAAGGAAAACAGTGTTGAAATTACCAAACATCTCAGGAAGAAGAAAAAGGAAAGATCTTGAGCATAAGCAGATAAACCAATAGGGAGGACATTAACAACAAAAGGAAATATGGTCTCCAGATTTAATAAAAGAGTTCAGGAACCTATGAATAAATGCTACAAAATAAAGGAAAATTGTTCAACATTTTATAAGGCAGAGGACCCTGTGGTTTTGAGGAGAGCTTGGAACCTCAGCTTGCTGTTTTCTCATGGCTTAAAAAGAGGAATAAGAATTGTGAGAACAGAATTTATGGCCTACACAGCAAAAATTAATTGGCAAAAAAGAAAAGCTTGGCAAGTCTCAGCAAAGAAACAAAGGAGAGGACAGCTGATTGGGAATACAAGTAAATGGAAGTGAAAGATAATTTGGAAGAAAAGGGAAAAAGAACAATAACAGTAGAAGAAAGCATGCTCTCACTTAAAAATAAAACATATTGATCTTGAGGACAGGATGCACAGAGACAACTTAAGAATTGCAGGTTTCCCAGAAGAACACTTCAAGTCAAAAACCTGAACTCCATATTGCAAGAAATAATACAAGAATACTTCCCAGAGACACTAATGTATTGTTGGTAGAGTTGTAAACTGGTTCAATCATTCTGGAAAACAATCCAGGACCTATGCCAAAAGGGCTACAAAACTGTGCATACCCTTTGATCTAACTGGTTCTTACCTCAGGAGAAGAATTAGATCCCTTAGAGGCAACTGACCCCCAGATGAGTGCCTGAACTTGGGGAAGAGATTTGGGTGCCAATGAGGGAGAAGGCAAGGTTTAGGTCAATAATGAAATGCATAATCAGGGACATGAATAATACTCTGTCTGTAGCATTAGAGAATTGGTATTTTTCTAAGAATGAGCTAGAATAGAAAAAAAATAGGAGCTAGGTGGTAAGCACTACAGCACAATAACAGAAACTGTTTAGAAAGGAAGGCCCACAATAAGCCTGTGATTTTAGACTTAGTTCTCCAAGGATCTGATTTCTCACAGTAAAATGTGGCAGTCTTGAAGAAACATGTTGGCATTGGGTTCAGATCACACTAGATGACTATTGTTGCTCTAGCCAACTCTGAAATTATATATTGGAAGTCATTGTGTAGTACTTATGTCTCAAGCCTTCCTGTAAAAAAAAGACCCTTGTTAAGGTGTATCTAACTCACTGTGGCCATTTTTCTATGGCAAAATGTTACAGTACATCTCAAAAAAGCTGTCATGTGAGTTCTTTAAAAACACCTCTACTGTGCCTTGATTACTTGTGATTCTAAAATGTTGTAAGGAAAAATCCAATTGCTAAGTGTATTTAATAAAAGTCTTATGCCTAACTTTTTCATTATTGCTTGAGCTTTTAAGAAATGTCTAGAATGGAATTTATGTTCTCATGTAATAATTCGTGGACACATTAAAATGGGAACACGTGTTTTTCTTGGCTCTGAATGTGTTGTGTTTTGTTTTATTTTATTTCACTTTATTTTGCAAGTTTTATTCAACCATGGTTCCCTCCAATCTGCTGAAATGCCATTGAGCTTAATCCAAAACAAGTGTTGTTCTGTTATTGTGCAAACATCTTTTATTTGTTTATTACAATATTGAAGGGAGCTGGTTTGTGTAGAATTAACCACCCACATATCCTAATTATTTCTTCGCTTGCTTTTTCTTTGGGGGATGTATATCAAGTCAACATATGATGGGCTGTGTGTAATCACAGGAACTACTAAAAATGTAAGCTTTTGGAGTTTGGGAGTTTTCCTTTGTGTTTGTTTTCATATGTAATTGGCTGATCTCTGGCATTTTAATTTCTGTCTTTGGAGATTTAAGGTGGGTGGACTGCTTTTCTTCCCTTTAACTTCCTTTAATTTATCTTTGTTATCTTAAACGTACCCAAGGGTCTGGGAAATGGCTACAATTTAAAAATGTTTATTAGCAATTGAATTTCGAAGAAATCTTGTTCCTCAAAAAAAAAAACCCACCAAAAAAACAAACCTCACCATGTTTTCTGATCTAAATCCATAGCTTGGTTTATTTAAAGTATTAGCAAAAAAAATTTCAATTAGGAAACATAATTGATATCTGCTTTCTTTTTAATCACTTTTTTACATTCTTCAAGAAACATATAACCTGCCCCTCCCTGACATTATTGCCATGAGGGGACAGTATAACATGTATAGGTTCTTGGCACTGTAGAATTGTAGTCCTAGAACACACTTTAGGGGTTGGATCTACATGAATCAGACTATCAGATGTCTGGCTCCAAATGTCTTAGCCTCACTCAATTGTCTGTCTGTTTCTTTCTGTCTGAGAAGGGCTTGTTTAACAGCAAGGCAGGGACACAACCTGACTCAGTGAAAGTTCACCAGATGTTTGCCTAGATAAACAGAGAGCAGCACTACTTTGTCTCAGAGATCAAGTGTATTGGGCTTGAAGGAGGAAAATGAAGCCTCTTTGGAGGACTGGAGATGGTAGTGACTCGAATTGGTTATCAGGACTATATTTCTTTAACATACAGTTCTTTTTACATGACATTTTTTATTTCCAATGAGAACATTTTAATGCACTAGGCGTATGTGATTTTCACCTTAGCTATACATCAAATCTGAGTCTTTTTTTCCCTGAAAAATACTGTTCTCCAAATAATTAAGACTCTTGGCCACTGACTTTACAAATAAGGAAACCCCACCCCACTCCAAAAATTGAGGAAACCGAATAAGCTAATGAAGGTTTGATGCCTGAAGTTGTCATTTATCCTAGGTCTTAAAAAGAGTCCTATTATGCAAATACAACTGGACACTGCAAATGATACCAGTAAAATGAAGTTATGTTGCTTCTTAGGGTTCTTTTCTCTTTGTATTTAACTGAATTTTGAACAGTGACTAGAAGTTAGACAGTAAGGAAGGGAGCCAGACATTCCAGGTAGAGAAATAGCATGACCCTAAAGGCATGTAGGCAAGCATGGGCATGGTGGCATACACAAGCAGTACACAAGCATCGAGCACCCAGCTAGAGCTAAGTGGAATCATGGAAGACCAAGGATTTTCCATCTTATCCTTAAGACCATGAGGACATTGAATATCTTTGGACCCAGAAGAGTGACATGACAAAAGTGGTGCTTTCAGTCCATGAGTCCAGTGGCAATATAGAGAAAGAATTGGGTGGGATGTTGATAAAGGAGTTGTGCTATAGCTGATTCCTGCAATAACTCAGAAGTGTGCAGTAATAGAGGACTGAGCAGGAAAGTGGTGCCCATGGAAATGGAGAGGAGCTAGTATGAGAGATATTATCCCAAAATACACAAAACCTTCAATAATACATGGAAGGGATGAACGAGGGGAGTCAAAGATGACTAGGGGCTTCACAAGTTAAGAAAATGGTGCTATCTTTGACATACTTAAGGAAATCATAAATGTAGAGATAGGGTTAGATTCATGGTGGGGGATGGTGAAAAAGGAATTAGTTTATTTTTAGGCACACTAAATTAGGAGAAAGTAAGCGCCTTTATATTGTTCCTCCTTTAACCATTTTATTCAAGATTGGGAAAAATTAAATGAGAGTTGTTAACATGAAACAAAAATGTCAATAGAAGCTAACATAACTAACCATCTTTGCACACAGATATTAATTGGTATGACCCAAGAAAATGTTCATTTCATACAAATTGGAGAGGTCAGAAATATTTATTGTACTGAGGTCTTTGGGAAATTTTAGTTTCATTTTGATTATTTTAGTTGCTAAAACTGTGAAAGCCAAATTATACTATATTTTATTTCATACAGTTTTCTTAATTCTCAAGAAAAGGTACCATTTTCTGTTTTAGTCTATTTTGAAGCTAGGCATTGATTGTTCTTGTAAGGAATAATTTATAGTCACCAGATTGTTGGTTTCTCTTGGCTGAAAAGTTTAGGCAAATGCCCAAAGGCAAACCAGATGTTTAGTTGCAGGTTACAGGGACCAAAAAGGACTTGTCCCCTTTCCGTGTTCAATTCTAAGTACGAGGTATGTGTAACGTAGCTCTCCAGGACTCTGAATAGCATCTTAATTGATCTCATTGCCTCCAGAAGTTAATCCTCCATAACACCACCAGACTTAACTTTCTGAGAGTACGACTTTGATTATACCTCTCTCCTAGTTTGGGAATCTTCAGTGGTTCTCTATTACATAATATTCTTATATTGCCCTTCGCAATCCTCCACAATCCATATTCACTCCGCCCTTCTGGCCTCATCTCCCAGTATTCCCTCGAAGTTTGGTTTATGTATTATTTCTTAGGCACATGCCACCCTTTTCCATCTCTGTGCCTTTGTATCTTTCTCTGTTACTGGAACATCCTTCTCCTTGTCTCCATCTGCTCAGATTCTTCAGGGTCCTTCATTAAGTCTAGAAATGATCTTGTCTTCCTTTGAACTCTTAAAGTCCTTCCTCCTTCTCTTAAGGCACTTGCCGTGGATGGCTTTGGCTTGGGAATAACTTACATCTCTGGATTACTTGGTAGCTCACAGAGTGCTTTCCTCACAATAACCTATGGGATAGATGGTGCAAGTCTTATCATCTCTCTCTTATCCCTTATTATTCCTAGATTCTCCCTTATTCCTTATCGTCCCTATCGCTCATCCCACACGAGTAGACTGAGCCTCAGAGAGGATACTCCCTTGTCATTCAGTCATGTCTGAGTCTTTGTGAACCATAGCACACCAATGCTGTCTGTGGCATTTTCTTGGCAAAGATACTGGAGTAGTTTGCCATTTCCTTCTTCAGTGGATTAAGGCAAACAGAGGTGAAGTGACTTGTCCAAAGTCACACAGCTAGTAAGTGTCTGAGACCAAATTTGAATTCAGGTCTTTCTGCCTCCAGGCCCAGTGTTGTAGCCACTTCACTGCCCTTTAGGCTGGTAATTAGCAAAGCTAGAACTTGAATTCACATCTCTTGACTAGAAATCGGATGCTTTTTTCCATTATACCTTAACTACTTTGCTAGGTAATCAATTCTTTGAGAGTTGGTGCTATATTTCTTCATCTTTCTCTGTATCTCTTGAAGTGTCTATCACAGTGCCTTGAAGATAGAGTGTGCTGGTCTGGAGTCAGGAGAGGCCTAAATCTGAGTCCCTTAGGAAGTCACATGATTTGGGGAACCTTAGCTTCCCTAAAGTGAGGCTTCTTGTGGTCTAATATTCATCTCACATGTATGATATAAGGGTGTATGTGCTCAAAGATACTAAACTGCTTTCTTTGATATTACAAAAGAATACATGTAAGGTTTGCCTCCAATTCCAAATATTAGACATTCTTGAAGTTGGATGGTATGAAAAAGGAAGGGAAAATCTGTTTGGGGGGGGCTAGTTTAGCTCCTTCTGAGCAGAACTTGCATGCCTCACCTTGTTTAGTAAAGCTGACTCTCAAGTAGTATTGTATCTCAGTGGTAAGTAATAACTAGCACTGGATAATCTACTCTTCTAAGGGATGGCTAAGGCTTATGGCTCCTCCTCATCTCTTGGCCCTAAAACCACACTAGGCCTGGATCAACCTTAGCTCCTCTGAGGTTGGAAAGAACCCAGGGGGAGGCTTATTTATTTGAGTGGTAGCATTGCTTTGCAGAGGCTGTGCTAGCTAAACAGCCAAAAACACTGAGCTGTCTTTTCATTCTTGTATAAGTTTGTGAGTTGCCAGAAAGAAGGAAACTAAGTCCTCTTGGGTCATTTGCTTATCTCTTTGTCAGTGTGTAGGAGCATTTTGGTTTTTTCCAAGTTTCTAGATTTGTTGTCTGGAAGCACAAAGACCCATTTCATCCAGAAATAACCCCAGTTACTAGCTTGTGCATATTTTGTGCTTATTATTTATAATTTCACAGGAGTAGAAAATGGCCCTGAACTCCAAATGTACGTGTAGTTTTGACATAAACATCACTGTCCTCAAAAGATGGAAAGAACATTAATTTGGTGAGGAAATTACCTTTGATTATTAGCTGAATGGATGTTCAGTTCACAAATGTAAATGTAGGTACTAATGGGAGTTCTGCTATAGCTAGACAGGTTGGATTGTTATCATTAGAGATCAATATGTATTTTGTTTGTATTGTTCCTTTGCACTATGAATCAGATACAGAATATTATACTGTGTAAAAAAAAAGGCTAGCATGTGGTTGATTTTTACAGAAATTCTTGGAATCCAGGTTAAAATCAAAGATAATTAAATACTGAAAGAAGGACTAGAGACCTTTCAGCTATATTTGAGCAAAATCTCTCCAGGCATTACATTAGCACAGCCTATTAATGTAATATATATGCTAAATATTTAAGTTGGACTTTTGAAATTAAAAAAAAAACTTATAACCTGACCAGTACCAAATTTAATGAGAACATCTTATTTGTAAAATTAGGAGAGGCACTTAATTATTTGGGCATTCTGGGCAGAAGTTTTTAAGTCCCTACCTGGTCCAAAGTGTTTTTTTTCCCTTGTTCTGTTTTATTGGATAAGAAAAAGTGAGTTTGAAAATATACCCTTGACTAAATATTCTTTCAATGAACTCCCCTTAATGCCTAAGAGGAAAAGAGTGCTGAGAAAGTTCTGCAATAGTATTTTTGTTTTCTCTTGGTTTCTGGCAAAGGACAGAAAAGGAAATTGGTTCTTGATAGAAAAAGAACATAGGATTTAGGATTTGAGAGCTGAAAGGGACCTTAGAGATTATTTGCTCTCACTGTTAATTAATTTAGGGCACAGGCCACTTATTGACTACATTTTCAAGTTTTCCTGATATTAATAAAGGAATACGTTCTTTTTTAAAGTATAAAATTCTGATATAAAAAAACCCAGTTAAGAAATTTACAATTACATAAAGATGTCAATTGCAGTGTCCATAGGATGATTTGCTAAATCAAAATATTAATATGGATAACTACCATTAGAGCACAAGCAAGATTCACCAGAAAATTTCAAAGATTTGTTTAGATTTTCTCTATAAGATGCTTTTACTTACAGAAAGTGAACTTATACTGGAAGCTCTCGTGATTTTTTTTGATGGGAAGACATTTTTCTAATAGTAACTGATTAAATTAGATTTTCTTTTACTTTCATTTTTTTCTTCTAGCGAAATGTCTTGATGCTCAGCTAACACACACTCTCTGTATGTATGCTTGTATATCCATATATAAAAAATATCAGCAATATCTGCCATCCTAATACTCCAGAATAAGGAAATTGGAAATATGTGTATTTGTGTGTACAATATCAAACCTGTTGAAATAAAGCGCCCTCTTTTTAGTGGCCTCCATTTTCCCCAGTTTGGAAGGATGTAATCCAGAGACTGTGAGGAGCAATGGTCAATGATAAGAATGCAGAGAGAATGTGAGCCTCTGTGCACCTACGTTGGGCAGTTCCTCAACAATGAGTTGATGTACCTTTTTGTACACTTAGACTCTAGGCATCCTTAATGGTAGCAAATTAGTGTATTATTTGGAGGCTTTAATTTAATCAAATAGACTTACTAATTCAGTGTTTTACATAAAAGCAGTCGAAGAAATATTGAGTCTTGAGAATTTTTCCCCCTATGGCGGCTAATTTATTTTCTAAGTGTTTGTAAATGAGTTTTCTAATTTTGTATTCCTTTCCTCCAGATGTGGGAGCAGGAAGCAAAGCTGCATCTGTATGCACATGTGTGAACATTACGAGAAATTTTCTTGCAAATAGATTGTCACAGTCAGATATTATCACGCTTGGTTTGGGTAGAATATGTTTCTGATTTGCTTCCAGTGTTGAAATCTGATAATGTTTGAAGGTTCTAGGTTATCAGCAAAGGCTGGTGTTGGGGAAAATCTGTATTGGGGAAGAAAGTATGATCACCAGGATGATAACAAATCCTTGAGGTATGAATTCTATTGAAGTAAGGAAGGTTAATAATTAGGTATCAGCTATCCCCCTGACCATCTGCTTGCATCAAAAAGCTTAACATTGTGCAGTTTTAGAAGAGTTTAAGTTCAAATTTGGAAATTAGGTAATAAATTTCACAGATTGATGTTGTTTATTTGTCATAGTAAAAAAAATATTGTTCTATGAAGAGTGAGATTGAGGATGGGAAGGTGGTAGGATAGGAGAACAGTTCATCTACTGAGAGCACTTAGGCTTATAGATTTTGAGTTGGAAGTAACTTTAGGGGCAGATGGAGTTTTGATGGGTGAGTACTAGTGAGCAGGTACAGCCTAGCTCCCCATGAGAGCCCATTGACAAAAGTACTAGAAAATATAAAGGAACAAATTCTGATCCAGAAAGCCAATAAAAAAGTTGCAATAGGTCATTTTCTACCCAGGGCAACTTGGGATGACAGAGACAGTAGTCTGCAGATACTGGGGACAGGGTCTAGCCAAAAGCATGCTGTACCCAGGGAATGAAAAAGGGCTGAGATTGGGCAGCAGGGCAGAAATCACTGGAGCAGAAAGAGATTCCAGAGGATCCTTGAACTAGTAGAGAATTGCCAGTATCAAAAATGAAATAAAAAAATTTGAATTCACAATGAATGAAAAAGAAATAAAAGCAATTATTAGGAGCTATTTCACCTATTATATACCAATAAAACTGACAATATGAATGAAATAGATATTTACAAAAATATAGATTGTCCAAATTAACAAAATATAGAGTACTTAAATAACCCTATCTTAGAAAAAGAAATTGAACAAGACACAAATTAACTCCCAATGGAAAAAAAGCAGGATAAGATGGATTTACCAGTGAATTCTATCAAGCATTTAAAAAACAGTTAATTCTAATACTATATTAATTGTTTTTAAAAATAAATAAAGAATGGGTCCTATCAAATTCCTTCTGTGGTACATATATGGTCTTGATACCTAAACCACTGGGAGTCAAAACAGAGAAAAAACTATAGACCAGTATCTGTAATGAATATTGATGCAAAAAATTTGAATAAAATAATAGCAAGAAGAATATGGCATTATCACAGCAATCATACATTATGACCAGGCTATATATGCTAAGAGTACAGGGCTGGTTCAATATTATGAAAATTATAAACATAATTATATGTTATTAACAAAGTAAGAAATATCATGTAAGGGGTTCAATAGATAAAAAAAAAGTTTCTGATATTATATATTACCCATTCTTGTTTTAAACCCTAGAAAACATAGGACTTAGCAGAGTTTTCCTTAAAATGATAAGTAGTATTTATCTCAAATGAAAAGCCAGCGTTTATCTATAATGGGAACAAGGTAGAAGCTATTCTAATAGCATTAGGGATAAAGTAAGGATGTTGATTATCACCAATACTATTCACTATTATGCTAGAGTAACAATGTTGTGCAATACTTTCACTATAGCAAAAAGACAAGAAAAAGAAATTGAAGGAATAGGCATAAGCAAACAGGAAAGAAAAATCACCATTTGCAATCCATATGATGATTACCTTAGAGAACTCTAGAGAGACAATGAAAAAACTAATCAAAGCAATTAATGACTTCAGCAAAGTTGCAGGATATAAAATAAACCCTCAAATCATCAGCATTTCTATTATATTAACAATAAAGTCCAACAGGAAGAGTTTTAAAAGAGAAATTTCATTTAAAATAACTATAGACAATATAAAATACTTGGGAGTCTGCCTGCCAAGACACAGAGTGGAACTATACGAACACAAATACAAAATACTCCTTGCACAAATAAAGGCAGATCTTAATAATTTGAGAAATATTCATTGCTCATGGGTAGACTGAGCCAATATGATAAAAATGACAATGCTACCTAATCATACCAATCAAACTACCAAAGAAATCAAAGAAAAAGGAAAATTATCCATATATACAAAAATATTTAGAGCAGAACTTTCTGTGATGGCAAAGAATTGTTAGCTGAGAGGGGTTCCCATTAAATGGGAGAATGGCTAACCAAGTTATGGTATATGGAAGTCATGGAATACTATTGTGCTTTAAGAAATGATGAAGGGGATGGTTTCAGATAAACCTGGGAAGACTCATAAGAATAATGTCAAGTGAAATGAACAGAACAAGGATAATGATTAAACAGTAACATAACAAGAATATAAGAAAATCTGTGAAAGGCTTGGGAACTCTGATCAACATAATGACCATAATTCCAAAGGACTGATGATGAAACATGCTATCTATCTCTAGACAGAAAGCTGATAGACTCATAGTTTCTTTTCTTTCTTTTTTTGTACATGGCTAGTATTATAATTTGTTTTGTTTGACTTTACATATTTGTAGCAGGTTTTATTTTTCTTACCTTTTCAGTGGATGGAAGAAGAGGAGGTGAAAGGGAGAAAATGCAAAACTAAAAAGAAAATTTAATTTAAAATATTTTTTAAAAAAGAAGAAAGGAAATAACCTTAATGATCATATCATCTAACCCTCTCATTTTCCAGATAGGGAAACTGGGGCTCACTGGTTAAGGAATTTGACCAAGGTCTCACAAGTATTAAATAGTAAAACTGGGATTTGAACTCAGGTCTTCTGAACCTAAACCTAGCACTCCTAAGTCTGAGCAATAGTGCAGATTTATATTCTGGGTTCTGAACATCCTGTTTTTGAAAGGGCTCCTCTGTTAATTCTTTGTGAGTCATTTTCCATCTCTGGATTTCAATTTATTTCTCTGCAAAATGAGTCTGGACCAGATGAATCTCTAAGTTTCCTTCTAATTTGGATAATGATCCTATTTAGAATTGATAGTTTCCCTCTAGATAGTTTAGAATATTTAGATCATTCTTCCTGTGGTTTCCTTCCCTTGATTTTCTGAGAACTTGGCAAAGGTAATCAGTTCCAAATTTCATTGAAGGTCATTTTATTTTCTAGTTTCGTTAATGGATGACAAAAAGTCTTCCTATGCTTTAATTTCCCTTTCTTTTTCTAAAGTGCTTTTTTTCTCAGATTTTGAATTTGGGTGGTTAATTTATGAAATTTTGTCCATATTTTTCTCAAGATGTTGCCTTGTAAAGAGTAGGAAGCAATTTTCATATCACTTGGTTTCTGATGAGCATCACACAGTTCAAATGCTTAGCCAAACCATCTCATTTTTAGCCAAACGATTTTGGTAGATGAATTGACTGTACGTTCTCTTGAAGATTCAGAAACTAATCTTATAATGAGCTATGGAAGAATAAATTGTGTTGTATTTTAATACTAAATCCTCATTAATGTTTTGCTACAAGAGAAATATTATATTAATAGCAAAGGGAAAACAGCTCTCTTTTAAAAAGTACATCAATTTTTTAATAAGAGGATTTGTCAGTTAACCAAATGAAAACCATAAATCTTTCACAAGCTAATCTCCTCCAATCTTCAAATCGTGCAGCTAATACAAGGAAACAGAAAACCACATAAGACTTCTTTCCCTGGTAAAAGTGTGGAATGAAATAAAAAAGCTTCAAAGTGGTGTGTGTGTGTGTGTGTGTGTGTGTGTGTGTGTGTGTGTGTGTGTGTTTTCTGGCATGGCTACAATTGATTCCTTTTCCCTTCTCAAGGAGAACTGACCTCATAGCTAGTTTTTAATTTAAAGTGATGATAAATAATTTAGTGTGAGACAAGTCAAAGGAAGGGACTCATTGTTTATGGTTGAGGTCAGGTGAAGTGTGAACTCTCAGGAATTGAAAATAGCCCATTCCTTTCTTGACTCCACCTGTATCTAACTATCACTTCTACCTCCTTAATAAAGTATGTACTGGAAAGACAACATCAAAAAAGCAGGATGGAGTAGTGGTAAGAACACTTCATTTGGAGTTAGGTGTAGGCAGTAATCTTAGCTCTTTCAGTGCATAGCTGTTCATTTCAGTGTGATCCACTAAAACGATACATGGCATTGTTGGAAGGAGGCCATAGAAATCACCTAGTTTAACTCCTCTGTCCTATCTTGTAGATTAAAAAAACAAACTTTGAAGAAAAGTCACTTGTTCAGAGTCACAGTAAAGCAATAAAATCAGAATTTGAACATAGAACCCATTTATAGAAGGTCTTAAATGCCAGAATACACTAGGATCTGGAATTTATGTCTTAATTCAGTGGGCATTAGGGAACTACAGATGATTTTCGAGGAGAGGAATAATATGATTGGAGTAATAGGTTTTAATGGTTACTCAAATGAGTAGGACGCATGGGAGGGGATTCCTAAGATCCCTCTTCTGTCAAATGGGAGTAATATCTGTACCATCCACCTCACAGTGATATCGTCAGCAATGTTATTTGTAAATTGTGAAGTATTCTGTAAAGATGTCCTATTAATAGTACCCATTATTAGAGAGTTTTCTGCCAACACCTATGCTGTTATGCCACCAACTCATGCCCAATGGAAAAGATTGGAGAGAACAGGGAAAGCAATTAGAGAACCCCCTGGAAAACCCTCTGCAGTTTTTAGTCTGGAAAAAAACCCTAGATTGGAAAAGAGGTGGTGGTGGTGGTTTTTCTTGAAGAAAGTTCTTTGGTTATAATTTGCACTAAGCACCCCAGGAACAATTGTCTGTATCAAAAGCATTGGCTGAAGCCAAAGTCCCATGGCCTCATCCCATCTGAGTGACCAGTTAGCTTAGGAGTGAAGGAGTGAGCCAAACAGGGAGTGTACTGTAGGAATCACTGAGCTAAGCCTTTCCTCTTGAGCTATTGCCAAATAAACTCACATTTGATTTTGCTTCTCTAGTTGCTGTTTTGGATTCTTTCTGTTTCTAGTTAAGTAGTTAGTTGTTACCATGGCCTTTTAGTATCCTTGATAGGAAAGTTAAAGTTATCATTTTCAAATTAGAGAGTCAATTCTCAGTAGTTAAAACCTGTCTCTTTACATTTTAAGGGATATATTTTTAGTGTCATTAAAAAAACAGTCGTAATTGGAGCTTCCTGTGGAGAAACTAGAAAATGTAGCAGATCTCTAGGAGTTCAAAGCTCATATATAATTGAGTTTAAGCTTTTATTACACTTATAGATTAGAAATTCCTCAGCTAGACTGTCAGGTCCTTGAAGTGAGAGATTTTATTTATCTTTGCATTTCTCTCAGTCTGTTCCAATGACTTGTAAATAATTGGTGCATAATAAATACTTAGTGACTTGGACAAGGCAGGGCTTTGCTGTCTAGGTCAGGCCAAATATCCACAAAGGAAAAAATTCGCAAATTTCTGCCTTAAGGTCCTTTCACATTTCTCTTGAGACATCGTTGTTGCTTTAAGCAGCTCTGCTTAGATTAAAGCCATTGGTACCCATACGTAAAGGAGAAAAGTTTGGAATTTCCAGAAGGATGTTTGAATTTCACACATGTTGCTCTATACATCAGGAAACCAGAATAAATATTTTCATGTCTTAGAACTTGTCATCGAGGTCATAAGGCCTTCCCTCAACTAATAACTGTCCTTCAAAATAAAGTTACCACAGAGAATGCTGATGGAGGAATTTGTGACCATCGAAGTCCTACTCCCATTGTGGAAATGCCTCAGGGTTCTAGAAGACCTTGGTGGTAGGGCAAAAGTTTTGGCAGATCATATCAAGCTGGAAAGACTGGACATGCAGTCTTTATGGCAGATACTTTGTCTAAGGACCTCACCTAGCAGATTGGTCACAAAGTGATGGATTTTTTACTCACAGGAACTATCTAAGAGCATATGAAGTCATAGAATTGCAGTCTGCATCAGTGAAGGGAATTTGCCTCATTGATGAAATCACATATCCATGAATTATTGAAGTGCTGTAAATAGCTAATTTTACTACATAAAATATGTGTCATAGTGACACAAAATGTGAAATCGCTTTTTGCAACATACCAAGTTAGCTGCCTCTTGTTCATGGCTGACAGTGGAGTAGGTAGGTTTTGCTTCTCTTTCTCACCCTGCATCTACTGATAGCTGAATTTTCTTTGGACTAATCTTTGTCAGATTAAAAAATTGCAGATACTCTAGTAAATATTAAGTCTTTAACTTCTTAGTGCAAGTAAGTTTCTTGGGGATAAGAGAGCCCAAGCATCATGGCAACACTAGGAGAATGGATTAGGGAAAGGGCATGGCTGAATTATCCAGCGGATGCAGAAGGCATCTATAAATACCTAACTGACCATCCCTGCCATTCCATCTCAGCCATTTGCATCTTTTAACCATATGCTTTTAACCAGAGGCTGGTCTCCAGCCTCTTATGAAAACAGAAGCACCATTCCATCATAACAGTCTCCTATTGCTTAAGTGAAGAGAAAGAGAGTCATTCCATCAAGTTTCCTGCCTTGGGGGAAGGAGACTAGCATTATTCCTTCTGTTCCCAGTTCTTGCTCCCTTACCTGAATTGCCCAAGGTTCTGAAAGGACTCCACTCTGAGGTCATAACTCCACTGACATTGAAAATCTTTCCGAAATTTTGCCCTAATGATTAACAAATTCCCCTCTGGTCATACTCTATCCATCCCAGTGATTCTGAATTCCATTGGTCATCATTCAAACACTATTCCCTATCTTCCTCTGCCTAATTCTTATTGTCATTCACTTCAGTTTTCACTATGGCCTTCCCCAAAATTACCCACCCACTCATTCCACTATGCCCTCTGGAATGCCTATTTTATAGGCAACAGCCTTGCTTTCATCTTAAATCTCTTCCTTTCCCACTCCTTCCATCTTTTGGCTCTCACTGAGACTTGGCTCCCTCTTGATGTCACAACCTCCCTGGCTACCCCTTCTAGCACTGGCTGTATTTTTACTCATTCCTGCTCAACTCAGTGGTCAAAATGAAGGAATTGGGGAAACTCCTTGCTTCTCCTTGCTGCTTCCAAGTTCTTCCCTTACCACCATCATTCAGTAACCTCCTTTGAGGTTCCAATGAGGTTTACTCAATCAGTATCAACCACTCAATTAAAATTCTGGTAGCTGTTGTTTACAGACCTCCAGGACATTTCTCTTCCTTCTTCAAAGAATTCAGTATCTAGCTCACAATCTTTTCCTTCTCCCCATCTCCTACCCTCATACTAGGGGATTTCAACATATATATATTGATACTCCCTCAAATATCCCCAACCTCCTACTTCCTCAGCTTCCTCATAGTTATACCTTTGATATTACCTTCACCAACAAGTGTACCATTTCCATGTACATGAGCTCTAAAATTCCCTTATCTGATCACAATGTATTGGAATTCCATCTCTCTCTCTCTCTCTCTCTCTCTCTCTCTCTCTCTCTCTCATTACCTAATTTGACCTTGGTACATCATACGTTACTCTCTATCTTTCTGTTCCCCTCACCCCTTTCACATAATGTAGAAAGAACCCTTTTCTCCCATATTAAGAAAATGATTCACCTGTAAGCAGGGTGTTGCCAGATTCTGTCCACAAGGCCCCCTGTCTGCTTCTTCACCCACACCTCCACCATATTTCCACTCTTCACCACTGTGTCCTTGTGGACATTTAGAAAGAAGTTTCTTATTGGCCATTCTTTTGTCACCCTGGTGCTGTTGCTCTCCTTGACTGCTGCATTTATTTACTCTTCTTGCATATCTGTTTGGAAGGGGGGGGGAATTTGAGAAGCAAATAATCTCCTCAGTTCTAGTTTTCTTTCTAAATATGTTTCAAACTCTTCCTTATTGTTGAAAGTCCATCTTTTCTTCATGTATGGTTAAGCTCTGTTTTGCAGGGTAAGAGACCCTGGGCTGCATCCTAAGTTCCATTGCTCTAGAAGCACATTATTCTCTTCCCTTCCATATTTTCTAGTAGTAGAGAACAGTCTTGTGTTATCCAAATGTATTTTCCTTTGTGTTTGCAAGTCTTTTTCTTAATTGTTTGTGGAACTTTTTGTTTCTGAATTGAATTGTTAAATTTGACCACTATCTTTCTTAGAGTTTGGAGCCTCGGATTTTACTTTGTTTTGTTTTTATTTGTTTTTTGAGGAAATCTTTGAATTCTTTCCATTGGACTTTCATTTTCTGTGTTCAGAAGTTCTGGGTAGTTCTATTATTTCCTTTATTATGATATTAAGGTTTTTTATCTTGTCATGTCCTTCTTGGAGACCTGTGATCTTGAGGATGTCTCTGTGAAGCTCATCTTTGAGATCAGGATGTTTTCTTTGCATAGTCAGCATAATTTCTTTTTTGGCTTCTCTTCTAGATTATCTTTCACTTCTTTGTATTTGCATTCTCAGTCTATTCTCTGCTCTCTCTTTTGTTTCTTTAGCAAAGCTGTCCATTGTAGATTCCAGTTTCTTTTTCTGTCCATTATTTTTGCAGTTCAAGCCATAACTTCTTCTCTCATGATTCTCATTTCTCCTTTGAACCATTTGGGAACAGCATGCTGTCATTTCATTCTCTTCTCAAATTGAATAGGGTCTTTGAGTTTTCTTCTTCCTGAAATCTTTGGTAATTTCATTCTTTCTCCTCTTTTATTTTCCCTTTCACTCACTTTCCAACTCTGTCCTCTCTGATTATGGTTTCTTTGGGGGCCAGATATCAAAGCATCTCAGTCTCTTTCTACATTGAACAACTCACAGTTCACCAGCCTAGGTCTCTGCCCCAAGAGACTTTGGGTGATCAAAAATGGGGCCAGCTAGGTGCTGTGTTCTTTTCCTCAAGTTTTCTGCACAGTTCATCCCTCTTCCCTCCTCATACATGCAGTGACCTGTCCTGGTAGCCTGTCCCACTCCCTCTGTTTCTTTGTTCTTTGACCTAGCACCAGATGTTTAGAGCTTTGTTTTAATCCTGTGTCATGTCCTTGGGTCTGCTGGTAGTGTAGGAAGTAGAGAGATAATGAGTGAGTTCAGGGTTGGTCAGCATCCATTCATGGGTTTTGACAGGTGTTTTGAACAGGTGTTTTGAACAGGAGTTTTTTAACCTTCTTTTGGATTCCAGATGTATTAGATCATGTAGACAGTTGAAATTGCTTTATCTTTGTCATATAACTTCTGTTTTGGAGAGATTTGAGAAGTTGTGGGAAACAGAAAAATGTCTAATCCTCCATCTTCTTGCTTATGTGACTCAAAAGTTGGTAAAATTGTCTTTCATTGCTTAATCATTTACAGTTATAAAAATATTGCCATCAGAGTGCCTATGAAGCCTAAATGCTTCTCAGAAAAGAAAATCAGAAGCAAAGAGAACCAAAAAAGAGGAGGCAGAGGATGCCTAATATGAACTTAAGATAGTGTGCTAGTAGAAAACCATGGCCTATAAGTCCAAAGGCCTGAGTTCTAATCCCAGAGCATGATTTCTTCCTCCTTCTGAGCTACTTTCTGCAACTATAAAGTGAGGGGTTCCTAGACTAAATGATCCTGTCTGTATTTTCCAACTGCCCCAATATTCTGTGATTTTTAAGTTCCAATATTTCTAGAGGAAGACCCTCATACTTAAGGCTTTCTGTACCTGTGTTAAGGTCAATGCCATCCATAATAGATTTCATACAGACACACACACATACACAGTACCTGTCTTTTGGTAAATCATATGCTTAAAGAATGTCTACTCCAAGTCCATTCTCCTTTAAACTTGTTTCCTTCCTCTCACCAACATCTTCATCCCAAAACAAAGCAAGAAAATTAGTGTAATTGATCATGGAATCATATGTGTAGAGCTAGAAAGGACCTCAGAGCTCAACCTGCTCCTTTTACACTTTTATGAACTAGATACATGATTTTAATATAGAGACCCTGTGACATTTATTTTAGATACTCAGAAATGTTGTTGTTGTTGTTTTTTACTTCCTAATTCGCAGCTATGTTCTCAGTAGGCAAGCTTTTCAGGCAGGTGAGTTCTGTATTTATTTTCAAGTCGGTCTATGGGAAAAATGAATGTAATGACTAAAAATCACTAAGTTTCCAAAGTATTCATATTCTAGCTCAGTGCTTCCCAATCTAAATTGTGCATCAGACCACTAAAATATTTAAATTCTTTACCATGAACCACTGTGCCCTCTGCAGCCTCAGCATGGTGGCTTTCCCAGCTCAATGAGAATAGCTTTTTATATATCAGGTTCCTCCCAATTTCTATGGAAGAAGGTGTTCATCTCTTTAGCACATATAGTTTCTAATGTGTTCATTTTGAATACCTTCCTTCTTGAGGCTGGGAAACCTAGTCCCTAGTCCCCTGATTGTTTTTCAGTCATTTTAGTCCCCCATTTCGGAGTGTTCTTGGTCAAGATACTGGAGTGGTATGCCATTTCCTTCTCCAGTTCATTTTATAGATGAAGAAACTGAGGCAAAAAAGGCTAAGTGACTTGCTCAGGGTCACATAGCTAGTAAATGTCTGAGGCTGATTTGAACTCATGAAGATGAGTCTTCTTGATTCCAGGCCCAGCACTCTATACACTGAGCTACCTAGTTATCGTAGCCCCTGTGGTACATTTGTGTAAGTTTGAGTCTTAACTCTTAGTTTGATTTTTATTTTGAATGTATGATATATAACCTATAATGTATGATGTGTCAGTATTGGTACAATCTGGTTAAATGTGCTTTTTTTCTTTTTTAAATTAGTCATATTAATGCCTTCTCTTTTTATAACACAGACATTTTCTTTATAGTTTCCCCTACCCCAGTAGAACTCTCGTTGGAAAAAGTTAAAAAATGAGTAAGCAAAACTAACACAGCAGTGACTACATCTGACAAAATATGTGACATTTGGCGACCGTGGTTTCCTACTTCTCTGTGATTTATTTATATTTATATCCTTTACATTATTATTGTCCTTGATGCAAATGTTATCCTCGTTGATGCTGACACTTTTTCAACATTTAGAATCATGCTAGGATTCTTTTTGATGGCTCTCCAACCTTCTTGTTTAACATGCTTCCTCTTTTGTTTTTTAGTCCAATGTTGACCAGTGCAAGCAAATTGATCCTGGGGATGAAGTGATCCAAGTTAATGATCAGACTGTGGTAAGTAGATTGAGTTTTACACATTGTCCACTGTGGAAGGAATTTATATATATATATATATATATATATATATATATATATATATATATATATATATATATATATATATATATATATATATATATATATATATATATATATATATATATATATATATATATATATATATATATATATATATGACAGAGGAAACAGACTCTAGAGCTGGAAAGGACCCTAGTCCAATCCACTCATTTTATGCATGAGGAAACTGAGGCCCAAAGGTCATTAATGCCTAAGGTCATTAAAGTAGTGAGTAGAAGAGTGGGACTTTGAATTCATTTTGTCAAATTGTTCCAGAATACTAAAGAATAGGAGGATCCCCCCCGCCCCAAATTGGTTTATGTACTTACCATACTGTTCAGGATGCAGAGTGCCGAGACTCTTCTGGTTTGAGGAGCTTAGGACACTAAGACAAGCTCTTAGCCTGGATCATGAACTCAAAAGACCACAGTTAGGCAAGCAGAAAAAGTCATCTGTCAGGACTGTTCTAAGATGCCAATTTGAATCATAGCCAGAACAGAGATGGGTCTAGTTAACCCAGACTGATAATAAGGCAGACTCAGAAACCAGGCATAAAAACAGGCACAGGGACAGTCTGACTTGCTGGTGAACTCTTTTAAGTTTTTACTCTATAATCATGAAAAGATTACTTAATTGAAACTTGGTACACCAGGTTGAGGGAGGAGGATTGCAAGAGTTTAGCAAGCTAAAGCAAATGACTTTGGATTTCAACATTCCAATTTGTGTACCTTTTTTCCTCCAATGGAAAAAAAACTACCTATTTGTAAAGCCATACAAACACTCCATCATTCATTCAACAAGTGTTGAGTAAGCAAAAAATGCTTATTAAATACCAAATACATATTAATACTTAACTTTGAGCTAGTCATGGTGCTAAGGCATTGTAGAAAGCCTTTGGCCTACTTATCCATTTCCTTAGCATTCTACCTCATTGACCCTTCGTTCCCACCTTCCTGCCACATCCCACCCCCACAATACTCCAAGTGCTCTGGGTAGAAGGGAAGAGAGAACTATTGGGTCCTCTCCCATTCCCTTGATGTTTGGGGCAATGCTCTTAATCTTCACAACAACATAGTAGGGGCAATTAAAATGATCATTCTGCCTTCTGCTGCATTCAAGGACTTAATTGAACTTGTTTCCACAGTTCATATTTACTCTTTTCAATCTGGGATTGCTCCTCGAAGTTAGGAATGGGATAGTGAGTAACTTGGTAAGGATTCTTCAGAACTCATTAGCTACAACATAAAACAAGAAAAATTGAGAGCTTCTAGGAGATTCTAACTTTTTAGAGACATGAGCCACATATTTTCACAATCTTCCATTTTGTCTTTCCTGCTTTTGTTTCTTTTAAAACTGTTCAGCCAAATCAATAAAACAGCCTGGTTCACTAAAGTTCAGAAACTCATTAATTCCACTTTCAAATAAGATGCCATAAATGGGAAATGAAAATTTTAAGGACCAACTCTCTAAGGAGTTCACTCCATTCCATCAGGTTAGCCTCCATCTAAGACTAACAATAAAAATACCAACAAGTTCATTGCCACAACATTGAGAAAAGATGACAGAAAGCACGGTTCTCGGGTGATATTTATCGGTGTGGGATATCACAGATTATCAAGATGAAATCAATTATTCATGACATAGACCAAACCTCTGTGTTCCTTTTACTGAAAATGTAAATACCTCACATGAAACATCTAGCTTTAAAGGAAAAAAACCCAAGTGTATCTGTCTAGCCATGAGCAGCTGTCTTAAAAGCCCAGGGAGTTAAGTGATAGGGAAGGAAACTGGTCATGATGAACAACTAATTCAAAAGGCAAAAGATCAATCATTTTTCCAAACATGCATACAGGTGCACAGCTAGGGAGATTCTCTGGGATGGAAACTCTGCAAATGTGTCTGGAGGTGAAGTTGCCATGCTATGATCTTGTAATCCAATGCTGCTCTCTACCATGGAATAATCCACGCTGAGAAATCAAGTCCTGATGCCTTGAATACAATTCTTTGGCATAACAGAACTTATGCTCTGACAAAGTACAGGGTGAATACAGAGAAAGATCTCTGAGCAAAGGCTAAATTATTAAGAGATGCTGATGCCTATGGCTCAGTTTGGAGAGGCAGTTTGAAGGACAACAGAAAAATAGCTATTGCTGCTGCTTTAATGTCTTCTCCCCCACCATCCAAAGTGTGTTCTCCAAAAAAGTGGCCTGGAAAACAACCCCTTTTTCAACCCATAGAGTAGAAAGGCTTCTATTTCACAATATTTCCTCTTATTGTTTCATTGAATTGTCTCATTACTAGTCCTTATTGTCTCTTAAAGTGTCTGGTTGTTGGTGACTTTTAATACACAGATTTGTCAGTTCAATAAAGGAGAAAGAAAACCTCTGCCTTCCTAGTAATGACAAAGAGCTTGCATTCACATGAGAGTGTTGCCATCAATTTCAGATGTTGCATCCTCAAGTATGTTTGGATTTGGCATGAGCCACAGTTTTATAGGAGCCACACTTTTAGAGACCTCTCTTGATTGTGTGTTGGGCAACCTGGATACAAACATCCTTGCCATAATTTCCTGTATGATTGATCAATGGACCTTTCTTTCTCACTATAAATTTATCTTTCTAAGTTCACTAAGTTCAATTTTTGTTCTACTCTTGACAGGAAGGAAACGAGAATTTATTGTCCATGTATTATGTTCCAGGAACTGTATTTAAGTGTTTTACAAACATTATCTCATTTGATCCACATAACAACTCTGGAGCATTTGTACTATTACCCCCATTTTATAGATGAGGAAGCTGAGGCAGATAGAGGTTAAGTGATTTGGCCAGAGTTACCCAGCAGTTGTGAGGCCAGATTTCAACTCAGGTCTTTCTGACTCCTTGTCACTGTGCCCCTTAGCAGCCTTGAAACCATCTAGTCACATTTGGAAATTTTTTTGCATGACTGCACATGTATAACGTGCATCAAATTGCCTTCTTTCTCAGTGGGGGTGGGGGTCATGGAGGGAGGAAAACAATTTGGAACTCAATTTTTTTTTAAAAAGCTGCAGTTTTTTTATATGTGATTAGGGAAAAATATCAGTATTTGAAAAAATAAAAAAGGAACAAGCCTGGAAAAAAAATTCAGTCAGTTAAGTCAATAAACCTTTATTAAGTGTTTACTATGTGCCAGTCACTGTACTGAGCACTTGGGATACAAATGAAGTAAAAGAGAATCCCTGCTCTCAAGGAGGACAGAGACTAGTCCATGAGCTAGACGTGAGCTGATTTTGTTTTATAAAGGCCGTACTAGAGCCATTTGCTTCAGATTTGTAATATGTTGCTTTCCTCTTAAATATCACTGAATTGATGGTTTTCAAGATATATTTTTAATGGACAAAAATTAATAGATTCAATTTCTAACTGATCCTATATACCATAGCAAGGTTAATTTTCCTAAAATACTACATTAGAATCAAATATCCTTCTCACATTTAATAAAACTCATTAGATCCATGTTGCTTGTGGAATAAAATCCACATTCTTTAGCCTGATATTCAAGGCCCATTACAATCTGACTCCACCTGAATCTTCAGCATTTCACCACCAAGAGCCTCCACTGTTGCTAGGTTGTATTTGCTGTCCCTCAAGCATGTTAGGAGAATTCAAAGTTCCCCAGCCTTTGTTCATACAGGTTCCTTTGCTTTAGGGTGCTATTTTATTTCCTTTCTGCTCATCTAAATCTTACTCTGCTTTCATCATCATCATCATCATCATCATCATCATCATCATCATCATCGTCATCATCATCATCATCATCATCATCATCATCCACAATATTTTTGTAGACTCAAAGGCAGCAGGGTACAGTTGAAAAAGACTTTAGCGTTCAAGGGCCTAGGTTCAAATCTCAGTTCTGCCACTTTTTACCTGTATGACCTGGGCCAGATTACTTAACTTCCTTTTCTCATCTAAAAAATGAAGGGATTCGACTAGATAATCTCAGAGGTCTTTTCCAGTTCTAGATATTTTATTCTTCCTAGCATCCCACTTTGTGCCCTATCTCCTCTGTAACTAGAACATGGGACCTTTTGGATCACTTGCGCACAGTCTTCTGGTACTTACTGTCTAGAACCTAGACGTAATCTAGGATCATCCTTTTGCTACTTACCATCCACTCTCTTTTGTTATTGTATTTGGGGGTATCTTTCCTGGGTCCTTACCTGGTTTCTAATCTCCTTGTTGTCAGGGCCCAGGTCTTATACATCTCTGTATCCCCCATAGTTCATAGGAGAGTGTCCTGCATAGAGATGCTTAGTAAATGTTTGTCACTTGATTTGTCAGTGTCAGATTTTTATAAAGAACCTTAATATAAAGCAAGAGATAAAAGGAGTTAGAAGATCAGAGGCTCACAGACCTTTTTCTTTCATTTACCAAGTGCATGGCTTTAGGTAAATCAGGTAACCAATTCCCTCTTCCCTATTATCTCATCTCTGCAATGGGGAAAGTGTGTGTGTACACATCTACATCTGTTTCTCTATCTACCTACACACACACATATAGACATCTATCTTTTAGTCTTGTGAGAATCAAATGAGACAGATAATGGATGTGAAAGCACTCTGAAAAAAATGGAAAAGGCTTTATGCTTCATATGTAAAGTATTATTGTGGAAAATAGAAAATTTCTTTGGTTGAAATGATCTTTGCTATTCAAAGCACTTGATCCATGGCAGGGGAGGGGGGAGGAATTGTAGCTGTGGGTATATGGTGCCATAAAATTGTAGTCGTTCTTTTCTATCCGTTTAACTCACCCAACTTTTCACAAAATAGCTATATTGTCATAGAATTACACGGGGCTGAAATACAAAGCCTCAATTCAAGATGTTGCCTTAGCTGTTGTGGAGAATAGCCACATGAATATTCTAAAGCTTCCATGTTGAATTCTATTTTAAATTTTTTTTCCATTGAAATCTAACTAGTGGTTACCTTTACTGAAAGCTAAGAAACAAAAACTCTAGGGGAAGGGGAAATTGTTTCTCTGTCAAGGCAAGTAATATTGTAAAGGCAGAATTTGTAGTTGGGTAATTTCCCTACTGTGTAGATAGCATATCAAATCCTGTTTTCCATTCCTTTCAATTGAATGAGTGAGAATGTTAATCTGTGCACCTTCCTAGCGGACAATAATAAATATAGGAACCAATTCCAATGAAAGGAATTGAAATGTTTTAGTGAAATCATATGTAGAAGGAACCCTGGGTATAGCATATTAAATAGATAAATATTTGAAGACCACCTGTGATACCAAGCTTGCCACAGACAACTATGATTCTCCCTGAATATCCCATTTTATAACATCCCCAAATTAGCTGTATTGTGGAATTAAAGATAAATGTTTTATGAAATCTGCATATTGCTTTGGAAATCAAACTGCTCCTGAATTAGCTGATTAACAGTGCTGCACCCACAAAAATTAGAAAGGAGAACAGGATTGGGCCATTTGGCTCATGCTTTCAACCTAAGGTATTTCTCCAGGATTGGTTGTTGTCCTTCATTCTTGAAGAGGACCAAAATGACATCACTGTGATAAAGTCAAATTTCAATGTGTCTGACTGTGGCTGATCAGACCAATACAAGCTCGGAATGTTGCTCTACCATAGGTTGGGCACAAATACTCCATGTGAACATTTGGAATGGATACTCCAAATGTGTGCATTCTGTGTTTCCTTTGAGCTATTTCCATTCTGCTTTGCTCATAGAGAGGAGCACCTTCTCTGATGTGGGCACACAATGTTGAGCAGCCTGTGCCAGGGCCTCCAGTGTTACATAATCAATTCCAAAGTTCTTGAGAGAGCCCTTGAGAGTGTCCTTGTATAACTTCTTCTGACCACCATGTGATCGCCTGCCCCATGTGAGTTCTCCATAAAATAGTCTTTTAGGCGAGCATATGGGTTGACCTGAAGCAAAGGAACATCTTCTAGTAAGCAAATTCCAAAACCATTGAACAATGTGGCAACATTCTCTTCTGTATCCAATCTCTTTCTCTGTGCTTTTGGAAAGTTGTTTCATTTACTACTTCTTTACTCTTATACATATTTTTCTATTTTGTTATACTACTCCTTGTTAGCTCCCATGCAAATTTTATACTTATTTTTGCTTCTTGTCATTATTTAGCTAATGTGATTTTTTTCTTATTTCTCCCATGATTTTTAAACATAACTTTGGTTTGGTGCCCTTAATATTGTTTCTTTAGCACCATCTTGTTCTCTTGACCAATTTTCCCATATACCTTCTTCCCGTGAAATGCTTTGAGTGAGTTACAGTTTGTCAAAATGTGCTTTCTCAAGAATTTTTTCCTACACGATTTTTTTCTTGGAATTAACTTAAATGTTTGTTGCTCCAATTTAAGCTCACTTCCCCATAATTTCCTCTCAGTGAAGACGGAGAAGTACTGATTGCAACTGTTCTTTGACATGTCTTTATTTACTGACAGAATATTGAGCCTCAACCTTCTCTTCAGCTAAAAATTGCCTGACTCTTGTAAACTTTTGTTTAAAGATCTAACATCCAACACAATTGTGCTTCTACGGATCTTAGACTGCCCAAAGTCTCCTTTACCTTTGTTTCTCCTTCTTCTTCCTTTTCCTCCCCTTTATCCCTTATGACTCAAACATTGATTGAACAGATATTCTGCATGTAGTACTGTGGTTGGCTGTTCATTACATTTGCTTCTTAAATATTTTACTGGTAGATATCATGGTGTAGGGGATACAGAGTTGGCTCTCAGAAAGTTTTAAGTTCAAACTTACCTCTGATATACGCTAATTCTGTGCAAAATGTGTATATGGTCACATATATACATATATATGTAAAATACATATAGGCAAGTCACTTAATCTCTCCATGCTCCAAGTAAAGTTTTAATATTATAAATTATGGAGGAATTACCAGTCTGTGTCACTGAAGGGAACTTCCATTCACTGGTTCTCTCCTTACTGTTAAAACCACAGGTCCAGGGCAAAAAAAAAGAAAGAAAGAAAAACAAGGCAACATTTTTACATATTCAGAATTCTGGTAAAAATGCTATAGACTGGTTTTAGACCAAACTCATCATTATCCAAATGAGCCTCTCTCTGTTATACTAAAATATAAACTCCACAATTCTCATTCAAGGGTTAACTCTTACAAAATGTTTGTTAACTTTTTAATGTTGCAATCCTTGCTTGAAACTATGTTGGCTCAAAGTGTTGGGTTTTCATTTTTGCTATATACTTTACTGAGGTCAATTACTGAGTTCATCAACTTCCTTGTCTGCGAATCTGGCCACAATAATTGTGATAGTTGCACAGGGTTTTGAAAAGTTAACCAAGACACCTGTGGTTTAGGCCTTAATTTCTATTGTTTTGCCAGTAGTCTGAATTCCGAAAACCCTTTTAGAATTGTACTTGATGACAATCACAAACATAATGGGGCATGAAATAATTCTTGCCCTTCACTGCTGTTCTGAAACCTTGAAACCCAAAGAGATTTTGTTGTTGCTTAAAGGTTGTTTTCTCATACTCTGGGCAGTCATTCCAGTGCTAACATTATTCACTGAAACCAAAACCACAGTTTGTGAAATTACTAACTAGTTACTGCTAAAGGAGAAGCCTAATCAAGGTGGGAGGAGAAAAGTCTTCCTCACTTAATCTCCCTCAAGAAAGAAAAAATGTTGTTCATTGGCTCTCTGATTACTGATTTAAAATAAGGCAGCAAATAGAGACACATGCTCACCAAAAATGTCACCACTGCCTTCGTGGAAATCCAGAGAAAAGTTCTGATGGAAGGGAAATTCCTTCTATATGCTAAGGTCCTCCAGGTGCTCTTATTTGCAGGTGAAATTATGCTTATTACATCAAGTCTATCTACACTGAAGAGCCTCCTCAATGAGACCCATAATCACTCAAGAATTTGATCTAGCTACCCATGCAAGAATAAAGAGGCAGACAAAAAATTCCTGTTGTCTAACTCTGGATTACAACATGCAGTTAGATGGACAACACATAGAGCTCTTTTTTATTGACATGTATGTCATACACTTTTTTAATGAATCCAAGCATCACCCTGAAACATAGACCCATCCTTTTTTAAAGAATATTCTTCTAAGTACTTAAATCCACATACACACATGCAAACATTTGTCATTATTTGGTTGTTTTTCAGTTGTGTTCTACTCTTTGTGACCCCCACATATATACATACATACATGCATACCTACACACACACACACATTTTCTTTCCCTATCCCATCTACTGAGCCTGAGACCTTTCATTCTAGATCTGATTCTCACCAACAAGGAAAAATTGGTTGCTATTGCTGAAATGATGGGAGCCTTGTGGCAAAGTGCCTCTAAAGGTAGTGGGCTGGTAGCCTCTCATTGAAGTTCTTTAAGGAAAGGCTGACTGATCACTTGTTTTTAGGATTTTGTAGGGAAGATTCTTCTAGTTTGTACTAGATCAGCTCTGAGGTCCCTTCCAGGTCTGAGATTCTATGAAATACTGATATCAACTAGAAGAAAGCCCAGGACAGGTTTACCACCTTTTATTGTTAACTGTACAAATCTTCTCCATTAGTATACATAATTGTGAGTTGAATGGTTGTCCAGTTCTATGTACAGACTTACTAATAATGTATTACTAATTATACATATTACTAATTTTCAGCCCAAGGAACCATATTCAAGAATTAATATGAAAGTATATTCTTTATAATTTCATGTTATGATTTCAGAAAACTTAAAAAATATTTTTTTCTTCCTAAAAACAAATGGAAAATCCAGCAAATAACTGCTTGATGGACTTTGCTTTAGATTGGAGAAATGTCACCTGCATTATTGTATGTGGGTCTACCACCTGTCAGTGTACCTTTGGAAGCTTTTCTAAGTCTTCCAGAAGCGCAGTTTTCAATGGCCCCAAACAACAACTTTTTGAATAGCACTCAACTGACTAGAAGGAATGAAGCTTCTAAAACTCCCTACCTTTCTTCTAATATGTGACTTAATTGGTGGAAGATTTGGTCCAACATGTTTTATTTGGGAGTTCTCATTCCTAATTTGTTCAGGACTGTCAACACAAGATTATATTCGAGGGAAAATGTCTCCTTTGTGGAAAAATAAACCAAAATTATTACAATGGGGACATAACAGAGCAGTGAAAGTGTACCATTCTGTCCCCCCTCCCCAATGGAATACTACAGTCATTATGTTCACTTAATGATTATGATGATTATTGTAAGAAAATTTGGACCGAGAAAAATATAGCAATCAAATTTAAGCATCTACCAGAATGCTAGCACAAATGAGGTTTGAGAAGGAAGATAAAACGAAGTATAAGGTATGACCTTTGCCCTCACAGAGCTCAACACAGTGAGGTAGAAAATCACAATTGTATTATCTGTCTTCTAGTAGGAGAAAGAAGGAATCTGTAAAAATTCAGGAGTAAGACGATAAGCGCATAATCTAGGGTCATGGCAGTGGGAATGGATGGTAAGGGATACTTTGAAGGGAGAATGACAAAACTTGGTGCTTCAATGCAGATTAGTCAAAGATGTCCTCTAAAGTATCCACCCTGGGGGACTAAAAGAATAAAGTGCTAGTGATCATTAGGGAAGGGCAACTGTGGGGTAAGGGAAGTTGATGAATTTAATTTAGGTACCTTGAGCTTATTAAAGTGATTACGACCAACAAATCCATCAGCAAACAGTTGTTTAGCAGTTACAACCTGCCAGGTACTATGCTAAATATCTGTGCTAAGAGGGATACAGAAAAAAGCAAAACATTTCTTCCCATTAAAGAGTTCAAATTCTAATGGCAGAGACAAGAGGTAAATAATGATACATACAAAGTCTCTTCAGAGTAGATGGAAGATAATGTCTGATGGGAAGGCACTAGCAGCTGAGGAGACAAGGAAAGGAGGAGGTGGGATCTGAGTCAAGTCTTGAAGGAAGTCAGGGAAAGTAAGAGGCAGAGGTGAGGAGGTAGATCATGATTCAAAGGCTTTCTTAATGGCCTTGGCATTTTAACAGGGTTGAGGTGTTAATGTTCCCTTGTAGGGATAAAATGTTGGCCATATCTAATTGATCATAATCGCATTGTTCTAACTAAAGAACAAGGCCTCAGGGGAATGGGACCCATGGGACACAGTACAGTTGGAGTTGATGGTATAGAGCAAGTTGAAAGGATAGTGCTACTTTGCGACTCCAGTGGAGGAAGCTCTGAAGATAACCAGAAGAATGAGAACACAGAGAGCAGAAAATGGGGCCATTAGGAACAGAAGTAGCCCAGGGCAGTGAAGACCAACTTGACCTGCCTTGCATGCTCCATCCAGGATCTAGAGCTATATGGGACCTCAGAGGCCATAGCTCTCATTTTTTGGAGGAGGTAGATGAGGTTCAGGGAGGGGAAAGGACTTGCCCTGGATCACACAGGTGGTAAGTGGTAGAGACAGGAATTGAAACATGGGGTGCTCTGATACCAGGGACAGCATGGATGAGTGAAACAGCATGTGGACCTAAACATGATGTTGTCAACCTGAAAATATTTCCTTTTGTTCATCTTTACCATCATATATCCACTTGCTCAGTGAAAACTCAGGCTTGAAGGATGTGTCACTGCAGACATGGATGGAAATCTTTAAACAGAACCTTAGCTGTCGGCTTGAGAACAGTTGAATGTTCCATGGTGCACATATATATATATATATATATATATATATCTAATAAACCTGTCTGTTTATTATTCAGCTAGAGATACACTGAACTTTTCCAAAGTAGCACTCAGTCCAGGCCATCTGGTACCAAATTCCCACTGAATGCTCCCCAACTGCCAACATGGAGCAGTGTAACTGAGCATAAGTGAGCAAAGGGAGAGAAGGCAAAGTGACTACCAAAGTTGACTTACCCCTCTCATTGGGAATAGGCTATCTCAAGGTTAAAGACTCACTCTTCTAAATAGTGGGGTCCCCCCTTGGTAAATACCAGCATAATCAACATAAGCGGATTTAGGAAACGCTCAGTTGGTATTCTTAAGTTGTCAGGGAGCATTTAGAATATAGCATTATACCCAAATTTTTAAAAGATCAATATGTCATAAATCAACCAGGATTTGTATATTTTTAATTACAGAATTATTTCACAGAAAATGGCCTTTTAGTATTAATAGTGTACCCATTAATATGAAAAAGAGAATCAGGGTTAAAGTGGCATCTTTTATTATTCTAAAAGCATTAAACCAGACTAACTGCTAACCATATCTTAGTTTCTAATAATTCAAACCTGCCATGCACATGATATGTGAGTTATTATACTACTCATGATTTATGATAATTCTAGTGCTAATGGTAAGTCTTTGATAACATCTTATCCTTAAAAGAAATTGTTCTCTAATGGAATTTTAAGTAATATTTTATCAGTTTGTTTTAGGAAAATTGCAATGACAGTCACTGAGGAAAAAAAATTGACAAGCCAGAAAGTGAAGATCTTAAAAGGGAAAATATCATTTGTAAATAAATCGAACTAACCTATGCTGTTTCTACTGATGAGTTTGATCCATATACAGTTTCATATTTATTAGGTGGTGAGTGGGGTAATAAGAGTTATAGGCAAGTCAAGGATATTAATAAAAATTTTAAATTTGTTCTGTAGATTTTATGTAACTGTTGTAGACATCTGAGGCCATTCAATTCCTGAGACCTCCAAAGTAAGTTAGCAAAATAAGATATTGTCTGATCTAACCCCTCATCAAAGGATATCTCATATGAGAATAACTATGCTATTGTCATTCGCCTTATTTGTATTCAGGAAGCAGTTACTAATATTCTTCCTTCCATCCTTGATCTCTTCTTTTCATACTCTTTTCAGCCTTTTATACTGAGAGAAATCTCGCTCTCTCAGACACTGTATGTACTCCTGGCCCCCTCCCTTTCCGTCTCCCTGTGTCAGATTCATTTTCCTTCCTTTCACTTTCAGATCCTCCCTCTGTCATCTTAACTAGCTACCTTGTACCCTTTGAAGGTAGATCATCTTATTTTGGGAAGCACTGTCTCTCCTTTCTCGATGAGCCCAGTCCCTTCATCACAATCTTTCTTTCCAACTCAATGACTTCTCTCCTACTTGGGGAATTCCGTATAATAATAATACCCAGCAACTGCCATCACACTTTAGGGTTTACATCTATTATCTCGTTTGATCTTCACAACAGCTCTGGAAGGGAGGTGCTGTTATTGATGTCCCCTCAAGCTCCCAGTTGATCAACACCTTCAACTCTCGTGACCTGCCATTTCATGCTACTTGAGTCACCCCCAGATGTGTTCATAGCTGAGATGTCACCATTTCCCCAACTGAGCTACCTCGGAATCTCCTATCCTATCTCTCTGCTTCATTCTTCCTAAATGTATTCATCCTCACCACAGATATAGAGTCCTTCCATTTCTCCCTGTTCCCTGAAATCTGTCACTGTGAACTTGGTCACACTTTTCTTCATAAATAGTGCTGGCCTAATAATTAATTAGCTGGTGATAGAGATGGCATATATAAAAGTATGGTGGCAGGAATGGGCATGGTTTCTTCAGGGGCCTGTGAGGAGAGGCTTCACAAAATGCAATGAAAGAACTATCAGTGCAAGGTGGCTTTCTATTCTTAAATTCTATTTTGGGGGTTTGTAATCTTGCATTTTTATAGGTGCTATTGCTTTTATGAGTTACAATTCCTTGACATCATGCCTCTCCGGGGACCAACAGTGACCTTAAAGTGAGGGGCCACAACCACACACCAGAACCTTGCCCCTGGTGGTCTCATTCCTCCATGAGATCAGCAGCTACCTTAGAGTTACAGAAATACGTTGAAGTCGACTTCATATAGGGAGTCAGTTCCTAACATTGAGCTGCAAAAAGATTAAGGCTTTTTCCTTCTCATGAAAGATTTGTTAAATCTTTTATAGAGGTTTCCTGTGAGCATACATGAATATTGAAAGATTGACTCTGAATGCTCTAATGTGCTCCTTGAGACCTGAGGGCAATATTAGATACCTTGAAATATGCAAAGCACAGGACCTTATGTACACAGGAGGAAATAAATGTGTAAAAAGACTCAACCAGGGTTAGCAGAGATATAATAGTGGGCTTCATTCTTTCAAATTCTGAAGAATGTGTGAGGTCAGCTCTAGAGAATTGAGGACGAAATGTATTTTAACACATGTGGATTGATTATAATACTTTTGCCCCACCTAGCCTGAGCCTGGGCCTTCAAAGTATGGAGAAGCAAACTCTCTAAGCTTTATTGAATATTAAAGGAATGAAGGATTCATGTTTGTTCAAATAGATAGCCGAAAATTTGGACCAGACATTGGATCAATTTGATGAGACCTGGAATTACTTTTCCTGGATGCATTTAAGGAGAGAAATACAACTTGCTACATATGGTGGGCTGTTTATGTTCCCTGAGACACTTCCACCTGCTGATTTGTTTTAGCTTTGGCAAGTAGCACCAATATTTAACACACTGTTAAAGGTTTAGTGTTTGACTCTGGAACCTAATAATATATCCTTTTTTAACCATCAATTTCACTCTAAAACTCAGAGGCAAAGAATACTTGTTATTTTAAATGAAATAATCACCCTTGCCTATCTAAATACTGGGCAGCTCTATATTAGGGTGACAGGCAAATAGGAGGTAGAAAGGGACTCTCTGGACCATGCTATCTTTTCTATCATTAGGGGAAGGGACTCCAGCTGAGCTATTATGACTCACCTTGTCATAGTAAAGGTACAACTGAGAGCCAGAAGGCACCAAACCATCAAACAAATGGGCAGCTGCGAACAAAGATCAGGTAACCAGGATGGGGTCAGACACAGATCAAAATCAACCTTGAGTCACCCTAGAAACAGCTGGAGCAAACAAGGAGCTAGGTCAGGTACAACTGAGGTCTTACACTGTCATACCAATATCAGAAATATGAGACCCTCATCCATAGCAGATGAGCAAATCACTAGTTGAAGCTTTAGACAGTAAGAATCAAGAGACAGAGCACAAGAAGAGAGAAAATTACCTTGGAAGCCTTATCTATGCTTTTTGTGGCTCCTCTCATATGAATGACTATCTCAGAGTTCAAGGAACCTCAGACTATCTACTTTAATCCAGACATGAACAAGAATCCCTTTCCCAATATCCCAATAAATGGTCATCTAACCTCTGCTCAAGGATATTTAATGAGAGGGAATCCACTATTTCCTGAAACATTGCTTTCTGCTCTTGGTAAGCTCCAGCCACCAGGAATGACATCTCTACCCCCATCTCTCCCATCTTTCAAAGATCATTGACATATGCACCACTTCTTCCAGTAACCTCACGTACTATATGTCTGAACCTGGTGACTTGAAGTCATCCAGGGCAAGTAGTTACTGCCTTGTTTTGAATTTCAGTTCCCCATTTATGATGTCTTTCCTGTGCTTTCCATTCCCAAGGATCATCTTTCATGACAGAAAACACAGATGGACACTGAGAACTGAGCAGTTCTGCCTTCTCTGTTGTGTGGCCACAGTCCTCTCCACACCACACAGAAAGAAGTCCTGTCTTTGACCCTCTTCTTTGCTCCTAAATGACTAAAAAGTCTCTGTTCCCTCTGCCTTTCTCAGCAGCCTCTGTGCTTTCTAAGTCCTCTTGACACTGTTCTTATAGTCCTAGGTTACATTTTTTGATCTATCTGGTACTATCTTTGCTCTGATTGTCCATCCATGCCTTTTTAATATTTCAGCTGGTTATTGGATTCCTTCTGTGTCCACTCTGGTCTCTTTAAACAACTCTGCCTTTAACTCATCATACAGTTGTTTCTCTTTATATCTTTAGAATTTCATTCTTGAGAGCTTCTAGCCTAATTTCCCCATGGAATTTTAGGAAGAGACTCTACTCATCCTGTCTCTGAGTCTTTTGAAATCTGCTCCCCTAAAATCAAGTTGGATATTACATTGTGACCAATTTCCCTCCCTTTTTCCATCACAAATCCTAAGATAGAATACTCCCTTCCTCTACAGATTCCTACCCTTTCCACCTAGCAACCAGTTCTTGCATGTCGTTGAGAATTAGATCCAGAATTAAAGTTCTCCTCATTAGTTCCTCTTCCCTTTGAAGGATGTTATCGTTACTAAAGCAAGTCCAGAAATTATTAGCTGCAGGGAGAGATCTCCGCCAGATGTCTGGATAATTGAAATTCCCCAACATGACTTTATCATGCCTCTGTGCCAGGCTTGTGATCTATTTCCCCAATTTCCTTCCTCCTAGACAGCTGAGGCAATGGGATTTATTGCTGGCTACTTCCATGGCTTTTGTCTACTTTGAACTTCTTGATGTCTTTGCTGCTAGTATTCATCCTCTGTAGCTCCCCTCTCGGTTATCTAGCTTAGGGGATAAACATGGGTAGTTTGCTCCTACTCCCTTGTTTTTCTATTGGAAGCCCTTTTTGATTAAATTTACAAGACTCCTAAAATGTACATTCTTCTCAGCTTTTGTTGAGTGCACACCATTCCCATCCAGGCATCTACCATTGTCCAGACATTCGAATCCCGTTGCTAGAAACCAGCTTTTTAACTAGTGGTTTACTTACTAAATATGCCTCTCTCTTCTGAAATCCTTGCCTTGAATTGGCAGTAGTGATGAAAATACTACCTGTCTCCCTAAGGTCTTAAGTTTCTTCCCTCAAACTTCCTAATTTTTAATTATGCTTTCTAGATGCCTTCTGGTATTGTGTCTATATGTATCACCCAGAGTGGGTCATAGTCATTTGGTTTGACAAGTCCTCCTAGATTCTCTATTATTGATTCTCTATTACACCGTGAGTACACACTCAGGAAGATAGCAGACCTCTCTGTTGTTTTTAATCAAACCAACAAGTGTCTGTCCTCCTCAGCAGGGAGTCACCAATCACTACTGCTTGTCTCTTCTTCCTCTGATCTTTCCTGGATCATGTCTCACCTGGTAGTACTTAAGAACCCATATCATTATTCCTTGGAGGAAAATCAGCTGCTTCCTCCTCAAAGGACCCAATTTCTTCCTTATTTGGAAAATTCTTTAGTGTTCAGTGGACCTTCTTTCATTTCTACCATCTGTGCCACACACTGCTCCAACCTCCTCACCCAGGTCAGGATTCCTCTCGGCCTGTTATGATTGTTTTTCTTCTTATTTTCACATTGGAGCCATTCAAGGTGCGAGTAATCCTAAACTCATCTAACTCACTATATTCAAATGACTCTAAGCCATGCTTCATATCATATCTGGCCACCAGAAACTGGGAACCTACATAGCATCTTGCTCTGCTACAGCCTGTCCTTCCACCGCCCAGATACCATGACCCCCTCCCATGAAAGAGTTAACCCATTCTGCTTTAGAATCCTCACCTCCGCCCCCACCATGTGGAGCTGTCCTAATTGGTAAATAAGTTCAAAGTCACCTAAGATATTACATGTAGCTGGCCCCAAACCATGCTTCACATCTCATCCAGTCACAGGAAAGCAGGATCCACCCTAGCATTTTTCCAGTTGTCCTGCCTTGTACATCTTCCCCACAACTCACTTTGCACTTCTGGTTCTGGGACCAGTAATCAAATCAGTGATGCCATTGCTACTGACAAGGGCATGACAGTCACTACCCTATGACTCTACTTATTCTCTTGTGACTCCACAGACTAAAATTCCCTTCCTTCATCACCACTCCACTGTACGTATCCCCTAGTAGAATCCCAGTCTCTTGACTGAAGGTGCCATCTCACTTAGTAGCTGTATCCTTAGTGCCTAGTTCAGTGCCCTTTTTTCATTTATTCACTTTATTCTCCCCAAAAATCTGGAAAGTAGACGTGTTCCTTAAATTGCTTTCCTTTATTTTCTAGGAGGGAGGACAGTTTATACTTTGAACATAGTCACTTGGGCATGGCACAGTTTCTATGACAAATGTCGTTTTGAGGAGATTTCATTCCTAAGTTGTCTTTCTGTTTGTCTTAATAGCTTCATAATATCTTGACATCCAAAACCAACTTCTTTTTCCTTGGCTTAACTTATCTTGGCAATTTTTTTAACTTAGACATACTGACCTTTCCTATTTCCTCTAAGTTCACTTTCCTGTTGTGAACTATTTTGCCTTTTATTCAAACCTCTAAGCAAGGCGGTCATAGACCCAATAAAAGTGCCTTGTCTTTGGTCAGCTGGAAATACCCAAGGATCTGGTGGGGTGGCAAACAGTGTTCCAAATCTGTATTCCCAAACCTTGTTTGGAGATGTACTGATATTGGACAGATCACCTGATTTTTATCTTTCCTGGGAAATATCATCATACCGGAAACTTGAACCTCATACTTTGGGAATCCTGTTCCTGGATTATTTCAGGATTCTGTAAAGATCCCCAAATGTTTGCCTACACGTGGAGTAGCCATTGCCTTGATTGTGGCTATAGCTAAAGATATAGTCCCACTCCCAATCTTTAGTATCAAGGTAGGTGTTGAGCTTCAGTCATAAAGCCAGCATAGGATTCTAGATCTTTCTTTGTGATGGGAATCAGCCTCATCTTTTCTCATAGCAATCTTCCAGGCACAGAATAAACCACTGCCCTTTCAAAATATTGCCTCATCCAGAGTATAGTGAAAAGGATACTTCAATGGGACTCAGTTGGCCTGGGTCTTCTATTCATTATCTATAGGACTTGGCTAAGTCATTTCTCCTCTCTCTAAAACGAGAGTATTGAACTAGATAAGCTCTAAGGTCCTTCCAGGTCTAACACTTTATAGGCTGAGTGTGGCTCAGTGTAGTTGAAGATAAATTTCTGGAAAAGACTGTAGAGAGTCATCTAAGATCTCAATCCCTTCTCAATATAGATGAAGATACCAGATGACAATACATCAGTGCTATACATATTATATGTATGCATATACATATACATATTACTATAACATGTAAATTCTGTGTTTAGGATTTAGGGGCAAAGATCCAAACTATTTTTAGGGTTACAGTCTGTAATATTGGCAAGACTTGGTCCCAAGATATTTCTGAAGAGCTAAGCACAGAGCTCGCAGCACATAAATGCTCGCTTGTTTCTTTCCTCCAATAATGCAGTGAAAACAAATCACCACTTGTACCTATACTAGATTGCAAAGACTGGAATTGCAAAATCTGCTGAAATCTTATTCTTCAATTGTAGTTCTTTTTCCTTTAGTATTTTTTTAGGTAGATGCTGGCTGGATTGGCATTTCATATCTCAACATGGCACCACAGATTACATTGCGGGACAGGACACACATTCAGTTCATTAGCAATTAGCAGGTTTTTCCCTAATGATGGGAGAAAAAATTCTCAAGGCCATCAATAAAGCTTGCCAGACATCCACAGATTGCTGTCAGCAAGTAGTTATAGCAGGGTGGAGTTCAGCAAGTAGACCTTTTACCTCTGATTTCAGCTTAAAGCTGTTTCTGTTGCAATCTATTGAACCAAATATATAAAAAAGGATAAGTTGAAAAACATCCACTGAACCTGCCCATAGCATGGTTGATCCTTGCAGCTTCTGGGAATCTGTCAAATTAATTCATTTCTAGCCTGAGGTATTGCTTTGTATTTTTCTCTTTTGATCCCAGTAATTGTATTACAGCAAATTCCCTGGTCACAGCAGATCACTAGGACACTAGAATTTTTTCTTTTCTCAGTTTTTAAGTTATATAACAGGGAGGGGGAAAGAAGGAACGTAGGTCATAGAAATAATAGTTTAAAATAATGTTTGATTTTCTCTGTAAGCTGTTTTTATGACTGCTCCACTTTTCTTTTAAAGCCAAAGGCTGAGAGTAATTTTTCCTTTATTTTTTTCCCAAAGAGGAACCATAATAGTGATGGCATATGATCCTGCTGCCTTTATTGCCCTTTGTTTCTCTAATGCTCCATTACAACATAGATGGTTTGCAGTTGACAAGTCTCAGCAGAGGTCACCATCCAGCCCTCTGCAATGCCCCATCAGAGAGCAGCTGGAGTGGAATGCGTGCTTGTTTATGGATGGTTATGTTGGCTCTCCTTTGCAGGCCTGGCCTTTATGGGTAGGCAGAGTAATTGGCTATCCGTTTGGTGTGGTGTGAGGAGTTAGTAAAGACATACCCTCTCTCCTGACCTTTGGGTTAAGCATTGTTCTCTTGTTAGGATCCTTATAAGAAATATAACTGTCCCCACATATGCAGCACTTGAAGTGTCTTGGATCTTTGTATGAATGAATTGGTCAGAAAGTCCTTCCCTCACGGAAGCCACTGGGCCACATGAAGGCAGTTAAGGGTGTCCAACAGAAAAGGGTTACAGAAAGGGAAAATGAGATATACCAAAGATTTCAGGGAGTCCTTAGATTTTCTTCAGGTCAACATTGCCCATTTGTGTTTCATTTAACACAATAGATCACCATTGTTTTTATTGACTCTCTCCTTTCCCCTCCAGTCAAAAGTTACTTAGTGTTTTCATGCCAGAATACGGGAGGACAGGGTGAATGCTGTTGATAAAATCGGAGGTGCAGCTGTATTGACTTATCATATGCCCAGCTTCAGAGCTCCCTCAGGAGACAAAGGAGCCAATGGGAGTTTGGGGTGCAGAGAGATTATTCCATTACAAAAGGTATTAGTCCCCTAGATGTTCAAATGCCATTATTAGCTTTACACATGGTGTTACCAGATTGCCCAGACGCAGGAGAATATCTCTTAGGATTGACTGCTAAAGTCACTGACCTGTGCCACTCACAAATTATTGGATATCTGTAATGTTTTAGCCATTGCACAGAAATAAACGACGTGGTTACTGCCTTTCTCAGAACTTTTATTCAAAAGTGGCAGAGTGATAACATGATATAAAACTTGGCATCAAGAGTTTTGAATCTCACTTTTGACACTTGGTAGCTGTATGTCCATAAGCAAGTCACTTGACTTGTCCAGGTGTTGCATATCATTCCAATAGCTAGGATTAGGCAGTGGTCACTGTTATAGCTGGAACCGAGAGATCCTTTGTCCATTCCTTTCTGTATAAAGTCATCCTGAAATTCCAGTTTCCTATAAGTACCAGGGATTGCTGAAGCATTATTACTTTTGCATTTTATTTTGTCTTGCTATATTACTGATTGTCTATTGCATATTACTCTTGTGTATTTGATTCTAAACTCCTTGGGGACAGTGATCAGTCATATGTTTCTGCTGTAGCTCCCGCTCATCTGGTATTATCTGGAAAGGAGGTGCCCCATCAGGGTGAACTTTCTGGGCAACTGTTACTTACGCCCTGTAAGTTGCATTTTAATCACTGTTGATGAAAATATTTCTTAAATATATGCAATGTTTCCCTTGTTAAATAATACACTGAACATAGTCTCCCTTTTTACTGATGATAGGTTGTTGTGATGAACATAAGTAACATGCTATGTTTGAGCACAGTGACACCTTCAGAGGCTTTTGAAATGTGTGTGCCAGACTGGCTGTCACCCTGTCACCTGGATCCCTGGCTGTGCTTTTAAGAGGTCTTGGCTTTTCTCCCCAGGATTGATGTGTTTGTTCTGGTGCTGGCCTCCAGGAAGCCTGGGCACCACATTTTCAAAATCAGTGGCCTTGTTTATATATTAATGAATGTAATGTAAATCAATATAGACTGGAGGAGAAATAATCAATGTTCAGCAGAATTCAACCAATTGTAATATAAATTGGTTGGCCTTCAAGGAATCCGAAGAAAGCTCTACCTTCTACCTAAGAAGTGCACTGTGCCAGCTTTCAGGATGACCCTTTCCCTCCTCCCCGATCACTTCTTCTTTAGAATGATAGCATTTTAGATATGGAGGGAAGTCTATGAATCATTGAATCTAACCCCTGCATTTTATAGATGAGGAAATTTGGTAGAAGAACCCAAATTAGAAACTAACCAAGCTCTGTGCTGTTTCCACTGTACTCACACCAGGCTGCTTGGTGGGGCCACAGTTGTGCTCCACCTCTGGCTAAGTGAGGCCTTAGCGGAGGCCTTTCTCGGGTCCTCAGAAGTATTTAGCATGATGCTGAGGAAAGGTTGTCAGTAAATAATTGCTCATTGCTTTAGGTTCAGTTTGTTTGTTTGTTTGTTGTCCACAATGATGTAGTAGATAATCGTTGTCTGTAGGCTAATAGACGTTTTAGGAAATAAAAATATTGTGAAACATGAAATAATGTAGGATTCAAAAACATTCTGTCTAAATGAATTTGTATTGCTAACATATTTATACTCACACCTCTATTAAATGGGTAATGATTTCTATGTCTTTGTTTAATGATTGCATAATTATCTATAATATTTCTTTGCTTCTTATCAACAGAAATGTAGTTCCTTTGGTATTAGCCCTTGGAAATCATTCTGCTACTTCTATTCTTACTGATTATCTAAAAAGAAATAAAAAGCTAGTCCTTGTTCAGCTAGCATGCTTTATGTGTTAGAAATCATTAGGCTGTCCCCCATGCGATGTCTATTCTTTCTTTGATTTATTGAATCTTTGAGGATAAAATATATTAGCATTTTACAAGTTGCTGTTAATTTCTTTTCCTTGGTTCCACCTAAAATGGAACCATTTCTCTTTTCTTATTCAACCATAGAGGAGACTTCGCCTTTGCTTCTCTTTTCTCCTTCACTCTTTAATCTGAAACATTGGAGTTGCTTCAGTGATTGCTGATTGTGACTCAGTAATGACTGGTATTCCTGACATTTATCAGATTATAGCAAGGCTAATTAGTTCATTGTTTTTCAGTCTCTTCAAGTCCATATAACTAATGTGAGGCTGATTACATTCTCGAATGCACACTAAAATAAATTTATATCTCCTTCCTCGTACAATTCTACAATTTTGAATTCAAATGCCTTTTTGAGTGGATTAAAATGAATTTACACCTTCTACTGAGAACAAGTCCAACAAGAGGGAAAAATTTATTTCTTTTTTTCAGTGACTATAGTCCAATTTAACCTATTTGTTATGAGTTTTCTTTGACAATGTTTCTCTCTAAAATTCTCTAATTCCCCAAGCAAGTTTTTAATTCTTAGGGCAGATGTGCACTTACTTCTGGGCCTAGGAGTCACTTATTTGAGCCTGTTGCCAAGACAGCCAAAGTGAGTGCTTAATTGGAAAGCATAAATAATACCCAAGTAACACTATGGGAGCATGTACATAGAATTTAGATTTGAGGGAAGGGAGAAGAGAGAGACAGAGTTGTTTTCATTTATTTCATGTGGAGCTGTTAGCATCAGCCAGAAAGTGACTGGCTCAAATGTATTTGACTGGGAATGTGCTATAGCTCTCAGAAGGGTGGGTCTGAGGCTCCTCCATGTGGGCTGCAATTGAGTGGTGCTCCAGGAAAGCACCAACCTGTTGGGAGGTTCATGATGCTGAGGGCAAAAACTAGAGGGGGAGAGCTGAGGGAGGAAGGGCCCTTAAAGGGTACAAGCACATTCCCATTTTAGGTCTGATAACATGGGACAGCTTCTTTATTTATTTGGCGGGGGGGGGGGGGCGATTGCTGTACTGAACAAGCATTGAACATGTGAATTTCTGTATATACAAAGGAAAAGAAAAAGAGAATTATATATGAAACAGACTCATGCACATGCACACACACACACACACACACACACACACACACACACATACACACACACAGACATTAACAATGATAAAACTGCTAATTGCTGGCTTTATCAGTGTTAGCCTCTTACCAGGAAGTTTGTCTAGAAGTAAAGAAAATAGAGTTCATAAAGCTTTTATATGTTCTAAGAATGGCAAATTGACCCTGTGCAATCAGAGAAAGACCTACTCATTGGGAGGAGAGACAAGTTTTGGAATCATTTGTGTAATAAGACTTAAGGTATTTTATCTCAATTGTGCAATATACCTGAGAGATATGAAGGACTGTGGTCAGGGAACTCCTTTGCTTAAAATATGTTGTTATCGAGATTCAGATGATGGGTTTGTTTTCTATATTAGTCATTTAGTTTCAATATATTCTATAATGAAGGATTGCACAGTTTACATAGGCCCACTGTCTTGAAAATGTATGTCAATAGACTGAAGGAGCAGCCAGCAAGAAAAGAGTATGGATGACTTAGTGCCAATCAGAGCAGTGGCTTTATCTTCAAATATAAAGGATAGTGCTTTCCTCCCCACCCCCGCCCCTGCCGTGACATGAATGCTGTGGAAGTTCTAATTTGCTCCAGGCTCATTTCTGTAGACAGACATTATTGAAATTAGCCATGCTGATCTTCTCTGCTCCATTAGGGTCATTTTACTGTTAGCTCCCATTACAGGAGAAGTACCTTAGTCTATATTATGAAACCTAATTATTGAATGTACACCTTGGAAAATTCAGAGGAACAGATTCCTCTCAGTGGGATAGAAATCTTGAAAGAGATAATACTATAAAGTAGCTAGAAATTGTTTAGAATTACTAAGGCTGGTGGTTTAATATGTCCAGCTCTGGGTCATGGACCACTTCATTCTCAGCATAGATTTGCAGATTGCTGTAATGACTTCCATATTCCCAAAGATATTTTTAGGGCTGTAATTGATGAGTCCCCAGATTTTTCAGGGTTTTCTCCTATGCTTCCTAGTATTCAGCTTTTCAGCCTATTCTGAATAACATATAATCGTCATGTTTAATAGGTTTTCATTACCATTTCTACTTGAGAATAATTTATTATCAACTTGTTAATTATTTATCATTTCCTGTTAATGGGAGGTAAAATTACAGAAGTGCTTGAATTCTAAAATGATATATGTGAAAATCAAAAGCCATCTCCTAGCTCTTTTAGATATGATTAAATTAATATATGAACAACTTGATGATGGATTGTATGCAAACAAAATGTAGAATTGTGAAGTCTAGTTGATTCATTTTAATTTGTCGTTCCGATCCTATAGCATCCAGACAACTAACTGCTTTTTAAAATATTAGTGACAACTTGAATACCATACCTTTTTTAAAAAAATACATAATTGGACAACTAAATAATTCTTTTCTTTCCCTGTTCTTTTCCACATTGACTCTTTCCCTATTTCACTGGATTTGAGCAGCAAAACTGGCATGATCCCCCTTTCACTGTATTCCCAGGGCAGTTTTCCTTTGTACCTTTCAGTTAGAAGTAGGTAGCTGTGAATGGAGATGGGGGCAGAATACTTCACATGCCCAATACTTTCTCTTGCTCATTCACTGAATCTTTCAAATCGTTAGGGTTCCCTATAGAGAAAATGAAAGCTAAAGCACATTCAATTCAGTTCAACACCATTTATTAAATACATGCTGCATGTGGGGTATCTTTAGCCTGGGGAAGAAATGATTCAGAGGGACTTGATAGTTGACTTCAAGTACAGACAGTACTTGCTCTAAGTGGACTGTGCTGCAGACCTCTACATAGAGTGATTTTTACGTAATGCAAATTTACCCATAAGTATGGAAGGGAAGGTGGCAGGAAGGGGACCCCTGCCCTGGAGAGAGGGGACCTGCACAGGGTTCAAGGAAACATGGAGTCCAGGGACAGAGAAGTGAGAGCAGGAGGAGGAACATGCGGCAGTCCAGGGCCAGCCACATAGGGGCCTGACCAAATCAAAGGGAAGAACAGGAGTGGGGCCACATGTGGGGACCTGACACGGGGGACAGACATGCAGTACCAGAGCACAGATGGATGGAGGGCAGACTAACAGGGCATACATGCATGGAGTGGCTGTGGTTGTGCTTCCAATTCTTCTGCTTTCATTGAAATTTTGAGAGGGGGCATTGTGGGGCAGGGGGACTGTTCGGGGAGGAGGTCATAGAGCACTGAGCTGAGGGGCATGAGTAGAGACAGAAAGCACAGCACTGTATAGTAAACATAGGTGGTTTTGTGGAATGTGGATTTCTTTCAGAATTCTCTATGTAAAGTTGAATTTGCATAATGCAAGTTTACATAGAGCAAGAACTGTCTGTATCTGAGAGCCTGTCATGTACAATGGGTATTCAGGTCAACCTGTATGGACCCACAGGCAGAGCACAGGTAGGAGCAATGGGTAGAAGCAGTGGTTGTTATAGGCTTGAAGTAAGGAAGAACATCATGACAGTTAGAGCTGTCCAACAATGGAACGGGGTTTTGAAGGTTGTGTGTTTCCCCTCAGTGGAGGTTCTCCTGAGCCTGGATCTGGTATTGCTGGTCTGATATAGAGGGCACTCTTGGTTAGGTCTATGTTGGAATAGATGGCTTCTGAGTTCCCTTCAGTTCCGAAATCCTGTGCAGCATTCTGCTATCTATGAAGGGAGTTACAAAGATGAATAAGATTCTATCCTTACCCTTGTGGAGCTTACAGGTTAGTAGGAAGATACAGTACATATGTAAATCCCTATGCTACAAAACAGAGCATGAGAAGTATGTGTTTGTGAAAGTTTAAAAACCCCCGAGAAAACCCAAGACTAAACGTGGATTCTCCACCCTCATCTTGCCTGACCTTCTCTGTAGTCTTTGACACCTTTGTTCACTCTCTTCCTCCTCTTGGATACTTTCTTTATCCTATAGGTTTTCATGACACTCTTCATCCTTGGTTTTCCTCCTCCTACCAAACTGACTGCTCCTCAGTTTCCTTTGCTGAATCCTCTCCTGTCTCAGTCCCACTAGTCATAGATGGCCTTCTAGGCCCAGTCTGGAACCCTCTTTTTTTCTCCCTCTATACAATCTTGGTGATCTTATCTGAACCCATGGGTTCAAATATCATCTCTATGCAGATGATTCCCAGGTCTATATATCCAGTCCTAATCCTAAAACCTAAGCTCCAGTCCCATATCACCAACTTCTTGATGGACATTTCAAACAGAGTGTCCTATAGACATCTCAAACTCAACATGTCCAAAACAGAATTCATTTATCCTCTGAAACCCTCACCTCTTTTTCATGGAGGGTACTACCATCCTCCAAGTCACCCAGGCTCTCAACCTTGGTATCATCATTCACTCTCAACTTGTACTTAACAGTCCCACCCCCCATATCCAGTCTGTTGTCAAATGTTGTTTTTGCCTTCACAACAATCTCTTGATTACCTCTCCTCTCTACCCACACAGCCACCTCCCTACTACTGGTCCTCATTGCTTCTCACCTGGACTCTTGCAATAACCTTCTAATTGGTTTCCTTGATTTGTGTTTCTCCATTATAATCTTTCTTCCACTCAGCTACCAAAGTGTTTTTCCTTAAGCACATCAAACAGTGTTTACCCTCTCCCACCTCAATAAACTCCAATGGCTCCCTATTACCTCTAGGATCAGAAATAATGTCCTCTGCTTGATATTTTAGTAATAATTTAATAATATTTAAATAGCCTTTCATAACCTGATATCTAGGTATCTTTCAAGTCTTCTTGCACTTTATTCTTCTCCATGCACTCTACCATCCAGATATATCAGCCCACTTGTTGTTACTTGAACACAACACTTCATCCCTCAACTCTGTGTCTTTTGCTTGGTTGACCCTCATGCCTAGGTTACCCTCCTTCCTCAAACCTACCTCTTTGTTTCTCTGATTCCATTCAAGTCTTTGCTCCTTCTTCAGCTGGTAAGTGTTCAAAGCTGCATTTGAACTCAGACCTTCCTGACTCCAGGCCCAACACTCTAGCTGTGGTTAGAGAGCATTAAAGCGATTCTTTTTTATTATTATTTGGTATGTCCTTGGACATCATCCTAACTCTTAAGTGAAGTTGCAACTAACTGACAGTCATAGAATCACGGCAGCCTTTTAGTTTGACCCATGTCCTAAAGGAATTTCCATGATAGCGTACTTGAAAAATGGTCATCCAGCCTCCCCATCCAGACCTCTAAAAAGGGATAACCCATCACTTCTCAACATTGGAGATTTCTAATTGTTGGGAAAGTTTTCCCAACTTCGAATCTAAACTTGCCACCTTTATAATTTCTATCCAGTTCACCTAGCACAAAGTGACTATTATATCCATGTTAACTTCTTGTTGGTGGTGGTGGTGGTGGTGATGTGGTGATGGTGGTAAGACAGAACGATTACATATATGAATCCTAGCATCTTCTGAGAGTCAAACCTGTGTAGCAGATAAATTAGTAGAGAAACCTGTTTTTCCTTCCCTGTAACTTCCCCCAAATAACCTGATAGGATAGACCAAGTACTTGAATGTGCAAATATATGTTCTAATTCAGAAATTATTTATTGAACACCTGCTGTATACCCAACATCACTTAGGTACTATGGGGATGAGGAAAAAGCAAAAAATAGTTCTTGACCTTTGTTTCTTATGATTACTAACATGTCATTAGTTAGAAGTTCAGAGAGCATACTCTGTGGATACTTCATTGTTTCTACTTCTATTTTTATTTCTGAAAAAAAATCATAGCACTTGGTCAGTTTTTGGGTTTGGTCAAAGTCTTCTAAGTAACTTCAGTTAAAAATTCTTATGGAGAATATGCATATAACTATTTGTCAAGGTTTAAGCAATGCAACTAAAATTAAATTGAGAAACTGATTTTTTTTTTCAAAATTGACTTTCCAGCAACCTCATAAACGGAAACAAGGATGGGATATGAGAAGGTGGGGAAGCATGAGGTCACAGGCCATCTGTAATCACTGATATTACCAAATGAACATTAATGCATCACATACCAAGAAGGCTGCTGTTTTACTGTGTATAAGAAAATAATTTACATTTCTTAACTTTTATGAAGCAGACCTTTGGTGGGTAGTTAATTTAACCTGCTGGTACTATTCCCAAGTTGAGTGGGCAAACCTACAAAATAAGCAAGTTAAAACATCTGGGTTGTGCCGTTGATTACCTAGGAGTTTTTAAAAGTCTCATGATTACTTAAATTCCTGTACTAAGCCACCCTCAGGTGATATAAATCTCAATGGCAACTCTCCATAATCAGCACAAATTCCTATTTCCTATGCCAGTAGGTGAACTAAAAGATGAAACATTCCCACTAGTGAGTAGGGCTTTGGAAAATATCTCAGTGTCCCTTCCCAGATGCTGTCAACTCCAAAGTCTCCTAATTCTTAAGGAATTTTAATGTTGAAATTTGAGCCAGATGTCGACCAATTTCAGCAATTCACTGGCTCATTGAAATTCTTAATTATCTTGTGGAAATGCATCAGATTTGTTATTGTTTTTACTGTAAAACTTAATTTTTATAAGGATAATGGTTGAATTTTCACACTCAAAATTATGAAATCAGTTGATAAGTTTTGCTTGTAAGTCAAGTGGCAGATGGCTGACATTGGAGAAGCTTTCTGCATGTGTGTTCATTTATATAGCATAAAAGGAAGAGGGAGATACAAAGGTGTCACCAGTAGATGCCAAGAAAATGTTAGGAGGTTAGCCATAGAGCTAACAGAAACCAAATATTTTTCTTCTAATTAGAAAAGCTTGTAATGTGCTCCAATGACACGCTAACCAGCTTTGAATATCCTGGTGAGGACAAAGGTACATTGGCTCTCATATGACTGTCACTTACCTTTTATTGAGCTATTGGCCAAATAATATATTTTGTACATAGAGATAGCTACAAGAGGAAATAACATCTAGACAGTCAGGAAATAAAATCTAGACTGTCAACACCTGCTAGACTAAAGTTATTGTAAGTGATATCTTGCATACCAAGCAGGAGAGAGATAATACTGACTAGAAATATGTGGATATATCATTTTTCCAAGTGGAGCTAAAAAATATATTGGCAAGACTTTCTGTATAAAGCCCAACTTGTATCTGAAAAAGGAAAAAAGTCATTTTTTTGTCTGTGTGAAAACTCAGTGATGCCACCCAATCAATTACTGAAATTCTTCTCTGACTAAATCAAGTGGATGATTTTAGGCTTTTTAAAACTGCTGATTCCACTTGGGCAGATTTTCCTCTCCTTCACACTCTTATCTTGCTAAGGAAAGTTCCATGACAGTTCCATCCAGGGCTATGCCCACAGTAGTTAAGAACCATGCAGAGACTACCCCCAAACTACTATTTCAAGTCTGTTCTCTTAGGACCAGTGGGGCTCAAGTCCAGCCTAAGAACAATTTTGAGCCATCCCATTAATTCTGATTTATACTGGCCTGAGAATAGCCAGAGGTGTCAAATCTTTCCCCATTCCCTCCTTGGATGACCTGGCGGGGGGGGGGGGGGGGGGGGGGGGGGGGGGGGTTCATTTTTATCTGCAAAGATATAGTGAAGTAGAGAATTGAAGCAACTTATTTTTCCTGTTGTCTACGTGTTTTACAACCAAAGTACTTTAGGCCCTAAATTAGCCAGATGGTTGCTCTTAATTTTCTACCTTCATGGTCTATATAAGGGGTTCACAATACAGTTTTTAAATTGAGTCCATGTGACTTGAATTTTCTTCACTTGTTAATTTCCCTTTAAAAGCAGTTCGCCTCTATTCTACATGTCGTATTCTAAGCCTGAAGATGCTTTTTCCCTCCTAGAAGATCCCTTTGTCCTATTTGTTTCCATTATGTCCATACATTCTTCACTGGAATTCTTATTCTCTTTCTTTCATCCAGTCATCTGAGCTGAAAGAAAGAGTGAATATCTTCTACTCTTAGGATTTACAAAATACAATTTCAATGACATTATAGAACTATTACACAGTGACCATAATATACTGTTAGTACATGATGGTCAATATGTAATGTGATTATGACATCAAAGTCCTTTCAAGCCTCGATGGAAATAGATAATGCCATTGACTGCGTGATATGTGCTAATTACTTTCCCAATTACTAGATTTCATTATCTAACAGAAATCTTGAGCTATCATTGTATGGGTTGCTCTTCCTGCTGGCTAAAAATATGCTTTCCTTATTCACAAACTCCTGGAATCTCAAAATGTTAATGGACCTTAAAGTTTATCTAGCCCATCCCATATCTGAGCATGAATCCCCTTTACAACATCCCTGATAAAGACCTCCATTGTTCAGCAACTCACTGCCTCCCAAAGCCCTATTTTATTTTTGGACAGCTTCCCTAAGCAATTTTTGCCTATAGGCAAGGAGATGAATGAGATGACCTCTAGAGCACCCTTTTCTGTGATGTCACTTTTCTCATCCATTAACTCATGAGAATCTCACAACATCCTCTGAGAACTGGACAGAACAGATGCTATTCTCCCCTATTATAAAAATGTGGCAGCTAAAGGAAACTCAAGGGCTACATTCACACAAGACTGAATTGAAAACAAGTTAATTAAAACTGGTTGTGTAAATGGGTTTTTCCTGTCTTTAACATCTGCATTTTCACAATCTATTGATGTCACTTCTCAGCCATGGGTCAATCTCATCGGAATACCTAGTCTACTATTTAAGTCTTTTCAGAAATATTTACCAAGCATCTATGCTGTACACTTAAACATATTCCTACTTTGTGCTATAATTTTTAGTTTAATTCTGAGAAAAGCAGGAACTGTTTGTGCAGAATGGAAATTTCTGTTTGACTTAAATTTGATATCATTTTATACTTTCTTGGAATGCTTAATGGAATTGTTATGGTAATGCTCATTGAAGAGGTATATATCAAAAAGACTTTATTACAAAGCAAGTTCTGCCTTTTCCTATCCCTCTACTAAAATCTAGAAAAGTGAGTACAAGGAATTCTGCAACATTTTTGTGTAAAAAATTGAGTTTTTTTATTTGAATGTATTGCTTAATTGATTATTATGATGGGAAAAGGAAATTAGATATTTTTTAAATCCTCATTGACCAAGAGACCTATGGTTATTTTAACATAAGCAAGAAAATTTTTGTAAGGCACACTGTTTTCCATAACTGTAGATATGGTTCATAATGATTCCTAAAATTCCATTGCTCTCAATGGACTTATTGATATTTCAAATAAATGATTGTTGATCTTTAATTAAGACCTTGAAGATGTTATGTTAGTGTTACCCTATGATATTCCCAGAAAAAAAAATTAACAGCTTCAATTACAATATTGGAAATATATTTCATAATTATTCTCTTACTATTATTCCTAATTGTTTAGTGAAATGCAGCAAGAGATATTAAAAGTGATAATTCAGTGTGCTTTGCCATAATTTGTAGCAAAACTCTGGGTTTTTAGTTGCTAAACCCATCCATCTCCATTATCAAAGAATGGCATTGATGTTATCAGTCTCATGGAAGAGGAATTGAAATTTAATAAACAATCTTCTTGTTGATGCTGAACAAATTAAAATGCAATTCTTCTTTAATATATCCCTTGCAATTAGTAAGAGACTTCACCATAGCTTAAATAAATTAAACCCAAAGTAATTTTTTTTAAATTAATCCTGGACTTTTTTCTCAGGTTGGGTGGCAATTAAAGAACCTAGTAAGCATAATGAAGGAAGACCCACGTGGAGCCCGTGTGACCCTGAAGAAGCATCCTCAGAACATTACTGGTAATTCTTCTTCGATTGTGAAGAACGTGAGGTGGGAGCCTCATCCACTGGAGGTAAGAACTTGATTAAGGTCTCTAACCTGTTCTCCATAAGTTCTCCACTGTTCGATGAGTATGAAGACATGCTCATTTTCACTGACTTGAGGTAAAATCAGCATACTGATTATATTAGAAATAAGATATTTACAGAGCACTTTAAGGTTTGCAAACTTTTGATATATATTCTCTCCTTTGGTCCTCATAACTACCTTGTGTGGTAGGTGCTATTATTACCCCCATTTTACAGGTGAGAAACTGGAACTCAGAGGAGGTAAGTGATTTGTTCAGGCTCACACACCTAGAAAATATCTGGAGTAGTATTTGAATGCAAGTAATTGGAAGGAAAAGGCAGCTGGGGGCTCTATAGTGGATAGAGTGCTGGCCTGGAGTCACAAAAGCTCATCTTCCTGAATTCAAATCTGGCCTCAAACAAGTACTAGCTGTGTGACCCTGGACAAGTCACTTCACCCTGTTTGCCTCAGTTTCCTCATCTGTAAAATGAGCTGGAGAAGGGCATGGCAAACCACTCCAGTATTTCTGCCAAGAAAACCCCATTGGGGTCACAAAGAGTTATACACTACTGAAAAGACTAGACAAAAAGAACACTGACAAAGTATTAATAACAATAACACTAATAATTGCTATTATTGTTGTTGCTATTATAGGAAGCCACATGGTATAATCAGTGGATCAAGAAGCAGTTTCAACATCAGAATAACTTTTTCTTCGCACTTCTGACACATCCTGGTTGTGATCTTGAACAAGTTGTTTGACCTCTCAGGGCTTAGGCCCCAAGATTAGAAGTTACAGAACACTTGCTAATCTCCATTGGTACAGAGAATTTCCTCACTGTGGAGCTCCCTGCACTGATCCAATCACAAGTTCAGACTAATGATAATAATAATATTAATGAAGAATTAAAGACAGAGAGGCAGCTGCAGCGTAGCCTTGTCAGGAGGGGGCTGATGTTAGGATTAGGGAAGCCCTGGTTTTAACATAGGCCTGCAAAACTTAAGTAGCTGTGAGCCTTTGGGCTGGTCTTGGAGTCTATTTCCAAGGTTACTGGGAAGAAAAAAATGAAGTAATGTAGTAGAGGAATATAATAAATAATAAAATAGAGGACTTTCCTTTACTATATTACTTTGACCTTTCTAGCCAGCCAGACTTTGGGCACAAGTTCTACTATCTACTAAATGAAGACTTAATGTGCTTGTTTGGGTGAGACACTAAAAAGGCGTGTCCTGTGAAAGAGTGGTCCAAAAAAACAGCCATCAGAGCCTCTGGTTTCCTGCTTTTCCATGGTGTGTACTGAGTGACAAGAATATAACACATGTGCAGGAACAGAAGTGGACTTCTGTTATGTTCACTGTCGGAATTTCAAAAAGCCTTTTCATCTCTGTATAGGAGTGATTGTATCAGTGTTAACCTACTGGCATGACACCTCTAATTCTTAATTCTCTGAAAGCAGATCTAAGATCATTTTACCCCAATAATACTAACAAGGACTTAAAAAAAATCTTGGCCATAGGTAAAGTTAGATTTAGTTGTTTTTCTTCTGGATGATTTTTGAAGAGCCCTGTTCTTGAAGAACTGTCTTTCATAGCAATGGGATAAAAAAACATCAGGCATGACTCACTCATAGACCTTGAGTTGAAGGACATATACACGAAGCAGGACATTCAAACCTTGTCCTTATTTTTTAATGGAAGGAACTCTTCTTGAGATGAAACATAATTCTGCTAAGCATGAGCAGACTTTAAATCTTAGTGGGGCTTCTGTTATAGGGATTATGCATTTGTGACAGAATCATTTAATGATATTTCTTGTGCTCCTCAGTCCATATAACCTGACAACAGAGGCATGTGTCTTTAGAAATTAATTTAATAAGCAGAGCAAACTGATCTGCAAAAGTGCTGAACTGGAAGCAGTAGTGAAACTGAGGGTTTAGACAGAACTGAATAGCCAATCAGAAAGTCAATCAGAGTACTGATTTTGCATGGACTCTGAACAGAAAAGATTCCTAATGGAAATATTTTCTGGGTGCAAGGGCATTTTTGAATTAAACTACAAAATACTGTAAGTAGATTTCCTCTCATAAAAGTTAATGAGATTCATAATCCTCTATCACAAATGAACAGAGTTCTGTCACAATATGTATGTAAAAGAAGGACCTGAAAATTTTGCATATTTAGCCACACTGATCTGAATAGTTGTATATTGTTATTCAAAGCTGAAATACATTTACAGATGCCAAGCACAATTTTGTCCAATATTCTGCATAGATGTTATAGTCATTTCATTACCACCAAAAAAAGCCTGTTTTCATTTAGTTCTTGGCGGGGTTGAATCAACCATTACTCACATTTTTTCCCATTCAGCAACCTGTCAGAACTACCTGACCCCTGCCTAGGTGATTGAACTGAAAACTAGATAGTTCCATGTGGTTACTCACATGAACAAGATTGCTCCTTTCTTCCATTACTGGGAGTAATATAACCCTTCAGAGCCCCATCCTGATGTCATAAGAAAGATATTTTTAAACATTAAACATCTTGACTCTTTATGTTTCTTTTGATGGCTGTCTATAATGCCCTAATTTTTTGGTCTGACATTCTTCAAGAAAGAGCCACATTTTTTCTTTGTTTTTCTTCTTATAACCAATTGATTTTTTCACAGCTTAGTTAAATGACGGGTAAAGAAAAAAAATTGGATTTGGAGCCAAGAAATCCTAGGTTCATATCTCACCTCAGACACGAGCTGTCTGTGTGACTCTGAGCAGGTCACTTACCTAACCTCTTTCACCTTCAGTTTCCTCGTCTATGAAAATGGGTATAATAATGGCATTTACCTTATAGATGAGGATAAAATGAAATAATGCATATAAAATATTTGCAGACCTCAAAGCACTATATAAATGTTAGCTATTATCATTTGTTTTGAGAGTTTTTCATTGTATACAAGGAAGGACTAATTGACTCTGGGATTCCCATTTGAAGTGTGTCCTTGATGGCCTTGAAAGAAACAAAGGAGTGTCACAGGATCCCAGAGTGGACCAGGATCTATCACCATGTTAGCCTTACAAATCTCCCTTATAACATGCTTGAAAATCACCAGCATCTGGTAAACCACAGTCACTGGATGTAGTCCTTTCCATTTTTGAATACTTTTCATTGTTGGTAATTTCCTTCTTATATTGAACCCAAATCTATCTCTCTATAATTTTTATTCATTTATTCTAATTCTTGTCTTTGAGACCAAGTCTAATAATTCTTAATCCCTTCAATCCATAGCAATCTTGGAAACATAGGGATACATAGAACATGGACTGCATTTAGGCCTAGTCCAATACAGCATTCCCAATGACCCTGTGGAGAAGGAGAAGATCCAATGGGAATGTCCTAGTGTGCTGGCACAGCTGGTACACACAGTATGCATACCTTTGCTTTGAAGTATTTATATAGAGTTCATGTGCTCCATGAATCTTTTTTAATAGGATAAGTGCCCCCAGCTGCCTTAACTGACCCCCATACTTCATGGTTTCAAGTTTCTCTACCAGCCTGGTTGCCCTCATCTGGACATACTACATATTGTCTAATGTTGTTCCTAAAATGTAATACTCAGGGCTGAAAACAAAATTCCAGATATCACATGACCTATAATACAATTGGCCATATTGCCCCCTTCTTCTAGACTCTATACTTCTATTCAGCATATTATCACAGTTTGATTGAACTTGCATTCCACCAAAATTTCTAGATTTCTTTCACATACTGTTACCTAGCCATGTCTGTCTCTGCCATCTTGTACAACTGATATTTGTTGATTCAAAACAGGAACTTCCATGCATCCTTGTTAAATTTCACCTCACTAAATTTGGACCATTGTTCCAGATTAACAGTTGTTGGGGAAGTCTGAATTCTGTCTCTTGATATATCTGCATACTCTATTTCCAGTCATGCCCAAATATGGTGTTCTTTTTGCTGTACCAAACTACAACTGACACTTCCGCAATAACAGTAATTCCTTTATATATTCTACAGTTTCTTAAAAAATAGTGGTCAAGTTTGCCAGCCTGTCTCTTATTACCTTCTCACTTACCTTGAGCTTCAAGTCACTCTGAAATATTTTTTACATACTTTTTAGTATGTATATAGTCCTGCATAGAGAAGACAAAAGTAAACTAGAAGTCGAATATCGCCCCTTTCACTCCAGAGTGTAGGGCATCTCCTTATTTTTGTTCCCAACACCCAAACAAAGCCCTGTTTGATGTTCCTTAGCATTTTTATAAACCCATATAAGAATTTAAATTTAGTGTATTAATAATTCACCAAACCCATTAGAACAGCAAATAAGACCCATTATTCAGCAAATCTGGAAAATATTCCAAATATCCATTTGGAATTTGGGATTCCTACCTCATAAGGCAATGCATGAGTGCTAATTCTTTCTTTTGAGGATACCATCTTTACTTCTTCAAAAATAAAAACCACTCGCTGACTGAAGAATCTCCAATCCCCCATTTCTGCCTTAGGAATGCCATCATCTCATTTACCGGTGCTGTAAGAAGGTCTTACTCCCTTCCAATATAGTTGTAAGCTTCTTGATAGTTTCTATATGTTGTTATTGTTGTTCAGTCATTTCAGCCATGTCTAACTCTTTGTGACCCTATTTGGAGTTTTTTGGCAAAGATACTGGAGTAGTTTACCATTTCATTCTCCAGCTCATTTTTACTGATGAGGAAACTGAGGCAAATAGGGTTAAGTGACCTGCCCAAGGTCACATAGCTAGTAAGTGTCTGAGGCCAGATTTGAACTCAGATCTTCCTGACCCCAGGCCTGGTGCTCTATCCACGGCAACACTACCTAGCTGCCCTCCTAGTTTGTGTAATAGTAGCCAAACAATGAATTTTTAAAAATTCTTTATATACTGTTCTCAAATATTTCAAAAGTATCATGGTAAGGTTGTAGTCATACAAAACTGACATATAACTAACATTAGGCCTAGTCTTCCTGTTGATCCTGTTTGTGGATGACATTGTGCTGAATGTATCAAGCCTTGGAACATTTCAGAGCCTCCTAAATGAGACCCACCATCTCTCATAAGTGTACAGCCTATCAGTCCATGCAGGGAAACCCAAGTCGATAAAGAGTGCCTATTGGCCAAAATATAGTTATTCCATTTAGTCCATATATCTTGAACATGAATGCTGAGTTGATCCCAGAACCAAACAGGAAGAGGAGAACAGACTGGATTATCTTTGAGAAACAGCTAGATTCTTTAAAAGTCTCAAAAAAAAGAAAGACCCATCTTTTTAACAAGGGATAATTGTTAGACAACTGGAATATTCCACTGGTAGCCATTTAAGGTCAAGAGAACAAGAGAAAGGCCTCCATCATGTTGAATGTATCTTCTGTGAATAATTTATGGGAATTCATGAACTAGAGTCCCACAGAATGAGGAGCCATAGAAAAGTTGCAATATGTACCATCAATGGGAGCATCCAGATGACTGAGGTCACAGAGTTATTGCTACAGTGAAAAAAAAAGCATGCCCCAATGAGTAGGAATCACTATTTAATTAAAATTCAATTCAGTAAGCATTTATTAAGCACCTTTTGTGTAGATAAAAAAGACAAAGATCAAACTGTGCCTTCACCCAAAGAGCTTACATTCTACTGGGGCGGGGATGACCGTATAGGTAGGGAAAAGCAGGAATAAAAGACAGAGTATGCAGAATGCTCAAGGAGTATTTCATGGAGGAGTGTCATAATAGCTAAAGGAGTCAGGGAACACTTTGTGAGAATATAAAAGGTAGAGACAAAACGTAGGTACACAGGGCTTCAGCTTAAGCAAATGACAAGCTGGAATTTTATTTGGCAGAATTGATATTCTTCACGTTGACAACAAGACTGAGTATATCTGCAGTATGTGTAGAGATTTAGGACTGAATAAGGGGAAAAGTGAGAGCCTTCATGTCCCACTGGTACTCAGACAAGGGCAAGAGAACCTGAGGAAAGTCAGCATCACCCGGGTGTACCCACTGGGGAGGACTGAGAGATGGGCATAGATGAGTTATGAAAGGTATGAAGGACTATCCATACTTATGAAAGCACAGAGCCAGGAAAGCACTGTGCAGTCAAAGTCACATGAAAGCAGAACTGTTCTCCAACTAGATTTTAAGCACCTAGAGGGGAGAAACAGTGACCTTGTTCCTCTTTGTGTCTCCTGTAGCTCTAAGCACAAGGCTCTTGAACAGATGTTCAATAATTAGTTTTTGATTGATTAGTTAGCTGTCAGTCAACAACATGTTGAGCCCCTTTTTTTCTGAGGGACATGAAAGAAATATAATTCAATACCTTTAGTCTTTTTTCTTTTCAGTGGAAAGGTAGAAGATACACACACATAAAAAGCATAAAGCATTTACAGTATGAGGCCAGCAAGTACAAATTAATGCACAAAAATACCTATGATGATGGGCAAAGTCAACAAGTGATTGAAATAGGGTAGTTAATTGAGGGCTTCATCCTAAAGAGGTTAATTTTGAGCTGACTTGTAAGGCTAAAATTGGAAGAGTTCATGAGGATCCTTTGAGATTAAAGTTGTATCTACCACCCCAGGGGCCTGTTGTCATCCCTCAGGCTACTTCCTGCTGGCCTACATTTTCCATGGAGAGCGTGCCCACTACCTTCCTTCATTTGTATCTTGTGTAGTGCTCATCCTTTCTGGACATGTAGGTTGTTGATCCTTTTGAAAGGAAAATTAAGACAGTAGGAGTAGACCTGGGCAAGTGAATTGACATCTTCCATTTTTATTTCTCCCATTCTTAACTGAAGCGTAGATAGAGTAAAAAGTTAATCTTACCTAGAAATATTAAAGTCAGTGAAAGTCAGTGCTAAGTGTTTATTAATTTTGAATAGAAACTTTTTGTGTGACTCCGTGTTTTTAGGGAGCATCTTAAAGCTGGTTCAGTAACATTTTTTATTCAGCGCTGAATGAAGGTGATGTACATTGCTAATGTTAATTAGATGTTAAGCAAAACATCTATTTAAACTTTTCTGTATTTCCAAATGTGACTGTAGGTCATTATGAATAGGATTACCTACTCATTTGCTACTTGTGACTTCCATATCTAAATGATTCCCACTCATGATTTGAGGAAAATTATTGTGGAAACAAAAGTTTGTGAGCAAATTATTTTGCCCACCAGCTGCATTATTACTGTACCCTTATCTGCAAACACCCTGTAAGTCATATCCTTGAATTTTTCAAATGTGTGTTTGTGCTCTTGAATAATGACTAACTACATGTATTGATTTTCAGAAAATCCAGCCTTTAAAAACCAGAACATACCTTTCTAATGCTAAAATTAGCGAAGTATTTGCCTGCTTAACCAATCCTGTTAAACTGAGGTTCTGCTATGAAGCTGTCATGTTTCAAGGTCCAAGTTTTGACCCACAGTAGACAGGAAGCCACAGTCTATCAGATATAACACAACCCATTAATAGTCTCTTTGATTGGTGGTAGCCACAATCACTAATGAGGAAGTAGCTCTTACAGACTGAAATAAAAGAAACTCATTTAAATTTAGATGAAACTTGTTATCAGGCAAGATGAGTGAATACTGCTTTGTTCACTGTTTACCCACCATTAACGAAGAAATAGCCTAAACATTGAAATATTTTCTTTATATCATATGAAATTATGCCTGTGAGTTTATGTTAACATAGGTAAGTTTGGGAAAATCTTTGGTGAATTTTGGGAATCCAATGAAAGAAATCAGGTCTTGAGAAGTATTGCCCATTCTTCACATCTTTTTATTTATGCTAGCTTAATAGTGCTAAGGTATTCATATCTACATATATATGAATTCCCTGAAGCATTATCTTACCTCACAATAACCCCCATATTTAATGGTCTATTAATATCTTCTCAATATCCAAGTTGACAAAGCTAAGTACTGGAAAAATAGTAATTTTATTGCTGAGAATAACAGGTAGTTTTCATATCATTTCAGACTTAAATACTTTTAGTTTTTAGCTTATTAGTATTAGACATGGTAAGTAATTGTGTTCATTTCAGACATTAATCCAGTAATAAAAATGCTGATTGTGACATGGCCTCAAACAAAGTGCTGTTCATAACAATAAATAACCTAGGGGCTGGATGGAATAGATGATCAAGTGTGTACTAAATTGCCTTAAAAACTATGCATAAACGGGGCCTCTACTAGGGGCCTGGATCTGCAACTTTTATTTTGCTGCAATGCCGTGATTAAATTTTAAATATTGATATCAGATTTGCATTTTTCCAGTCATTTGGAATCTCACCGGTCCATGAATCTTAAATATCATAAGGAGCTGTGAGATTTCTTCAAGTAGTTCCTTGAACACTTTTAAGGTAGATTTCTTCAAGTTTACTTTATTTAAAGCCATCAAGCTCAAGGAAGTAATTGGTGACTTAATAAGGCCTTGTATGAACTTTCATGTCCGTGCTGTGTTTGAGGTCTAAAGTTGAATTGAGATGGTAGGCAACCATCATAGCGGGGAGGCAGCTCAGAGCTTTTCTGGAATAATATAGTCTATGTTAGAACTGATCTTAAAGCTGAATTTCAGAGCTTGAAAGGACCATAGGAGATCAAGGCTATATATTGTTTTTTTTCCCCTACTCTCATATTATATTACTGGATTTCTATTCTTTTTCTATTCCCTTTTATTTTTCTTGCTTTGTTTTTGTTTTGATTTTTTTATTTAATTTATTTATTTGTTTTCAGTTTTCAACAATCACTTCCATAAGTCTTAAATTTTCTCTCCCTCCCTCCCTGAGATGGCATGCAATCTTATATGGGTTCTACACATACATTCTTATTAAGCACATTTTCACATTAGTCGTTGCATAGAAGAATTAAAACGAATGGGAGAAACCATGAGAAAAACACAAAACAAAACAAAACTTATAAGCAAAAAGTGTCTGCTTCATTCTGCATTCCAATTCCATAGTTCTTTCTCTGGATGTGGAAGACATTTTGTATCAAGAGTCCTTTGGGAATGTTCTAGGTCCTTGCATTGCTGAGAAGGGCTTAGTCTATCAGAAACAGTCCTCACACGCTGTGGCTGTTACTGTGTACAATGCTCTCCTGGTTCTGCTGACTTTACTCAGCATCAGATCATATAAGTCTTTCTAGGCCTCTCTGACGTCTTCCTGTTCAACATTTCTTATACCACAGTAGTATTCCATTACATTCATATACCAAAATTTATTCAGCCATTCCCCAATTGATTGGCATCCCCTTGATTTCCAGTTTTTTACAACTATCAAGAGCTGCTAGAAATATTTTTGTACATGTAGGACCTTCTCTTGCTTTATTTTTTAGGTAATTTTTTCATCCCTCCTTAGTTACAAGTCATTTTATACTTTTCAAACCTATTGTCTTGTTTATATATTATTCTTTTTCAATTTTCCTAGAAGACCGTGTTTTAGCCAAATTGACCTCCTATAAATAATATTTTGAATTTTTCCTTGTTCTTAGTGTATCATATTCTTTTGCCCTTAAACAAGGCATGTTTAGTTAACCATGTTCTATCTTTAGCCCCCTTACCCATGCAACTCCAGACCCTTTGTTCTCAGTGTTCCAAGTTTGCCTTTTGAGATCTATATTTTAATATTTTTAAAAATTTATCTTCATACATTTATTGTTCAAAGGTAGATTTGAATAATAATTCCTAGAGAACTAGATCAGGTAACTTTCATAATTATTGACTAGAAAGAGAATTCTTAACTGAATGAAGGGTAGAGATGATCACAAAGATAGAATGATTTCAATTATATAAAATTGAAATGAATTTCTTTCATGAACAAAGCGAAGGGAAGCTATTGGTTGGGGGTGGCGGGGGGAGGGAATCTTTGTATCAGATATCTCTTATAAAGGTCTAATATCCAAGATGTATAGGTAAGGAACATAAATATATGACTAAAAGCCATTCCCCAGTGGATAAGTGATCAAAAGATTTGAAAAAATAGTTCTCAGAAGAATTGTAAACTCCTAACGACGATATGAAAGATTGCTGACCTACTTTTTTGCTCTTTTTTATTCTTTTTAATGGAGACAGCTCACTGGGTAGGGCATGGGGGATATCTGCATTTCGAAATGAAGTAATGATCTAGAAGAAAAATCTATTAATATTTTTAAAAACAGGTTTATGAGAAAGCATTTGAAAGGTACAGAAGCAGAGAGATGACAAAAATAAATTACAATAGTAGGTATACATGCTTTACAAATCAGGGGAATATATTAAAGGTTAAAATACATTATCTTTATGTTATGCTTCAAGTCAGTCTTATCAGAAATATTACATGATGTGTGTAATGAAAAAGATCCTAACACAGGTGGGAATGAACAATTTGAAAATTCATGAATTGTTATTGTTTTCAATTTGATTATCAAGCTGAATTATTTATTTGATTTCAATGAGTGGTTCTGCTTTATTTGTTAGGGGCCAATGAAAATTATTTTAATTTAGTCAAGTCTTATATTTTATTACAATGAATCAAGCTCATGTTTTCAGGCGCTGATACCTCCAAATATACCATAAGGAATTAATGATACTAACAAATGAATAGTCTTAACAATAGATATAAAAAAAGCTATAATTGTTGAATTTTTAACTTGCTCTTCTATTATAAAAATTGAGCATGTTGTGTTTAGCAAGTAATATGTCAATATTATAGCATGTTGTGTTTGGCAAGTAATATGTCAATATTATAGCATATTCCCACTTGCAAGCACGATTTTCTTCACAGAGTAAACAATGAATAAATGTTTGTTGTTTGCTGAGCAAGTAACAAATGACTGAATAGTTTGAGGCCTTCCCTATACAGTAATAAATAAAAGCCTTTATTAAGAGAGGGCAAAATAAAGATGAACTCTTATAAACACATCACAGTGAGATACATTCATTTATGGTAGAGGCAAAGTGTGGCCATCACCACCAAAGAGGACAAAAAAAAAAAAAGAACCCTCCAGTGATACTTAGGTGCTTATTAGCTAAATGCTGTGGCCACTACTGCTCACTCCTAACATTTTCTCCTCCCCCTCCAAAGTGTCAGCTTCCCAACTTTCCCATAGACCACCACTGGATGAATGTGGGAAGAATGTCTGTTGTAAAAGAAAATAATTGGTCTGTTCCTTAACTTAAAACAATAGAGTGATGCCATATAATATTCATTTGCTTTTCATTAACTACCTCATTATCAAAAAAAGAAAGAAGTTTACTTTAGGAAACCAAAAGGTTATGTCTCTGATGCTAACAGTGAAAATAATTATAAAATCCATTCAGAAGCAACATATTAAAAGTTACCTGCAACATTACAATAAGTCATTATAAGCAAAGCCAATGGGCCATGCTGGAAAGCCAGTGTTTTGCCTTAGCTTAACATCCTTTTCCCATAAATCCCTCAGCTTTGCTTCACTTTTTACGTTAACAGCAGGAGACTATTATCCTGTAACCATGTTCTACTCTGTTGTCATTATCTCTTAATTAGAAAGCTTGTCAATCATGTCAGTCTATTTACTTTTATGTGCAGTGGTAGAAGAGGAGGAATTTAATTTTCTAACCACATAATCCTTTCTGCAGAAAATAGAGCATCCAAATACACAGCCAGCACCTCCCCTTCTGGGTCACGGTTGGTTCCCATTTCCAAACTGACATCCTCTTTTCAAGTGAAACCTTTTCCTATGAACTTAAAAACATTTTTTTTTCTTTTTGTTTCAAATTCCACGGTCCTTCCTAACCACATCAGTCCGCATTTTGCTCCTGGTGCCTGAGCCAGATAAATGATCACAGCCTCATTTATCGCCTTCTGCGTTGACATGGACAGTATAACTCATAACAGAGTCCATTATCTGCCTGGTCAGGCACGCAGCAACAGGGACTGTTCCATAGTGCTTCCTTTGACCACACAAATCCTTTTCCATGAAATAACATGAAGCACTGGAGGATATTCAGCCAATCCAACTGCCCAATTAGCAGTATTTTCTTAGCCACATCAACCTTCAGAGAGATTCCTTTTTACTAAATGGTTGATACCTGTAATATTGTAATTGTCCTGGGCTGGAAAATACTCCAAGGCAAAAATGTGATGCTGACATTTTAATGTCGCATATTAATAGGTTTATAGATGTCTCATGGGTTTCTGTCTGTTAGGAAGATTTTATTTAGTTGTTTATGTATTAATATAAATCTGCTTAATTTTAGCTTAGATATTAGAGTGTCCTGAATGTTTATTAGCAAAATTAGATATTTAAAGAGATTTCAAATTTACTTCAATATTTTGATGTATCTGTGATCCCTTCCAGAATGTATGTCTCAATCAATCCATGCCTCCTCATCCTGGAAATCTTCCAGAGGCGGTCCATTCAGTCTGCTGGGGGCCTTTCTCTAAATCAGTTGACATTTCTAAGATAGTGACACAGGCTGTCCGTTAGTTTGCTTTTGTTCTAACTACATAACTTTCCCACCTTGGTATGATGTAGTAGAGTGCTAGACTTGGAACCTTGAAAACCTGAGTTCAAACCCCACTTCAGGTGCTTATTAAATATGTTTCTGGACAATTCACTCCACTTTTGTGTATCCTTACCTCAAAAATGAAAGCACTGGACTCAGTGGCCTCAGTCCTGTCCAGCTCTAAATCTATGACCCTAAGATGATTTTTAGTATATCTATGCCACTTCTCTTGCACAATTCTTGGTCATATTGCAGCCTGGTCATTCTCCAGTCATAAGTTTTTTATTGATCTCTGGGTGAACTTCAACTTTAATTCTTCAGAGACTTGGGTCTCTGATTTGTACCAATAAAGCATAAACAGAATAATATTTTTGTAAGAAAAAATATTTCAGGGAAAAGATTGGAGTCATCAAAAGGACAAAGCTGTTTTCTAATGGCACTCAAGTTTCCTTTCTACCTTCTTTTTAGTTTTGGCCCCAGTTCATTATCTATGCATAGTGACATAGAGGCAGCTGAGTATCCCAGTAGGTAGAGTGCCAGACCCAGAGTCAGGAAGACTCATTTTCCTGAGTTCAGATCTGGTCTCAGACACTATGTAACCCTCAACAATTTACTTAACCCTGTTTGCCTCAGTTTCCTCATCTGTAAAATGAGCTGGGGAAGGAAATGGCAAACCACTCCAGTATCTTTGCAAAGAAAACCCCAAATGGGGTCATGAAGACTCAGACATGACTGAAAAAAAATGATGTGTACACACACACACACACACACACACACACACATAAAATGCCTACACTATCCCCTGCCCCCCACTAACTCACTGCCCTTAGGGCCTCTCCAGCCAACTGCACACCATAGTCTAGACAGTTGGTAAGCTTCCTAACTTATTGAACCCTTTCTCATATGGACCTCAACACTGCATCTTTGACCTCATTCTTGTCTTCTCTAATTCTTGTGACTCCTTATCACATCCAGGATCAAATATTCAATGCTGTATTTGGCATTTAAAGTGCTTCATAATCTCACCCTTTCTTAACCTTTCCAGTAACTAGCTGTACTATCTGTATTAACTGTACTAACAGTCCAAATACAAAAGTTCTTCAACAGCAAGCCCTCTAGTGCCTGTTTTTAAATTACAGTAGGTCAATGGCGTAGACAGGGAGGTGGCATCATGCATAGAGTGCTAGACTTATAGTTCAGCCACTTAATCTTTCTCAACCTCAGTTTCCTCTTCTGTAAAATGGGAATAGTATATAACACCTAATTCTCAGTGCTGTGAGGATCATATGAACTAGCATATGTGAAATGATTTGTAAACCTCAGAGCTCTAAAAACAATTCTAGCTATCATTACAGCAGTGCTCAAGTAACTAAGTCATAAGTGTTCCAAGGTAGATAGCAGTAGGAAATCCTTGGTAATTGAGAAATAAAATAAAACATTTAATAAAAAAAGTCAGTGGAAGAAACAAATGACTGGGCAAAGAAAATTAGTAGACATTTAAACAAACAGTATATCCCTTTGAACATTTGTCAAACAATGTGTTGTCATGTCTTTGAATTATCAAAACATTTCACTTTTCCATGAATTACCCAGATAATGTTTACTAAGAAATGCACTAAGCATCTAGCATAACCTACCACGTCAGGCAAAAGCCTGACTGAAAATGAAGGCACGTGTAAGCCCATGGTTCAGGCATTTAGAAAGCTCATCCAGTCAAGAGATTTATTTGTGCACTGTCTGCCTGCACATGTGGGGACCTTGCAATGCCTCGAATACTTGAAGGCTCAAAAGATGTATGGGCCTAGAAACAGGGTTTTCTAAGGGTGAAATTGCATCTTGACTAAAGAGAGTCCTTGAGGCCAATACCCAACCAGAGAAGAAGCATTTTCAAATTAATTTATTAGAGTTTCATAATCATTTATTAGCTATAAGACCAGAAACTCCCTGAGAATAGATTTCTGGAGAACTGTCAGTCTATGAAAGTCACACTCATGGGAAAGGAAGGGTTGGGGGGCATGGTGGTAGTTAGGAAATTCACACACACTTGTGAAAGACAACTACATTTCTCTTCCTTAAAAGAAAGTAATAAAATAAGCTAAGGAGCAGTCAGTAGTACAAACAAGGATTTTTGCAAACGTGACCCTAATTAATCAATGTTCTAATAGTTTTCACTATATCAAGAAATTGGCCTAATTTCTGGCTATAGCCTAAATAGAACTGATTTCTATTCTAACCTTACTATTGGTTAAAATTCCAAAGTTCTTTTCAAGAATTAATTTCTTGACTTGTCTTCCATGTCTGCTATTTATTTTCTGATTGATTGATTTTGATTCTCTGCTAAGGCTATACCTTAAATATGGGCATTGAATCAATCATTTATTTCAATTACTATTTTGAACATTTTACTTCTGTGATCTTAAAGAATAATCATACTTGTTACATAGTCCTTAAAGTGGTCAAAAGCTTCAGAAACATTTCTGGGGTCTGGTGACAGAATCTGAGAACTAAAAGTGACCTTGGAAATGTCCTGCCTGTCCCCACAGCCCACCTGCACACTTACCTTACAACTGGAAGTGAGACTCCCAACAGGGAAGTGCCTTGTCCAAGGTCACATGATTGAGGAATGGGTGGAAGATCCAGGTCTCCAGATTCCAAATTCACTGTCTGTTCTCTTACACCATATGGCCTCTTCATTTCATGGTAGCAGCTGGATTATACTATTTAACACTTGGGTTACATTGCATAGCCTTAGCTCTGAAACAAAAGGATCAGTCACACATTTGTGACACAAGTAGAGACTTTTAAATGCATTCAACTCCTCAACTATATTAACTTTTTGCCTGCTTTCAAATTAGATTTTAAGCCAACTGATTTCTTGGCAGGAATGCTACTAGAGTTTGCATTGAGTAACATCAGTACAATTACAAGGCTATAGGGATTATGAAGATCAATGGACTGTTTTCACTTTTCTCCTCCCTTAATATCACCTTAGAAAAAGTGTTTCTCTCTCTATGTCTGTAGACAGAAAAGATCTTAAAATGTAACTAAATATTGGTCTAAGAACATAAAAATGATAAAATTAGAGTTTACAACATCATCATAACTAGGCCCTTTTTGCTATTATTAGTATGTTTAAAATGAAAATCTAAATTATGATTATAACTGACCACTTCCAATAGTTTTGGACTCAGCCTAAACATCACTTCTGACAATTCAGTAATTCAACAAATATTTAATGAATGTCTCCTTCATGTAAGATAAATACAGATTCCATTCCTGCCTTCATGGCAGCAAAAACAATCAAGGCAACACTCAAATAACTCCAATACAAAGTAGTTCACCTGAAATGCCAGAAGATAGGCCTGAATTGTAAAGGTGGGTGGTTCAGAGACAGATAGATCTTGTCCTCTGCAGGACCCAGGAAAAGCTTCCCAAAGGAGGTGACAGTTCATCTAGATGTTAGAAGGGGAATATGAGTGACTTGGAGGATGCTTGAACAAAGGTATCTAGATGATAAATTGTTCAGCATGTTCCAGGGACGCTAGATGGTCCAAGCCACATGGGTTGTGGGTGTTTGTGGGGAGAGCTAGAAAGGGGAAACGTTTGAAAAGGTGGATTGGGCCAGAACATGAAGGGAGTTCAGTACCAGAGAAAAGATTTAGACTTAATTCGTTAGAAAGTGGAAACTACTCTATATCTTTGAATAGGTGAACTCTATTTCAGGAAGGTTTAAATGGCAGCTTCACATTGGCTCTATTAAAGAAGGGAGAGATTGGAAGTGAGTAGGCTTTTGCAACAGTTTAGCTAAGACAGAAGGAAGACTGAAGCTGGGGTGGTTAGAGCAGATGTAGAAGGGAACAGAAGTAGAATCAGCAGAATTAGGAAGTGATTTGTTTAGTGGAATAGAAAGAGCCAGAGAAGAGACAAAGATAATGTTAAGTTTCTAGCCTGGGTGACGGGAAGGATTTGAAGTACCCTTAGGACCTGAAATTGGGAAGTAAGAAGGAGGAGCTAATTTAGGGAAGAGGGATGAAGCAGAACAAGGAGTTCACTTTGGAGCATGTTAAGTTTGAGATATCAGTGAAATACCAAGGTGGCACTGAGTTTAAAGTTACTTAATTGGAGTATTATTGAGACAATGGCATGTTAAACCTCTTAGAGCATTTCTGTCTGCTTTGTGAATCTGACCGAGCATTCCAGTGAAATTTAAGTATGCGGAAATAAATCTGGATGCCCTCTCCCCATGCTTGCTGGGAAAGGCCCCTCCTAACACTTAAAGAAGCCTTGTTTCCTGAGCAATTCTAACATTAGTGATGAAGCATTAGGAAGAATGTCAAGTAAAAACAAAAGCCATACTACAATTACAGGCCTGAAGAAGGAAAAAAAAAAAGAATGTTGACAAATATTTAGAAATGTGCTTTTCAAGTGTAAAATGTGTTATTAAGTACAAAGATTGGAAGAAACCTGAAATAAAGAGCTGCTTTCATTAAATATAACCACTAATGAATATCACACAAAGCATTTACCTTTAATGAATATGTTCTGAAACCAATAAAAAACCATTTGATGCATAAATGGGAGACAAGGGATAAAAAGCCACTTTAAAATATGAAGATTAGGCAACATAATAAATACCTTAAATAACAATGGAGAAGTCCTACTATGACTCAGGATGGAAACAGCTATTTACTATGATTATGGCTCACTCCTTTAAGACCTGGAAATTTTCATTTCCATACAAGGGAATTAGTCATAGCCATTATAGCAGAAAGAGGCAAGAGGATGGTAATTCGAACTCCTATGTATTTTTTTAACCTTTATGAACTTTAGTACACCTTAATATCTTATTTTTGGCTAAGTGAAAGACACTGATCTCTCTGATAGATGGAAACTAAAACTAAGAATGTAATGAAATGTATCAAACACATGGGGTAATCAAATAAATGAATAAATATTCATTTAAAACTGAAATTATCATTTGATTAAAAATATACTAGATTTTGAAAATGATCCTTGAAAAAACAAATAATTAAGGCATTATGTCCTTCTAGTGCTTTTGAGGGGGTAAAAAGCCAAAGGAATGCTAGAAACATGGACTTTAGAATGTCAAATGAAGTGTCAGGATGCTTCCTCACGGTGACAAGAGAGACATTTCATTATCCATAATATATATCTGAGAGAAGGAAGACTGTGCTGATAGTGATTTATTTTTCAGAAGTCATTATTACTTTCAAAGGTCAACTCTGTAAATGTTGATCTAGGCCAAGGATTCTTCACCTCATTTGTGTTCTAGATCCATTGGATAGTCAGTCTACTGAAGCCTATGGAAATACATGAAGCAAAATTCAGAAAATGACAAAGCAAAACAACTATATTGAAATATAAGTATTCAAAATATTTTAAAAACCAAGTTTGTGGACCCCAGATCTAAATGATTCTTTCAGGAAGCAGTGGCTCAAAACTTCCTTGGCCTATTACAGCACAGGCCACCAGACAGCTTCTCTGTCCTCCAAAGCCTATCTTATTGACCATACCTCTTTTACTGTTTTAATTAAAGAATTCGGACATCACTGACAAAATTATTCAGCATTCTGTAACTTGGCATGAGTTTATGAGGTCATTAATTAAGCTAATAATTAATAAAGGGAGGTAGCCTTCCTGCCTTTACTTAACCATGACTGGAAACTTTCACTTGAAATGTTGACCCTGCTGAAATTCCAGTTATGATACCACAAATCTTGTCCAAAATAGTCTTTCTGGGTTTGTGGAGTTTGCAATAACTTTAGGTGTCTAACACTGGAGAACCTGAGGACGGACATGTCAAACACTCCAGCCACCTGGCAGTATGCCACACTCCTGAGTGGGACCTGATCCAGATTAAAATGTAAAATTAGTAAATGTTTAGCAAAATAAATAAAAATACAATGGGACATAGATAATAATAATAATTATATTATATGGTTTTCTAAGTCAGTATGCAATCTGCAAAGATTATGTATGATTTTAGTGGCTGCTACTTCTGAATTTGAACCACAGTCATCAGAAATGGAGTAGTGAAGCACCTCCAAACAGACTCGGTTAAGGGAGGCAGGATTGCAGGCCTTTTTTTTTGATGGAATTCTATGGTTCTATTCCCCTAGAAGTTCACTCCTTGCTGACTTTACTGACAAGAATATTCAGGATCTGCCCTGTGTACCTATTTTCAATAAAGACAGATAACAGTAAGATACTACATATAAAGTTCTTTTCAAAATTTAAAATACTATAGAAATGTCAGAATTTTACAGATCCTCTGCAACCCCAGAACCTTTTTTTCCATTTGGAGAATAGATCTTGTGGGAGGGGAAGCTTCTAATCACTTTAATTGATTTATTTTTTTTATCTGAAAATGTCTCCATGAATTTCTAGGTTGTTTTCTGTATGTTCAAAAATGGCCATATAACTAAGGTAGATTTTTTTACTTTGAGAAGGCTTAGTATGTGACCAGCTGTTTTCTTGGTTTTCTGCTCTCAGGTTATGTTGTTTTTATTCCAACTGTGACATCATGTATTTAGGATTATTGAACTATATTCCAGTTATTTCTCAGTAATTACCTGATTTGTTAAAGTTATATGGAATTCAAATTCTTTCTTCCAAGAGCCTAGCCATTCCTAACTTGGAGTTATGCATGAATTTAAATAGCAGGGCTATTCAGTACTGCAACCAAATCATTAAAAAATATTAAATACCAAGATGGCCCTATTGCTTCCTAATTAAATAGCCCTTGTTATGCCCTCTTACTGCTCTCTCTTATTGACATGAAACCCTGACAACAATTCTGTCTGGTGTGTGATCATTGCTTCTGAAATTGAGAGGAGATGTTGCCACTAGCACAACTTTAAAAATTGGTATAGCCAGTGGAAGGGCATTTTCCTTTAGGAAAAGATTAGCATGCTTTGTGAAACACAACTATTTCATAACAGTTTGACTCATGTTTTATTTTTTGCCTTGCAGGGTTTAGGTGCAACAGGGGTAAGCAGGCCCACAGAATCTGTTAGCACCATGACTGTGGATCAACATACCCAAGTGGAAGAGGAGAGATTCTTTCATTCACCTCTGCCTGGACAACATAGACCAAGGTAAACCTCATTGGAGGTTGAGTCTTCATTTTTTAGAATTTTATTAATTTTTTCATTCAATTTTCTTTTATTTTTCGATCTGAATTCTCTTTCTCTCCCACCTCTGACTTCTTCCTCACTCCTTCTCCCCACTATTAAAAAAGACAGAAAAACAAAGCCAGTTACAAATGTGTATAGTCAAGCAAAACAAAAGTTGGTCTTCTTAAAGAAAACTTTACGTAGATTAGATTATAGGGACAATTCACTTAGATCCTCTTCTCCCCTGATATTTCCATGACACCTAATCACCCAATGCTTGATAGTACATCAAGCTAGACCAGTGATTTGGGGCAAGGAAATGCTATGACTGATCAACCATATGTGATTTTCCTGGCCAATAAGAAGTGAAATAAGGGAAGATGCAAAGTCTATGCTCCTAGGTTTGGTTGCTTAGTTTATAGGTAGGTTATTGAAATCCATTGCATCCTTTCTTTTACTCCTCGATCTGATGGGGAGCCTCATAAGTAGCATAGCTGAGCAGCTCTTCTTTCCAAGAGCTGTTGAAAAGCTTAGCAGTTCTAAACACAGACAGTTCTCACATTCTCATTGATCACTATTGGACTTCTGATCTGAAACAAAACAGTAAAAATGCTCCTGATTACCCTCTCCCTGACCCACCTTGTTACCCCAAATTTCCTAGACTTTAACAACAAAAGAAACTGCATATGTATCTCTATAGACATAGAGAGATATAGATATATATAGATATATACACGTATGTATACATATGCCAGTAGTCAGAGATATGCTATAATCATTACATCAGAAATTAATTGGAAGCTAGTAGTTTCATGATGTAAGACTGAAATTGTTGTAGTTTCTCATGAGTACATTTTCAAATCAACATTTCATCTTGTCATTTAGGAAGAATAATAATTGAAAGAAATAATGTTGTTACTGTTCTATTACCTATGTAAACAGTTTCATTTTCAGGGCAACTGTCAGGATTTGGGCCAAATTGTTAGGATCTGAGTTTTGAAAAGGAAATGATAGGCTTCCTTACCATGATTTTATCAATTTCCGTTGTGAATTTGAGTTAAGACATCACTCTATCATAACAAGGTTTCTAACATCTAAAGAATGTCTAAGACATTGTTTTTCTTAGCTCTCCAGAAGGTTTACAACTGCATAGATGCCCTTTCACTGACAGAAGTTTAAACAAATACTTCAATATGTGCTTTAGGGATGACATACCAAGAATATCTTATGAAGACTTCAGCGAACCTGATGCTGGAAGATCTGCTGACGTCAGACCTGTAAGGAGAGATGGTAGGCCAACTGGCTTATTTGTGGAACCTGGAACCTTGAAATACTACACTTTAGTTGAAGGTGAAAGCCGTCCGACTAGCGGCGAGCATCGAAGAGGAAGATCTACAAGTGTTGGAAGAAAAGAAAAGCATTCTCCCCAAGGTATGCCTGAGTGCTTTTGGTCCTTCAAAGGCAGTTTGCTTAGCAAATTAAATTAATGGCCTTCTGTCACTTCCAAAATGGTATCTGGTCCCTAGAGGGCAAAAGTTGATTGGTTGGGAAAAACTGTTCTTTCAGCTATCAAGCTGCAATCAAGGATTACGTCATTTGGTCATTTTGCATAGCTTTAGAGGAAATGAATCTATTTTACTACCAATTCAGAGGCTAGAAATCTAAGCCTCAGGTTTTCAATTTCTTTATCTTGAACAGGGATAGGCAAAGAGTACCTTGGCTGAGTGCTTAAGGGTCCTGAGCCCATGCAAGCAAGTGACAAATTTAGGTGCCAGAACTTTGGGGTCAGAACTTCATATAAGCATTGCCTGGATATTATTGTTTATCCAAGACCTTATATATCAAAATTAAAATGAATTGTCTTCCCTAGGAGATTACTTGGAAGGCGCTGCAGATTTCATTAAATGACTGACCTTTTTCCACTCGGTAGTGTTCTTCTTGTAGAAAGTAGTCAGAGTTTCTTATTTCTTTAGCTGTTTTGCTAAGCTTGGCTCATTGTTGTAAAGGGAATATTGCCACCTCCTTCTGAGGTGCTCGTCATCCCTTATTGATCTGTTTGCACAATGCTTCTGGATTATAACTCAGTACAGATAGAAAACTAAACTGAGTGTACTCCCCCAAAACTCAGCCACTCTAAAAGCATGTGGTGTCTTTGAGCACCAATATCCTATATAAAATATCCCAAAATTCTTTGTTTCATTTTTACTTGTAAACTGCTGTGATCCAATTAACCTTTGATCCATAAAAATAGAAACTTTGCCCACGAACACTGAATATTATGACACTGTGAATGTAAAAATAATTGAAACCTCTCAAATATTTATTGAATGGCTCCAGGGCACATAACACTGCTAAAGTATTTACAAAATGAGGTACTCATTGTCTCATTTATCAAGAAGAAGGAAAAATTCAGTTATTTATTTTTACTTCTTGGTCAACATTTCAAATTTGAAGCAAATTATATTCCCCTGGGTGTTTAATACCTTGTACTTGGTAGCAAATTTTATACTATATGACACTAGCTTTACATGAGAACACAATATGTAAATATTTATATATGTATATGAATATTTATGTATGCATATGTGAAAATATGTATATGTACATTTCTTTTACTAGAGTGTGTTACTCACCCCAATGAAAGGTGCCTACATCTCTTTCTCAGACTTTCACCAAATAAGAGTGTTATGGAGAGCCGTTTTTGTATCAAGTGGGCATAGTACTCCTTGATAATATTAATTTACCTGTAAAAATTATGGCATTGCATCTGAGAAAGTGAGAAATTGATGTTCAGACTTTTATATGCCCTGAGAAAACCTCTGTGACCCCATCCCTTAGAAATTCAGCTACCCTGGGATAAACTAAATAATATTATGAGAAGTGACTTCCTGAGCAGCTTTCTTTTGGAATAGTGAAGCCTTCCACTTAGTTTTCACTTTGCAAATGTCAGTAAATAATCCCTTCTCTCTTGGCCCTTTCATTTCCACAGTTAATGTTGTTGATGTCATGAGCAAGGCATCCTGGAACTGGTGCTGCCATTCTTTTGTGTTGTTATTTCTAACAGCGAAAAGGATATAAATAAATGAATGAATGAACACTACTAAGTAGTTACTGTGTGCCAAGAAATAAGGTGGTAATCATGTGAGCAGAGAGAAGGATATGGATGTGAGGGTTGTTATGGAGGTAGAAATGACAAGATTTGGCAATATTATATATGTGGGTGAGTGAGAATGAGGAGTTGAAGATGATCCTGGGATTCCAAACCTGAGTAACTGGAAGGATGACAGGACCCTGGGCAAAAATTGGGAAGCCTGAAAGACTGAGCTTTGGAGGAAAGATAATATTAAATATAAGATGCATACAAGGCCATATTCATGCAGGACTAGCTGTCAGAAGAGAGACTGAGACTGTATATATAGTTCTGGGAGTCCTTAGCATAGAGGATAATTAAAATCATGTAAGCTGGTGAGGTCACTTGAGAGATGATATAGAGAAAAGAGGGCCCAGGATAGAGGGTTGGGTTATACCCATATTTGGGGTATGTGAGATGGATGATAATATCTCAAATGAAACTGAGAAGGAGCAATCATATAGATAAGAGGAACACCAACAGAAAGCAGTGTCATGAAAACCCAGAGAGGAAAGAGAATCCAGGAGAAGAAGGTAGCCATCAGTGTTAAATTCTGAAGACAGGTTAAAAACGATGGAAATTGAAGAAAGGTTATCAAATTTCTCAATCAGAAGATCACCGATAACTTTGTAGAGAACAGTTTTAGTTGAATGACTTAATTGACTACAAAGGGTTAAGAAATAATTGAAAGAGCAAGTAGAGGCAATGATCATAGATTTTTTTTCTAAGAGCATGAGAAAGGGAAGAGAGATGTGGGAAAGTCGGAGAGACTGGTACAGTCTAGTGAATGTTTTTAAAGCATTGGAGAAACTTGAAAGGGTTTGGGTAGCAAGAAAGGAATCATTAGATAAGGAGAGATTGAAGGTTAGAGGGAAAGTGGATAATTATGGAGGAAATCTGCTCTAGAAGGTGGTAGGGCATGGGATCAAAGATACATGTAGAATGGTTAGTCTTGAAAAAGGAAGGGTAGCTTCTTTGTCAGAGACTGGAATGAGAAAATGGATGATGGTGTCAAAGTGAAATAGCCCTGAGACCAAGAGCTAAATGAGCTGAATAGATGAGCATGAGATGATGGGCTTCATAGCGGTTGAAGGTGAACAGATGGCAGCAAGAGAGAAGACTAGCCCAAGGTTAAATGGTTGGATAATGGCACAGAAGGAACTGGAACGTAGGTCTCTTGAGTTTCAGACCATTGCTCTTTCTACAAAAGCATACTGAGTTTAAAATCCTTTCTTTAGTTTTAGTGATAACTGGTCATTGAATAATTGTTTGAAAATAGGATTATATGAAAAATGGTTTCCAAAAGACATGACTTAGTCTGTATGTTTGGTAGCCTAGAAAGGCATTTCCCCAATTAAGAAAAGTCCACATACCATAGCACAAACTTATTAACCATGTAGAAATGATTATTCAGTTAAAAAAGAAAAAAAGATTTACCATAAAATTCCTTTAAATCAGGGCGTTAGCTTTTTTATGTCATGCACCCCCTTTGGCAGTCTGGTGAAACTTACAAATTCTCAGAATCGTGTCTTTTAATGCAAAAAACAAAATATATAGGATTACCAAGGAAACCTATTATATTAAAACACAGTTATCAAAATACAAAAAAAAAAAAAAATAAGTTCATGAACCCCAGGTTAAGGATCTACTTTTTAAATGGCAAGCTACCCTAATGTATTTTAAATGTTTTCCCCACAGAAGAATGTATGTTCCTTGAGTAGAGGGTTAGTTTCATTTTTGTCTTTGAATCCTCAACACTGCGCCCAGGGGCTTGGACATAGTAAGGTGCTTAATAAATCGTTATTTGACTTGAATTGAATTGAAAATGCGATTGGATTTGTATTTATGTATTTGATTTGTACTTATTTCCAGGAAGGAAAGGCTACCTGGAATCATGAGTAGAAGGCTAGTCTTGGAATCAGAAAGACCTGCTTTCAAGAACTTTCCCTGACTTGCTCCCTAATCATGGGCAAGTCACTTAATCTATTTTGTCCCAGGCAACCTTCTAAGACTACACTTTATTGATGTATTACCAATTTGCAATAGCCTTTGTGAAGGGATTTTCTGTTCTGGGACTTCCTGCCACTGAAGAATCACAGATCTGGGCTCTCACCACTAATTTTTTTCCCCAAGAACATGTAATAAATTGTATAAACCTACATACAAGTATCCTCAAAGTCTTAGTGCATTTTAAAGATTTAATAATTTTAGAGTGCATTAAGACTTTGGGGATACCTGTATTACAACTTTCAGAGTATTTGGGATTATTAGTAAATTAGTATTTTTAAAATGAAATGTCAGTGAAAGTATCCAGAAGCCCCCAGGGGTGGGGAACCTGCAGCCTGGAGGCCACATGTGACCCTCTAGGTCTTCAAGTGTTGCCCTTTGACTGAATCCAAACGGGCTTCATATATAGTCTGGCCCTAGACTATATACAGAGCCCAAATCAACAGGCTGCATCTCCCAATCGATCTGAATAGCAAGGACAAGATGACATTGAAATTTTGATGCTTTTTTATATTATTTGTTTTTGCTAAAGACTCTCCCGGTGCCCCCTTCCATTTTGGTTATAAAATTTGTCTGTTCATTCAAAACGATCATCATTAATCCTGATGCAAACCTAGATCCACCAAACCCTAGAACTGATGATTTTATATTTCAAATATTGAACAGCGATTCAGAATTAACAACTCAAGAGGTGTGCAGAATTGTCAACAGCAAGAAAAAAATTGAAATATTATAGCCAGTGAGGCACATAACAAAAATGATGCTGTGAGAGGAAAGCTCTATGGTTAAAATTCCTTTGAAACTTCATGTGTGGGATCAAGACTCCACTAACTGTGTAGCTGGGTTTTTTATAACTCCCAGACTGTCCCCAGTAGCCATGCACTTGCCAGCAAAGCAGGGCCTAGTGGTCCAGCCCCTAGCTCAGCTTTGAGCTGCCAGTGCCTGTTCCTAAGGGCTGTTTAAACTAGCCAAGTGCTTCAGAATTTAACTCTTCCTACAAGTTCTTGGCAAAGTGTTTGGAGAACAAAAAAAGGGAACTTCTCTCCATTTCAGCCTTGACTATGAAGGCCATACATTCTGTAACTAAAGCAACTAAACCCTGTTGTTGATAAATATTAGTGATGACCACGAAATCCTATTTTTGTGACTTGCAGTCATGAACTCATAATATTCCTCCTTGCCAACATTTACATAACAGCCAACATTTACACAGCAGTATAAAGTTTGCCAAACACTTCATATAGATTATTTCATTTGTGCTCATTCGGAATACTTTATATAAACTTTGTTTCCCCTTCCCTCCCCACCCCACCCCCCAGCACTGTGCTCTTCAACACAGAAAACAACAAACTGCTTATCAAAAGTAATGAATCCTTGTATTTCACTGAATTTATAGACAAAAAAACATAGGAAAATGAAGATTTCACATCAGCAGTGATTTTATTTGACATGTGCCTATTGGTACTTGGAGCACTGAAAAGGATCACATCCTTTGAGGAAAACGCAAAACATTAATTTACCTTTGAGAAATAAGCTACAAAGGGTGATAGCACTTAGGGGCAGCTAGGTGGCTCAGTGGATAGAGCACTGGGCCTGGAGTCAGGAAAACCTAAGTTCAAATGTGACCTCAGACACTTACTAGCTGTGTGACCCTGGGCAAGTCTCTTCACTTCTGTTTGCCTTAATGCCCTGGAGAAGGAAATGGCAAAGCACTCCCTTATCTTAGCCAAGAAAACTCCTTATTGGTGTGCTACGGTCCACAGGGCAGTAATAGTGCCTAACTCTTCCATCAGTTCTTCTCTGCTTTTCCCCAAGGCAAGACCCAAGCCCAGGGATTTGGGGTCTTTTTCCAGTGTTGTACCAGGAAGTTGGAATATACAACCTATTTCCATGTACAAATTCCAACATCTAAAGGACTTGGTAATTCTTTCTTACCCCCTAGGACAAAAAGGATGCATATGCAAATATGGTTTATAGAAGAGCCTGAGGTGTCTCATAATTTCCCAAGGTAGACATGCAAACTAACCTCTAATAATGAACCTGGTTTACATAAAGAAAAGGCAGAGTAAAGGACCGTGATTTAAATGAATCCTTAGCTTCCTTCTAGTTGCAATTCAGTGGGCTGCCAGAAGGAACCCCCTCCCAGAATGGTGATTGCTCTCCTCTTCCCTTTAAATTTGCATCATTTCTTATCTATGTAAATGTCATGTGTCCCTAAGAGAACACCAGCTCCTCCAGATAGGGACTCTGTGTGTGTTTGTGTACACATGCACTTTTTTAAACCTATGAGTACCTGTCTCCTCACATTGTATTTTTTGTCCATAGTAGGTTCTTAAGAACTACTAGCTATATTGATTTGAATTAAAGTGAAAATTATTTTAGGGACAATGCAGGATTTCAAGCATCTACTAAGTAATTTTTCATTTGTTCAATTTCTCTTCTGTTTCCATTTCTACCTGCATAAGCACCCACATATTTTTTCTATTTCACTATTGATTGTATTTTATGTGGGGGACTAAGAACTAGAGAAAAGTTTTAAATCTTTCTTTATGTTAACTTGTCATAAAAAACTTTCCTGTTTTTGACACAAACATTAGCTCAGAATTTCCTCTCATAAGCAACTGGTTTTATTTAATACCTCAAAAATTAGAAGGTGACAGAAAAAAAGATGGAATCCGTGATGTTGACTGAATTTGAGAAATCACAGCCTGCAAATTGTCTCTGACCGCTAAGCACCGGTGTGCCAAAGCACCTGATCAGATGATGGCAGTTTTGTCAAGTTTAGCCATATCTGACATTTGATTCTCCTGACAATTTGGGATCGTAGCTCTTTGTGCCATGGTACTAGTCTTTCTTTCAATTGTTTTGCCTATTTACTGGTTTTTATCAATGCATCCTGGAAGGTTAAATGTAATAACTAAATTGTATTTGATTTTCTTTTGATTAATTCAATTCTTTTGTTAGCTTTGTGATTCTAGATAATTCTAAACGTTTTGTGTAAAATCTTCCATAATCTTAAGGTAGGAAGGAAATATGCCCTTGTGGAGTGCCTAGCATGTACTAAGCCCTTGACAAATATTATCTCCTTTGATCTCATTTGAATGCTATAGATGATGAAACAATTGATATAGACATAGGGACCAATGATAAGGAAAGCTCCCAGATGAAAAAACTCCTTTTACCTATGCAAACTGGTACCTTCCCTGCAACTTAGTCTTAGAGAGTTGCTTGCACCAGCACTGAGAGGTTGTGATTTTCTCAGGGTCATATATGCCACAGGTAAGACTTGAGCCCAAATCTGCCTGCTTCTAAAGCAGACTCTTTACCCAAGGAGCCACGTTGTCCCTAATGAAACAATATCAGCATTAAATATGTAGTTATTGAATGGCATAACCTCTAAGTATTTAAAAGATAAGCTGGCAATCGTAAAAAAACCTAGACACCAAGATACTAAATTGTTGAAAATTTCAGCATCACTCTTTCATACTTATAGAAATCTATCAGAAAGATGTATAGGAAAGATATTAAGAATCTAAGGAAAATACTAGCAAAACTAGATGTAATAGACTTTTGGTGGTTATCGAATTGAATTATTAAGGAGAATACTTATTTCTCTACATTATAAGGTACTTTAAAAATTTTTGACCATCTGATGAGAATTTAAAGGATATATGAATGTAAAAAGGTAGAAATACTAAAAACATTATTGAGAAATTATAATACAATAAAAATTATAGTTGATGAAGTAAGTAATGAACAGAGACTTAAATATAAACTAAATGATATTATCTTAACATGACTGTGTCAAAGAACAAATGATAGAAACAAATAAGTGGTTTTCCGCTCTCTTGTGGGTGTCCTCCCTTCCAATCCCCCTCCCCCTTAGAATGCAAATTCCTTCACTGCAGGAATTACCTTTCTTTTTGCTTGTATTTGGGTTCCCAGTGCTTAGCACAGTGCCTGGCACAGACTAAGTGTTTATGAGGGCTTGTTGACTCCACTGGACTTGACTCCTTTTCCTATCTGGAACTCTACCAAACCACCCCATCCCTCTGGCCTTCTGATAGGTGAGCCATCATGGCCTTTTCTCTATAGCCTGACTAAGGCCCTTGCGTTGCCTTTTCCAGGTCATCTTCACCTTCTCCCTCCCTTTACAACTAGCTCTAGAGAAAACAAATCAACACTGCCATCCCTGGAGAGGTTATGTCAATCAAATGCTCTGTGACTCTGCTCGTCATCTCTGTGGTTTCCCAGACCAAAACATTCCTCTCTAACCACCACTCCCATATATGTGCTGTCTTTCCCTGTTGTAATGCTAGGTTTCGGGATTATCAACTTATTGATTTTCTAGGTTTTAAAAACATTACCCATTCAATTAATTGGCCTTTTCTGCAGGTATACTTGGAACTAAAAGATGGCTTGACATTAGACAAACATAATAAATTGTATTAATAATGAGTTATTAAAAATCATATGAGAAAACCCTTGACAAAATAGAGGTCTCATTTATGTCATAGACACTAAAAAATGACAGGAATGAAAGTCCTTTACTTTAACAGGATCCAAAGTATTTATCTAAAAGAAGAGCTAGCATTATTTGTAATAGCAAACACTAATAGTTTTCCCAGTAAGTTCAGAGGGAAAACAAGGCTGACCAATGCCTTCACTTCTATTTGACATAGTTATCAGAAGTGCTATTAATAACAATACATAGAAGAGTTTCGATGTGGATAAAAACAGTGCCCTAAGAGTTAAAAATAATATTAAGGATTGACTTTGTGAAGACCTTGGTTTATTTTCTAACCTGAAGGTGCTCTTAAATCTCCCCTCACCATAAAACTTCCCCTTATCCTGGGAGGACCATAAAATTCCTTGTCCCTTCCCCATCCTACAGAATGGGATTTCCTTATCTCTCTTATCTTATGTCATTCATAGTCTGTATCCTGTGTCTATCTTGCAAGACTTCTTTATCTTGCAAGACTTATCCTAGATCTCCAATCCCCATAAGGAAACTCTAACATCATCCTATATAAGTTTGACCCTTTTCCTATATCACTGCCTTTGTTTAGCTCCTTGCTAAATCTCAGGCCCACTGCTTTTGCATCAATAAAGCTCCCACTGGTTACAGAGAAGGTCTAAGTGAGTTCATTCACATTTTGAACCAACTCTCCCATCTCTCTTCAACAGTTTCTCAGTGAGAAAAGCCACCTGTAACTGAATAGAGGAGAAGCAGCTAGGTGTGGCTCTGAGTTCAAATCCAGCTTCACACACAAACTGTATGACCTTGAGCAAGTCACTTAAGCTTTCTTCCTCAGATTCTTCAACTGTAAAATGGAGAATAATATAGTACTTATTTCCCAGGGTTATTGTATGGATCAAATGCAATTATATTTGTAAAGCACTTTGCTTTGTCCCTGGTACATAGTATGCTCTTAAAACATGCTTATTCCCTTCCTTCCTGTCCTCAACCCACAGCAGATAAGTTGCAGAGAGTTACCCAAGGCTCAAAGACTTGCTCATGGTCTCACACATAACCCCCCACTACACCATGATGCCAGTTAGTTGTAACAGTAATATAAAAAATAGAAATGGAGGGAAAGATGGTTTAAAGCAGAGGTAGGTACAATTATTTCAATTTGCAGGTGTTTCTATGCTTTTCTTAGTGAATCTAAGAAAACAAGTTAATCAAGATAATAGCTTCATTAAAGCATAACACAAAAGAAATCTACAAAAATTATCAAACTTTCTCTACATTATGAATAAAGCCTAGGAGATAGAAAAGTAAATTCCATTTGACATAAAAAAGATAATATATGGGAATTAACATACCTAAACATACATAGGAGTATACCTACAAAATAATTTTTACAAAAATAGAAGACTTAAGTAAAGAGAAATTGAGCCTGGGAAAAGAAGACTTAGGAGAACATGAGAGCTGCCTTTAAGTATCTGGGAGACTGTCACCTAGAAGAGGTACTGGAGGTGCTCTGTCTATGAGAGAGAAATAGAGAACCAGTCAGAAATAAGGGGCCAAATTGCAAAGAGTCAAATTTTACACTGATCTACAAAACCTTCCTAACAGAGAGAGAGAACGCGCTAACTAGATATTAAGCACTTGCTCTGTGCCAAGCAGCATGCTAAACACTGGAAATGCAAATAAACAAGTAAGCCACCAAAATAGTCCTTTTCCCTCAGGGAGTTTCCATTCCAATGGGGAAGACCTGGAAAGGACCGTGGAGGGAGATGACCAAAAAGAGACATGGAGGCCTGCTTCTGGGCCAGAGATGACAAAAGTCCATCAATCTGAGCTGGGAGCCAAAAGTGGCATAATCCAGTGTTGTGTGGAAAGGAGGGAAAAGGAGATGAATGGCTAGAGTATGGGCAGTCTTAGGTGACCCTGGAGCAAAGTCCACGATTGTGGGGGAGGGGGGAGGGGGCAGGGAGAGATCAGAATGGTGGACTATTGGAAAGGGCTGCCTTGGGAGGGAATGGGATCTTCCTTATAGGAGGTATTAAAGTTTAGGTTGAATTACCACTTGTTGAGTATGCTGAAAGCTATGTGTTGGATTAGACAGATGGCTATTAAGGTCTTTGTCTGGTCCTTGCCTAGTCTCTCTCCTTAACTCCAGACTAACATCTCTGACTACCCATGAGACATTTCAAATTGGATGTCCCATAAGCATGTCGAACAACATGTTCAAAATATACTTTATTACCATTCACCAAAATTTAAGTTTTGATAAGCATCATATACTTCATAACATAATAAATTCCAAATGGATAAATTATTGAGATATAAAAAGTCACACCATAAAAAATTAGAGGCAAATATAAGGTTTTATCTTTTACAATGGTAAATAGAAGAAAGATTTGTAACCAGACAAGGAGAGAATAAATCATGAGTAAAATAGACTATTTTGATTAAACAAAATGTAAAAGTTTTCACCTATATAATATCAACACATCTGGAATCACAAGAAAAGGTACAGTTTAAGAGAAAGTGTTTGTATTGAATATCAGACAAAAGTCAGACATTTAATATCAGTAGGGAATCTATATAAATCTGTACAATTAAGAGTCATTCCTTCATGGACAAATAGTCAAAAGACAATAATGATCAGCTTTCAAAAGAAGAAATACAAATAATATGATTTGAGAAAATGTTTGGAGTCACTAATAATTAGAGAAATGCAAATGTAGATAACTCTGATGTATCAATAAATGATTTTTTTTTGCTCAGAAAATTACTAAAAGTCATTTGGAAGTGACTGTGGGTCCAGAGATATTCCAATTTACTCCTAATGTAGATATGAGTTGCTTCTACCATTCTGGAAGACAATTAGAATTATGTAAGAAAATTTACTAAATTGTTCTTACCCATTGGCTCATTATATAGTCCAAGAAGTATGTTGACAGCAAGAAAAGATCCATATAAACAGAAATGTTAATAGCAGCATTATTTGTGATAACCTGAAACAATATATTTGCTTAATGATTGGGGAGTAGCTGAACAAATTAGAGCATATGAATGTCATGTAATATTATTGAGATACAAGGAACAATTCATATGAAGAATTCACAGGGGGAAAAATGAGAATATTTGTTTGAAGTTCTACAGACAAAAAAATTCACAGACAGAAACACAATATCTTCCACTGCACTGAAGTCAATAAAGTTGACATGGAGAGGCAATAGAACTCTGGTCAAATAGCACAGGAACAGTTAATGTTAATGATAATAAAATATAATAATAAAATATTAATAACATATATTATATATTATTTATATTATATATTAATAATATATTATATATAATTATATATAATATATGTAATAATAAAATATAATAATAAAAAATAATGATAATAAAATATAAGGATGTATCTCTCCTTTCTGCTGATGGCTTTTGGGGAAATTTCCTTTCAAAGATGTTTGTTTGGCTATTTGATGGGAACTATCTCTTGTGTAATAGCAAAATATATCAATAAGTGTTAAAAATTGCAATTCTCATATAATACAAATCTTCTTAAATGTCCAAGCTCTTCCTTTGGAAGAATGACACGTCATATGGAACTTTAGGGTTATATTTATATAACACCAAAAATCTATAAAAACAGAAATATTTTATAAACTATATGGGTACCTTATGACATAACACTCAACATGTGTATAATTGTGAACAACAGTATCATGACTAAATGTTTCAGTTGTGCACCATTCTCACCTTTATCATCATCATTTGGTGGTGGCAAAGGTAATAGTACTCAGCCATTTAGGATGAGAAAAGATCTGTTTTCAAGACCATTTTATACATTCAAGATTAATGACATGTATCAAGATTGGGCAAGGGTAAGACTTATGGAAAGCTGGGGTAATAAGAGATCAGATCACTGGGGTGCAGCCAAGATGGCGAAGTAGAAGCAGAGACTTGCTAGATCTCTCCCCACAAGCCCAGCCAAATACCTGCAAAAATGACTCTAAACAAATTCTAGAGCTGCAGAACCCATAGAATGACAAAGTGAAGCAAATCTCCAGTCCAAGATAGCTTGGAAGGTTGACAGGAAGCATCTATCACACCATTCTGGGAGCAGAGCACAATCCAGTGTGGGCCAAGCCAGAATAGATGAGACCTGAGCAGGCCAGGGGACTGAATCTCTGGCACCTGTGGTTGTTTCCAGAATTCACTCCAAAATGCCAAGGACAAATTGGAAGGTCAGTGGAAGAAACCTGTTGGACCTGTGTGAGAAAGTAGAGTGGTCTGGCCCCAGCCCCAGGGTGAAGAGTGAGTGGAGGAGCCTGTGGCAAGCACCGAAGCAGGGCAGAGGCAGAGGCTGTTTCTGGAGCTCTAGGTCCACAGATTGTGGGGGAATTGAGTGTACACCCCACCACCCCCACTGGAAGCAGAGAACTACCTTGACAAAGAGCTCAAAAGTTAAGTAAATAGCTGAGGAAATGAGCAAAAATTGGGGAAAGAATCAGACTATAGAATCTTACTTGAGTGACAAGGAAGACCAAAATATGCAAACAGAAGAAGACAACAAAGTCAAAGCTCCTACATCCAAAGCCTCCAAGAAAAATATGAATTGACCTCAGGCCATAAAAGAACTCAAAAAAGATTTTGAAAATCAAGTAAGAGAAGTAGACAAATATTGGGAAGAAAAATGAGAGTGATACAAGAAAAATCATGAAAAATGAATCAACTGCTTGCCAAAGGGGACCCAAAAAATGCTGAAGAAAAAATACCTTAAAAAGTAGACTAACCCAAATGGCAAAAGAGATTCAAAAAGCCAATGAGGAGAAGAATGCCTTAAAAAGCAGAATTGGCCAGATGGTAAAGGAGGTCCAAAAGTTCACTGAAGAAAATAATTCCTTAAAGATTAGAATGGAGCAAATGGAAGCTAATGGCTTTATGAAAAGTCAAGAAATTATAAAACAAAACCAAAGAAATGAAAAAATAGAAGACAGTGTGAAATATCTTATTGGAAAAACAACTGACCTGGAAAATAGATGCAGAAGACACAATTTAGAAATAATTGGACTTAATAAAAAGAGCCTAGGCATCATGTTCAAGAAATTATCAAGGAAAACTGCCCTAATATTCTAGAACCAGAGTGTAAAATTGTTATTGAAAGAATCCACTGATCACTTCTAGAAAGAGATCCCAAAAAGAAAACTCCTAGGAATATTGTAGCCAAATTCCAGAGCTCCCAGGACAAGGAGAAAATATTGCAAGCAGCCAGAAACAAACACTTCCAGTATTGTGGAATCACAATTAAAATAACACAAGATCTAGCAGTTTCTACAATAAGGGATCAGAGGGCTTGGAATATGATATTCCAGAGGCAAAGGAGCTATGATTAAAACCAATAATCACCTATCCAGCAAAACTTAGTGTAATACTTCAGGGAAAAAATGACCATTCAATGAAATAGAGGACTTTGAAGCAAACTGTTGCTCTTTCCCTCTCAGCTTGATTTACTTAATTTTTTTCTTTTGATCATTAAAGGGGACATTCCCTGATTATTTCTCAAAGAGACCTATTCACTGAATAGGCTTTACCTCACTCTAAGTGAGTACCTGAATAGGCCAAGGTCTCCCATTTCATCCTGGGTCTTCTCCAGTCATCCTGATGAATATCTGGTCACTGGATCCAGATGGCTCAGGAGGGGAAAGTGAAGCTGGTGACCTTGCATAGCCCTCTCTCACTCAAAATAAAGTCAAGTGCAAGTCATGTCATCATTTCTCTCATGCCATAGTCTTCCTCGAAAATGAAGGATAAACACAGACGGACAGGACTTTCAAGCATTCTTGATGATAAGACTAGAGCTGAATAGGTAATTTGACTTTAAAATACAAGAATCAAGAGAAGGATGAAAAGGTAAACAGGAAAGAGAAACCATAAGGGACTTGAACTGTTTATATTCCTACATAGAAAGATAATATTTGTAGCTCTTGAGACTTTTCTCAGTATTAGGATAGTTGAAGGAATTAGATAGAGAGACAGAGAGATAGATAGATAGATAGATAGATAATAGATAGATAGACAGAGGGCATAAAGTGAGTTGAATATGAAGGGACGATATCTAAAACAGTAAAATTCAGGGGTGAGAGAGGAATATATTGGGAGAAGGAGAAAGGGAAAAATAGAATGGGGTAAATTATGTCACATAAAAGAGTCAAGAAAAAGCTTTTTCAATGGAAGATAAGAAGAAGGAGGTGAGAGGGAAAGAGTGAGCCTTACTCTCATCAGATTTGGCTTAAGGAGGGAATAACATGAACACTCAATTTAGTATGAAAATCTATCTTACACTACAGGAAAGTGGAGAGGAAGGGGATAAGCAGGGTTGGGAGTGGGGAGGATGATAATGGAGGGCAAATGGGAGGAGTGGGTAATTAGAAGTAAATACTTTTGAGGAGAGACAGGGTCAAAAGAGAATAGAATAAATGGGGGGCAGGATAGGATGTAGGGAAATATAATTAGTCTTTCACATCATAACTGTTATAGAAGTGTTTTGCATGACTACATATGTATAACCTATATCAAATTGCATGCCTTCTCAGTGGGGATGGGTGGGGATAGAAGAAGGGAGAGAAGTTGGAACTCAAAAATTTTTAAAATGAAAGTTAAAAATATTTTTTTATATGCAACTGGGAAATAAGACATACAGGCAATGAGGTATAGAAATCTATCTTGCCCTACAAGAAAATAGAGGGGAGAGGATGAGAAAAGGCAGAGATGTGATAGAAGGGAGGGCAGATTGGGGGAAGTGGTAATTGGAATGTAAGATCTCTTGGGTTGGGCGGAGGGAGAGATGAGGAGAAAATTTGGAACTCAAAATCTTGTGGAAGTGAATGTTGAAAACTAAAAATAAGTTAATTATTTTTTTTTAAAAAGAGTTCAGACCAAATACTTTCTTAAAAGCAGAAAAATAGTCATCAAGAAAAATGGAGAAAGAAAGAATTAAAACCATGTAGTTCTTGTCATTGCTATGTAGAATCTTCCTATATGCAGCACTTATTTAGACCACCAACACAACTACCAAATCTTACACTGGATTTATTTTGTTCACTTTTATTATTGAGCAATCATTACTCAATTCACTCCAGATTTGTAATTACCAAATTGACTAACAAAGTCTTGTCATGTCTACCATTTAGATATTACCTCCATCCTTGTTGTGTCTTGTTCATAACAGATCAGAGTAGAAAATGAAGAACCCAAAGAACAATTATTCTTTTTACAATGTTATGGCCCTATCATTCCCTTAATTTTACAAACCTTAGCATAGCTATTATTTTCTTTGCATATTGCCTTTAGCCTAAAGTGCCTATTTACAGTTCTTGTTCCAGAACCTCTGAATTGTCTTGCAGACTGAAGAAGCTATTTATTTGAGCATTTATTTGTTCTATATATAGCACCATTCCTCAAGGTCCTGTGTAGTTAACTTTGAAATTAATGAATATGTCATTGTGTCAGTAGAAAAGAAAAATGAGGTAAAAAGTTTCATTAATTTCAAGTTTCCTTTGTAATTCTCAAGAATCTTAAGTAAGAAATGCTGTTTCTGTGAAAATGAATAATTGTTTGCTGTGTGTTCTTCCATGTTGACCAGACCCTTAGGACTGAAAATCTTGCTGTCCACTGACTGACAAACAAATAGTGTCCATTAGAAGGAGAAACCTTCATAAAAAGCAACCAGAATTTCCTGCCAAAACATTCTTACTACTGCTGCTCAGAGAAAGCTTTCCTGTAGCATGACACAGTATGCCCTTTGTGCACATTAACAGCTTTCACTTTGGAAAATCATTACCCAGAATTGGCAGTTGTGTTCTTTGGGTTTGTTTATTTTTTGTAACCCATGTTCTGGCATTTATGAAATTTCTCTGCATTGATTGGCACAAATATACTCCAGAGCCTAGCAAGTGCTTGGACAAGAGGGACATGCAGGAACAAACTAAGCTTCTCTCTTCTCTGCTCTCAAGGCTGGAGAGTAATGCTTTTTGTGTCCTGAGAGATAATGGGTATTGTTGAAGAGATGCTAGTACCAGAGTCCATGGATGAAGTATACACCCATGGGTGTACATGAGTGTTCCCATCTTCCTACAATTTGCATTTTCATCATTAGGAATTGTCACAGTGGGTCAGAACTACATTCCACTCAGTCCACAGTTCTATTGCTTTTATCAACCCCCACCAAGGATTTTCCCCCTTGACATTAACTTGAATAGTTAGGTAGGTCCCAGAATCTCTGAAGCCATTTATGATTCTGTCCTTTATACATTTGTTGCAATTATTTTGGAATTCATCTTATACACACACACACACACACACACACACACACACACCCCTACCTGTGCCAACCTTTGGACTACAGAGTTCCATACACTTATTTCAAGAACTATTTGCCTTGATTTGTCCAAAGTGTGTCTAGCTCAAGTTTCAAAGGATTCACTGCATTCTGGAAAACTTCAAATAGCTTTGCAGCATAGTGATAGGCGTATTTGCTTCCAAAATGTATAATTACCAGGCAACACCAGTTAGAAGTAGAACTTCAGCTTTTCCTTAAATGAGTGTCATGAGAATTGTGGGAATTTCATGGTGAGTGGGGAAAGGAGATCCCTGAAATATCAACTCATATCAATTCACAGTTCAGCATTCATAGTTGGAGTTAAAGTGGAGTACTTAGCTTGGTGTTTATTGGAACTGATTGATCTTGATTCACTACCCTTTTTGATAATAATCTAAAAACAACCCAGGGTGAAATTTAGTCTGTGTCTAGCCAGCATAAATAAACTTGTCTGTTTAGTCTGATCATTCATATATAGTCAAACTGGAAAATTATCACAAAAAGTTAGAGCTGGAATGTGAAAAAAAACTCAAGCGCCAAAGATAGAACTTGAATTCAAGTCCTTTGATTCCAAGTCAAGTGCTTTTTTCACTGCTTTTACTCTTTACCACCAAGCATGTGGATGTAACCTGAAGAGTCGATTATAGAGTCAATTTACTGGATACTTCCAAAGATGTATCGAGACACTCAAGTTTTTCTATTTTCATCCAGATGGTTGGCGTCATAGAGTAACAGTTTCAGACCCAGGTAGACATTACTCCTAACTTGGGATTTTCTAGTGATCTAATGAGGTGAGAAAGTCTTATTCCAAACCAGCCAAGCTGATATTTCATAGTCCCAACTCCAAGAAAGTTGTAAGAACTAAAGTGATTCAAGATAAAAAGGGGATTGTGGAATTATTAGAGACATTTCTGCCATCTCAATCAGCAATCCTATGCTTGGGAGTGGATGATCCCAGCTTTTAGCGCAGTGCCTGCCACATAGTAGGTGCTTAATGAATGTTTATGAACTGACATGAATTTTTGTAATGAGTGTGTGATGTAATTGTGTACTTGATTTCTTGAATGAGTATACAAATGATTGATGTGTGATATATTAATTGAAGCAAAAAAAAATCTATTTGAGTCCTGCAGTGACATTTAGATATGACTATGCTGTGAAAGAATGAGATCCTGTTCTATCATAAGTTCTGGTATTTGATATGGCTTTGATGTCAGAGCACCTACCTTTAAATTCCACACTGCTACTTTTAATGCCCACAAGACTTTGGGCAAGTCACTTCATCTTCTCCACCTTCATTTTCCAACTTGGTAAGATGAGTGGATTGGATCATATGAGCTCTGGGGTCCCTTACATCCTGAGCTCAGTGATCCTATAGCCTGCACAGGATCACACAGATAACAGATGGTGCCCAGACTCGAATCCAGCTCACTGTACTTTTAGGGCAAACCCTTTTCAGATAGCTGTCATAGGGTTTGAGTGTTAATAACACACACAGGCAGATACATGGAGGCAAAGTAATGGAAAAATGCATAGAAGGAAATCAAATTCAAGGCAAAGAAAATGGATCATAAATCTAAATGACTATTGTTCTAATTATTCCTCTTTAAACAGATTATTCCAGTCACAAAAGAACTAATAGAATAAAAGAAAGTGACTAATGGAATCCCCATATGTACTGAGCAAGTGATGACAAATGGATAAATTCTCCCTTTAAAAATATTTTACCATTCACTATTTTCTTTCGTTCATCAAATGAAGACTATTAGTCAGTAAAATGTTTAATCAATTAGTGAAAAACCAAATGAGTCTGTCAGTGTAGTCACTAAGCATATAATTTGTTTCTCATAATTATCACTAACAGTGAAGATTCAAATGGCTGAGTAAAGGAATTCCGATAAGGTGTTGGGCACTGTCAGCACGACTTATTCTTGAGGGAACAAGGTAGCTGGGCAGTTTCTCATTTTTTTTCCTCCTAATAACTTGAGCCTTAAACAAATAGGCTCCATACCTAGTCTCCGCTTGGCATTTGGAAAGCTTTGGGGATTTGGCTGTGTGTTTCTGACTGAGGCTGACTCACAATCTAGATGCCTGTTTTATGTGCTTGGTGATGATAATGCACATTGACAAGGTCAAAAAGATAATCCCCCGAAGTCAGGTTTACAATATTCCTGGCTTATTGGTTGGGCCCCCAAAGCCACTGACAAGTCTATACATAGGATGAAAGACACAGAAGCTTCCTGTCCTGTTGTGCTGTTGCTATTTGATTAAATGGATATCTTGAGTGAAAACTAGCCAACGTGCCATCATTTGGGAGTCTTTGTTTTTAAATCCCTGTTCTATCTTCTCTCCCTCTCACAGTCTCCCCCACCTCCTTCCCAGGTTATTGCTGTTATCCAATTTCCTCTGTCCTAGCATTTAATTTACTAGGTCCAGAATTTGTTCTGATTTTCCGATAGAGCTATCTGAGTTTCTGTAGCTAGCCTGTGACATTTTTAATATAGGCCAAATGTATCATTGATAAAACAAACTTTTATATATATTACTTTAGCACCAACTCTGTGGACCTTGGTTTGGAGCCAAGGCATGATGATTTGGAAAAACATCAGCATTAATAATAGATGTATGCAAATGCAGAGACTACACTAATATTCTTTATGCAAGGAACATGTAATGGATCTTCTCCCCTTCAGCAACCTTGCATTATTATGGAGTGAAAAAAAAAATAACTGGTTCTTGTTGTACTGTTTCCAGGTGAACCAAGGCCTGTTTCCATGCCCCCTGAATATGGCTGGGTGAGGGATCCCAGAGAATATGGAATTCACAGACGAAGTGGCAGAGGTAAGTTATCCAGTTCTCTTCAAACTGTAAACATGTATTATGTCTTTCAGATGGCAAACACCTATGAAAACCCTCTCACATCTCAAACTGACCAAACCAAGCAATATTAGGGATGGGAAACTTCAAGAGCAGGAAGTAGCTTACTTGCTTGCTTGCTTTCTTTCTTTCTTTCTTTCTTTCTTTCTTTCTTTCTTTCTTTCTTTCTTTCTTTCTTTCTTTCTTTCTTTCTTTTCTAAGCCTGCCCCTACCATCATATTCCCTTCTCAGAGGCATCATCTCTGTCCTTGGGGCCTGGTACCACCCCCTACACACACTTCAACAAACACCCACAAACAATAACCAAAAGAAAATAGAGATTGGAAGGAGCTAAGGAAGGTGCTACACGGTGCTTTCCACCCAATCTGAAATGTGGAATGGGATCCAAACAGGGTGAAAAATGGCCTGGCCCTCCCCAGCACCCCAGCCACCAGGCTACTCCAGCTCCTCAGGTAAAGTCAGATTCTTAGACACTTCCCTGGTACTTTGAATTGGCTAAAAGTCAAGGCTCTATCAGCAAAGAGTAGGAAGAGAATGTTAGGTTCCTCCTCACCCCTACCCCTCAGAAGCTGATAATTAACCTCAGAGGATTTCTATAAGGGTACATTTCTTTTTCTCATGAAAGTATTTCACCATTGAAGATGTTTGTTTTTCCTTTTTCCCATCATCTCTGTCACAATCTTTTCCTTTAATTATGAAAAATACTAACTATCTGATTACAGAATAAATCTGACTAGAGAGGTACAGTTTGTCCCATGTAGCCCAAGGGGATGTCTGGAAAAATTGCTAAGATCCAAGTAAGCTGCATTTGATGTGCATTCCCCCTAGGTCTCAGCTTCTTGGCTGGGTTTAGCCTTCCTGAATCTTTCAGCACTTGCTGTGCCACATTTTATGTACATACTGTAGACTTGAGACTTCCTTAAAGTGATGAGAATGAAAGCTAAAGGACATAATTTGTGTGTTTCCTTTATAAAGGCAAAAACCTAGGCTGCTAATATTTTAATGAAATCCATTAGACTGAAAGTAGTGGAAAATGCCTAGATTTGTGTTTCTTATAGGTCATTCCTTTTTGGGGAAAGACAATTGGAATCATTTGTCAACAGCAATCCCATTAGTCTGTGCCTCCAGCCTCTCTCTTCTCCAAACTATCTGTCACACAGATTCTAAAGTGATATTCCTAGAGTGCAGGCCTGGGACTGATCATGTCCCTCCCTTGCTCAGTAAACTTCCGTGGTTCCCTTAGTACCAATAGGATCAGTTAGAAATCCCTCTGTTTGACATTTAAAGCCTTTTGCTGCCTGGCTATAACCTCCCTTTCAAAGAATATTATTTCTTCCTTCTCTTCATAAACTACTCTCCAGACATGCTAGACTTCTTGGTGTTCCTCATATGTGACATTGAATTTCCCATCCCCATGTCTTTGCACAAGAATGTGCTCTCTCCTCACCTCCACTTCTTTGAAGCTTGAGTTTTCTTAGAAGGACATCTATCTTCTTCATGTAGCCTTTCCTGAACTCTTTAGCTGTTAGTGCCACCACCACCCCCCTCCCTGTTACCTTGAATTTATTTTGCAAATGCATGTGTATGTATCTAGATGTAGAAAGTTTCCTGGGTTAGAATGGAAACTCCTTGAGGGCAGGGACTTTCATTTTTGTCTTCCTCTCCCTCACATCTAGCAAGGTGCCTGGCACATGATTATGTCAATACATGTTTGTTGATTGATTGATGATTGTTGACTGATTCCATCCTAAGTGTAAACAACTCACCACGTGTCTATAGATATAAATGAAATTAGGCAACTGACCTGAAAAAAAATAGCCCTTTTCCTCTCTTTGTTTTTATAGGATCATAGAACTAGAAGGTATCTCACAGGCCATTTGTTCAAACCCCTCATTTTATAGGTGATGAAACAGAGACCCAGGGAGACCAAGTGACTTACCCATAGTTAAATTGGTAATTAGTGTCAGGGGCAGGATATGAACCCAGTTTTTTCTGATTCCAGAGAGCGTGTTCTTTGTATTGTACCACATTCCTCTTGTAATCAGCAGTTATGGCTATTCAGGGTAGAAGGACTAGTGAGTACTTGCCTCTTCATGTCCTCCCAAACCTGACCTATCTCCTCCAAAAAGTCCCGTTTCAGGTTATGAACTTCCCTTTGGCCATTGCCTTCTCATCACTCTCTCCTCACCACACAGAGGACGGAGATATAATCAACCACACTGTTATAACAATTAAGTTGCTTTTATCCTAGAGGCAGTATAATGTTATGCTTTGCCTAGGTTGATTTCTGAGTGTTCTTGGTTTATTCTATGAAGTGTGATTACCTCACTAGATGTCTTCAAGCAAAGGTTGTATCACCATTTGTATGTTACATGGTAGAAGGAATTCTTGTTTAGGTACAGATTGGACTAGCTGTCCTCTGAGTTCAATCAATCAATAAACATTCATTGAGTAAGTTTGAGGGCAGAGACCATGTTTTTACTTTTCTTTGTGGCCCCACTTCTTTAGAACAGTGCTGGGCATGTGGTAAATGCTTACTTATTAATGCTTGTTGATTGACTAAGTACTAGAAGTACAAAGACAAAAGGGAAACAGTCCTTGCCCTCAAGGAGCTTAAGTTCTAATAGTTCAGACAACATGATCATGCATAATGAAATCCCTGATACATCCAAAATGGATATGCAGCAATTTTGGAAGGGAAGACATCAGTAGCTGTGTAGGATCAGGAAAGACTTCCTAAAGAAGACAGTGCTTCAACCAAATCAAAGGTAAGGAGAGAGTACATTCCTAGTATGGAAGACCTGGCTATCAGAGGTGCAGTAGTCATGTATGCAGAACAGTTCATGGACCAAAATGTCTAGATTCCAGACTATGAGGAAGAGTGTAATGTGCAAGAAGACTGGAAAGCTAGGAAGGGCCTTGCTTGTGAGGAGATTTCAGTTGGCAAATAAGGGGTTTCTATTTTGTCCTAAAGGTCATTGAGAATCACAGTGGTTTACTGAGCTGGGAGCATGAGCTCTGATCATAGCCAGAGCAGAGCAGTGCAGTACTTTATTCAACTCGGATATCCTCAGATTCTTTCTTCATGAAGATGTAAAATTGTTCATCACTTCATTTATTAAATGTTAATAGAAGCAAACATAACAAATCATGTATCATTCTACCTATTAATATTTATTAGAAAATGACCAGAGTACATTGTTTTAGGAAGGCATTACACTAAGCTAGCTAAAATGAACTGTTTCTGTCATGTTTTGATTACCATTCTTGATATAACTTTAAAAGGGAGTATTATTTGTATTTGGAACATGGGGATTATACTTGGTCATCAGAATCAGAGTTGGCAGGGACCTCATAGGCCCTAGTGTCCAACCCATCCCTGAACAGGAATCCTCTCTACAACATGGTCAATAAGAGAGGAACCTCTTAGCTCCCAAAGCAGCCCTTTCCAATTTTGGACAGCTCCAGCTCTTACAAAGTGGCTCCTTACATTCAGCCCACATTTTCCTTTCTGCAGCTTCACCCAGCTGTTTCTAGTCCTGCCCTCTGAGACTAAACAAAACAAATCAAATTTCCCTTTCACATACTGGTCCTTAAAATACCTGAGGACAGTTCTCATGGTTCCCTGACTCCCCAAAGTCTTTTTTTGTCTAAGTTAAACAGAACCCACTTCCTTCAAATGGTCCTCATACAGCATGACCTCAAGATCTGTCACTCTCCTAGTCATCCTCTTCTGGATGTTTTTCAGTTTATCAAATACTTACTTAAAATGTGCTGGCTAGAACTGAACACAGGCCTCCAGCTGGGGCCCCAACAAGGCAAAGTGTTTTATCTTCTTGAATTTTGGAAAGAATGTAAACGCAGCTGTGTGTAGCAAAGGCTCTTTACATGAAGTTCACCTAAATGTTTGTTACAGGCTGACCACAGCCGGGAGAGAAAGAGAGTGTGGAAGAGCCCCATTCAGGGAAAGGAGTCAGGAACTCATGTATATTTGAAATGTAAGAAATATATAAATAGGCCTAATCACATCAGTCATATGTAAGGTTCCTTTTGTCTCCGGAGCCTCTGATTTTCTTACAGCCAGTCCCTCTCACCCAGTTCCCACCACAGAATCAGAAAGCTTAGGGGCACTGGGCCTATTACATTTTGCAAAGCACTTTCACATGTTATTTCCTTTGATCTTCAACCACTCTGTGGGGTAAGTAGGTAGGTATTCCAGGAAGACCTAAATGCTTGCCAAGTAGAAGGCAATATTATCCTAGAAACAGGAGAGAGAGAGAGAGAGAGAGAGAGAGAGAGAGAGAGAGAGAGAGAGAGAGAGAGAGAGAGAGAGAGAGAGAGAGAGATCAAAATGAGGCAGTCCCTGTGCTCAAGAAGTTTTCATCCTGATTTTGCAAATGATAGTCAGAGAAAATAACTTTGAATATGAACTGTCCTTAACCTCACAGTAATGGATGAATTAGGCAGAATGGTGATAAATTAAATGCGCCACCAGGTATTATCAACAAAAGCCAGTATTGGACTCTGCAGTTGGAGTTCAATACAGAAATCATCATTTTGTTGCGGTTAGCAGCATTAGGAGCTCAGTTTGTAGCGATGTACTCAATTTAAGGTCTTCTCCTCTAAAATAAACAGATAAGTAAGAGATCTAGACTCCAAAGAATCACAGGAAGATTTAGAAAGATAAGACCTATGAGTAAAGAAGCTAATGAAATCAAGCAAATAACTAAGACACATTCCAGGACTATTTAGTAAATCATTCCCATTTCCTAATGTGTCAGGCACTATGCTTAGTGCTGGAGATACAAAGAAAGACAAAACATAGTCCCTCCTCTTAAGGAGCTCAGTCTAATGGAGGAGACAGCATGCAAACAACTAGGCAGAAGCAAGTTATATACAGGGCAAATTACAGATAATCTCAGAGGGAAAGTATGCAATTTAAAAAATGATCAGCGCTAAGAGCAGGACAGGCAGGAATAGAAGGAAGCAGTTCTGGACCAACATCTAGAAAGCCTGAAAACTTTCAATAGGGCAGTTAAGGAAATGATAACTACATGAAAGCTGAGGATATTGGCAAAGCATACTTATCCCATCTGAAGGCACACTTCTCCATGAAAGGAAGGAGCCTGAATCAGTAAGGATCAGTGTTGTCTTTCTTCTTTTCCCTGAAAAAAATGTTCATTGAAATTTGTAAATCAAGGTTTTCTATGTAGTCTTGTGAAGAGGGGCATTTGAAAACCATGAATGTGACTCTAACCTTTTCTCCAATACAGACTTAAAGTACCCTGCAAACCTCTTTCTCCCAAAACTTTGCTTTGGACCTTGCTTGTCACTGTTTTTGGGTAGTGCCACTCACTTTGAGGTTCCAGAAAGATACCAGCTTCCTAACATAAAGTCTCACTCCCTAAGATGCTCCTCCTGTAATAGGAATTGTTTTTAGGGAGTGTGGCCCCAGTAGAGCAATAGTTCCAAAATGGAGATGTGATCTCATCAGTGCCATTTGGCATCCAGAACACCCTTGCTGCATATGCTACCTCCCAGTCTCTTTCCTCTCTGACTGTTAACAGCTATTGTACTGTTTCACTGCCATCCTGAACACAGGAGAGCCTGCCAAGTAGCCAGATTAAATCACTTGCCTTGCTGATATCATGTAACTAAAACAGAGACTAGTCTTGGGGGAGTAGCACCATTTGAGCAAGGCATATGATGTATACCTTGGAAGATGGTAGAACTTAGAGAGTCTGGATCAGCCTCTGTCAATACTTGACTTGAGGTGGGAAACAGTGAGAGTTGTTCCTAAGGGCTTGTTAGCAAACATAATAACACAACATACCTAGTTTTTATACCTTCTGCATGATGTGCTCCTTACTGCATCCTTCAAATGTAGTAAAGCAACTCCAAATACTTAGGAGTTTAGGATTTAAAACTGGACAGGACTTAATCCCCCTCCTTCCATTTTACATAGTAGAAAACTGAGGACCTAAGGAAAACTCAGGTCTACTGACTATATGCCATTGTTTCCTTTGCTCCTGCACACATAAATCATATCCTTAGAAATAAGCACAGCAGTGGAAGCAGAGGAGCCAAGTTTTGGCTCACCCCACCCCACCCCCCACCCCCATCTGCTGAGCTAGACCACACTATGTGTTTGGCAAGAGTGCACCAGGTAGTTTTCTTATTGGTGCTTCAGATATTGGTTGTTAAGTATTCAATGCATATTAATTCATGCTGTTAATTGGCCTAGAAATAATGTACTAAGTGGTGAATTTAATGGTGATTTAAGTAGTCACGTTTTTATGTACCGCCCCCCACCCCAAAGAAATCTATTTCTATTAGCTTTTAATTGGAGACTGTTGCCACCAGCCATCTTGGAATCATTCCCAAGTGTGATTTTATGGCTCAAGCAGGAGCCAGGAAGTTGTTGTGTTAGGAACTTGCTGTTAGACCAAGTTATACTCATTTTCATTTCATTATCTGACTTTTTCTGAATACAGGGATTGTTAAATATTTCTTTTTACTGTATGGTTTAAATACTTGAATTTTTCCAGGAGGATGAACCACCCAGTATAAAGTAACTACATAAAGTGATTCCAGCTTTAAAATTTGATACTAGTAAAGAACAGGAATTTCTAGTTTCTATACACTAAAATCAAGGCGTTTCTCCACTCCCAACATGGATTTTTTTTTTAATCTGCAGAAATTAAATTTCAAGATGCAGTAAATTGCTGGTATTTCAAGAGGCAAAGAGATATGTTACTGTGCTTCTGTAGCAATCAGGCTACACAAAACAACAGCTTTTTGCATTGGCCATGTTATGCCAATGAATTCTGATTTAATAAGAATTTTCTTCTGGAGAGTAAGCATTCTGGTTCAAAGGACTGTAAAAAGCTGAGATAATGCTTGTATTTCATTTCTCATAAATCTTAGTAAATATATTCAATATGACAAGCACTTGAGCAGAAAACTGTGGGTTGTGGTCTCCATTTGAAATGTCATATAGCAGCACTCACAAGAAGCTGTTGAAGGAAATGAGGCTTTTTGCTTGCAGAGAAGTATAGTCAAGTGTAAGCATTAAAGTGAGACTTTTCATCCCTCTGCCTAATCTGATATTCACATTCTTTTTTTCCTCCTAGCCCCAGAATCTGAGAGTTCAATGATGCAATACCTGGGTGATGACAGGATGTTGGCGTACAGAGATGAATCTTCAAAGCGTAAAGAAAAGAAGGATTCAAGCCGAAAGTCTAAGAAAAAGAGCAAACATTTAAGCAGCTCTAACTATCCTATCTACCCACCGATGCTGTCCTCTGCTGCTGGGCCTCGAATGGATTCCAGGCAGCCCCCTGATGTCTTGAATTTTACTATGCCTGAGGGCCGGGCTATGCCAGTGTCTCAGGTAAGTCCAGATGTGCCATTTCCTCTCCCTATTAGGTCAAAGAACAAGTTTGAAAAATAACCTTGCTTTCCTTAGAGATGCAGGCCAGGAAGAAGAAAGGAACGGTCTTGTGTTCCCTTTCTCTTAAGCCCCATTCTTTATCCACAATGGTTTTACCTTGAAACTTTCCACCTTGAGAAGCTAGTAGACAAAAGAATAACCTACTCTTCTGAACCCCATCAAGGACCACGTGCCTCATGTTGGCACAAACTTCCTGTTATCATATGTGGGGCATGGATATTTCTTGGATCTATAATCCATTGCAACTCCATTCCCCTCCCACCGTCCCCCCATACGCATACATGCATGGGCAATAAAAGAATAAATCCTGGAATGCCTATTCTCTACATATCCTACTGGTGTCCGTTTTCTTCCAAGAATGATAGGCCAAAACGAGCCCTCAGAATACCACAGATCAAGTAATGGATAAGCAATCATCTCTCTAAATCCAATCTTGGTAAAAGAGACTATTTGAAATGATTTTGCTGCTTTATTCTTCCATAGAAGTAAATCAAATTTAAGTTAGTATGAAAGTATGGCATTTGGAAAAGTATAATCTGAAATCTTGACTTCCTATTCCTTACAACTTAATCAGTTATTTCACTTGAAAAGTGTCAAAACACTCTAGCAAGTGTTTTCCTCCAGCACTGTGAATTGTATGCACAAGCTGAGATTGTTCAACATTTGATGAACTATTTTTGATGGTACAAAGTAATATTCTTTCTGATGAAACTTTACCAAAGTGTTACCTCTGAGACATAATTAAGTTGATATGCATTGAATTTAGCCTTGTTACACTTCATTAACCATGGTAAACAAAAGACATTTAATTTGGACGGTATCGTTCGTCTCTGTGCATAAATATGCAACTTGAAATAATTACTTTGTTTTCCACTGGAACGTGTAATTGAATGTAACTGTACATTTAGAATGAGGCACAAATTCTCATAACCAAAGTGAAACTCTGAAATTGGTGCCTCTTTATCGCTTTTAGTTAAATAGAATGAATTTGTGATTTTCCCAAGGGACTATACCCCCCCCCCCAGAAGTCATAATTACATATTATGGTTTTATGGTTCCCTCTTTTATAAACTGGGGAAAATATTGGTCATCTAGAATTAATAAAACTAATATAAGCTACTACCTCAGGTTCTAATAAAAGTATCAATATTAAACTATTTCTTTCAGAGTTGTTTTTTGTTGTTTTTTACAAATCACCTTTTCAGAATTGTGAAAATATTTTTTGGAAATGTGCTATTTCATAGATTTGATATTTCTAACTTAATAATGTTATAACTATAGTAAATTGCACACTATTAGTTATAAAGAGTGTAACTATTATGTCACATCTGTGAATTATAGTCCAGAGCAATAATACATAAGATTTATATTTCTCGAGAGTATATAAAACATTTATCACAAAATACATTATTTAATTTTAAATAAAACAACTGCCCCAAGTATATTGTTCTTTTCTAGGTAAGAAATAATATCCACAATCAGATTTTCCAAAACAAATATATTCCTGCAAAGTGGACTCTCACTGCAGTATCCAACCAGTTAGTTAACTACTCTGCCCCTAATACATAACAATATTCCAACATTTTAGCCATATCTCCATAATAAAAACGTATGTAACTATTTATCAGAGATATCCTTTTCATACAGATCTTTTCAGCAGAGTGCAGAATGTCAACTAAACTGAGAAATAGCTTCCTTGATAAATGATTTCCTAGAGGGATTACCTCCTTTGCATTTCACCTTACAGTGATCTTGTTTACCTGGCTTATGACACTCTTGTCTATATTCCCATCCAAATCTCAAAGTGGATGTCTTGAAGAAATCTTTAACACAGCATGCCCAACAAGGCACATCTTTTCCCTCAAATCTTCCCCTCTTTCAAACTTTTCTGTTTCTGTTGAAGGCACCACCATCCTTCTAGTCTTCCAGGTTTGCAACCTTGGCATTATCCTCAACTTATCATTCTCTCTCACCCTCCATATCTAGTTGCCATATCTTGCTGTTTCTAGCTTCACATCCTCTCACATCTGAACCATTCTCTCTACCTCCACATCTACCACCTTAGTTCAGACCTTCATCACTTCTCACCTAGATGATTAAAACAATTTCCTAATTAATCTCCCTGCCTCAAATCTCTCCCCCACTGCAGTTCATCCTACATGCTGTGCCCAGAGTTTTTTTTTAAGTCTAGATCTGACCATGTCATTTCCCTACTCAGTCAACCCCAGTGGCTTCCTATGACCTTTAGGATAAAGTATAAACTCCTCTGTTTAACTTTTACAAAACTATACTACCTGGTCCAATGTATCTATCCAGCCTCATTGGACATTCCCTTTCTTGCACCCTGTGATCCAAACAAACTGGCTTTCTCTCTATTCCTTATATATGACTGTCCATCTCTGTGCATTTATACTGGCCACCCAGCATGCTTGGAATTTACTTGCTCCTCACCTCCATATCATAGGGTACCTCTCTCCCTTTAAGAGCTCAAGTGCTCACTTCCACATGAAGCCTTTCCTGATCCCACAAATGCTAGTGCCTTTCATTTCAAACTACCTGCTGTATACTCTGTATACATTTACTCACTTTCTATTTATGCAAGATATATAAATATGTGTGTGTATGTGTGTGTGCATGCATGTATATGTGAGCTTGTTGTCTCCTCCATAGACATGTAAACTTGTAAGTCGGGATTGCTTCATCTTTTGTACTTATATCCCCAGCACCAAGCCAGCACATAGGAAGTACAAAATAAATATTGATTGATTGGTTTATCCCCCAACCTTCAAAACCAAAACCTAAAAGAGAAGTCAGCTTCAAACAACTGATCAACCATCCCAGAATGGGTCAGGCAGCAAGCTAAAAAGCATTCTTTCAAAACTAATCAAGGAAGGATCCTAAGCAATGTTCTCAAGGATATGCATGACCACTACTTTCTCTGAGGGAATATTTAGGTAATCTGCCTCTGTCTAAAACAAGATAAGGTGTACTTGTATAGCTCACTTACCTGATAAATAATAGTCCTGCATTCTCATCAGGAAGCATGTGGATCATTATTGCCTCATCCTTCAACTGTTTCAGTGTGCTCTCTTTAAGCGTAGAGTAAGATCATAATTTATTGAAATTGATCTGTAAAAGATTAGTACTAGATTTCATGAGTAGTGGCATTAGAATTATGATACCAGAAGCTCAGTGTCATTCCATAAGCAAACCTAAAGTGTGTAAGTGTGTTACAGTTCTGCCCAAGGAGGAAGACACACCAGAGTATACAATATTGACAGTCAACGCTGCTAAAGTTAAAGGTCTGTTAGGTTAAAATGAGACTTGTCGAGAGAGAGAGAGAAAGAGAGAGAGAAATTTTAGGAGAGCATGGGTAGAATCACATTTTGATCACCCAAGCAGATGGTCATTTCTGACTTATGGTAGACTTTTTTTTAATGAGAATGGTTCAGTAATGGCACAAAAGGAAAAGATAACCTCTTTGTAGAAAGCAGTCCTATAACACCACGGGTTTGAAAAGACTGTGTTATATAACAATTCCAGGCAGTTGGTATACCATGTGTATGAAAATCTGGGGGAAATTCATTGTAGTCAGACATTGTATGTTTTATCCACCACAGGGTTAGCATCTCTGGCGTTGCTTCACAAACTCACCAAAAATGCCCTTTTAAAAAAGGACTTTGATTAGAGGAAAATGCTAGATACCTGTGGGTCTGAGAATGGCTAACTATGGGGATTCCCAAAGGAAGGTTGGTGGACACGGGTCAAATAATGTAGTGTTTTCATTTGAAATAAGTTTACAGTTTCAACATTGTACACTTCACCATGCCACTCCTTTCCTGTATATCCATACAAAGAAATATGTGAGCAGACAAAATATTTCTGTTTAATATTCCAGTGAAGTGAAGCCTTGTTACACTGAACTTTGGGGCTGCTAAATATAGCACCCACTTCCTCTAGATAATCCGTAATCAAAACAATTTCCTGACTAATAGCTTCTTAATTAAGCACATTTCCATGCAGTTCATCAGCTTTTCTTTTCCTCAGGTCACTGCTACTCAGGACCATATTTTGTTCCTGTTTTTATGAAAGCCATTTCCGGGGTGTCATATTCTGGAAATTTTGAATTCTCCATTCCATCAGTCAGTCAATCAACGTTTATGAAGTGTCTTCATAACACATTCAGCGTGTTATGTGTGCAGAGCACTGTACTAGGAACTAAGGAAGATGGGAATTTTAGAAAACGTATAGTCTAGCAAAGGAATAAGCAAAAACCAGGCCTTTGCTAGGCGTTGGAAATGCAAAAGCAAAAGGGTCCCTGCCCTTCAAACAGCTTACATTCTACTGGAGAAGATAAGTATATACAGATTTAAGCATATACCAAATATATACAAGGTAATTGGCAGGGGTGGTGGGAGGGGGAATTCTTGTAGAAGCTGGCCCTTGAGCTGAGTGTCCAAGAAAACTGGGGATTCCAAAGGTAGAAGTAAGGTGGAAGTACATTCCAGGCATGGAGGCCAGTCACAAACAGGAACGTAACACAGTATTACAGAAATCTATCAGAGTTCTATGAGGCCCAAAGTGGAGAATCATTATGAACACGATGTTCAGGAAAAGCTTATTAGACAGTTACTCAGATATAGAGCTTGATGTTAGGTGTTCCTTCTACTCCCACATGACTTTTGAGCTGGACTTAAGAGACAAGTAAGAATTCAATAGGCCGAGAGAAGCAAGAGCATTCCAGGTACAGGGTTCATGTGAGCAAAGCAGTGGAGGCTGAAAAGTACAGGGGATAGGCAGGAGAAGTTTGTAGGAGCAGCAAATATATGGAGGGAGACATTATGAAGAAAGGCTAGAAAGGTCAGGGGTGGGGTGGGGGTGAAAGGTCACAATAGACTTAATTCAGGAAGCGACAGGACCACGAATCTAAAGGCTTAGAATCTCAGTTTTTTCTTTTTTTATATAATACCTTTATTGGTGGAAATAAAAATTGATCAAAATCTGCAATGCATATGTAGTTATTTATAAACTATATGTATACTATTATATTAATAATATAAAAACTACGTAAAATATACATTTTAAAAGGATGATATAAAAGTGAAATAATTTTTGGTCTTTGAGATAACAGAGAGCCCCTGGAGTTGCTAGAGTGTTGGGTTAGGGGTGGGCAGACCAGTGCGTTAGGAAAATCCTATATTGCCTTCCTCATTAATATACAAGCTCCTTGTGAGCAGAGACTGGGGTTTTTTGCCTTTCTGTGTATCCCTAGGCTTAGTGCATCGCCTCAATCATAGAAACTGCTTGTTGGCTCAGTGCCCTGAGGCAGGGTGGAGCCCACTCTTTGAAAGGCTCCCAATGGACCTATAAAGTCTCATATGAAGAGTGGCACCTCTGAAGTATGGGTTATTATTTAGATTAGGTTCTAACTCTGCTAAGGAGCAGACACTTGGCTCCAAAAAAAGGGAGGCTGAGAATTTTCCCAAAAGTGACAGGAAGTAGACTGCTAAAATAGTGAAGGCTAAGCCAAGATATGGTAGGGGTAGGGCTTTAGTAATTATAGCATGGGAGGGGGCAGGGAATGTGACCTACTCTCTTCCCACACCCCAATTGGTGGATCATGCACCCTTTGGGGTCATAGACAGCATCCTCCCTCCACCAGGGGTGATACCATTCCCTCCCTCCTTTGGAGACCACAGACATAGGACACCCCTTTGTTTCATGGATGAGGGAAGAGATCCCAAGAGCTTCGGTGACCTTTCCAAGGTTGCGTGGGTAGTCGCATAGGTATCAAAAGTGGAGCGTGAAGCAGGGCCTCTCCCTCAGAGCCTGTACTCTAGCCACTAACTGCACCATGCTGCACCACACTAGACTACACCATGCTGCCTCCTATCTGGTACTGTGGAAGCTTTTGGAGCAGAGAAGAATGTGATTTGATTAATGTGCACACAAGATAATTCTGGCAATGGGTTTAAGGATGAATTAGATAAGGGTCAGAGAAGAAGTATGAAAATTGGTTTATAGTCTTGGGCTCAGGTTATTCACTAAAGTTATTTGAAGTATAAAATTTCTTTGCCAGGACTATCTGTGCCTAAAAACTCTCTATACAGTAGTCCTTTTAGATTCCTATGTGATTCCCTTTATTCACAATAGCTAAAGTATTTTCATAATCTCCAACCTACTGCTAGCCTTTCTGTCACAAAAAAGAAAGCTGCCAAATTGTCTTCACGAGGATGGAGTGAACTTTGCCCAGTTGGAATCTCTTTGTGAGATGAGTTCATTTTAGATCTCCATGAATAGAATGTGACTGAATGAATACCTGTCTGGCAGTTCCCAAAGGTCCCTTCTGTTTGCAGAGGGCCTGCTGTTCTCAGGGAGAAAAGGAAAGTTTTATTGTTCTTTCCAATATATCAAGGCCTGCCACCCAACAACTGCGGTTTTCTAGGCCGAGCACTCCAGCCCTTGAAAGTTGTAAGCCCTGGTGATGGAATAGGAGCCCTATTCAGCCCAAAGGCCAACTTGTCATCAAGCCTTTGGACGAAAGCAGGGTAGTTCTCTAGTACCAAACTTTATAGCTTTCAGTGTGGATCAGAACTTATGTCAGTGAGCTCTCCCCTGTTGAATTTTTCAGAACTACACATCTTTCTAGGCACCATGGAGCCCTGAAGCCTGACTCTTTCATCTGCCTTTACAGATAGGCCAGTCAGTGGCATCACTTCCAGGAGAGCAACTAGGAAAGAAACATTCAATGCTGCACTTCAAAGTATAAGAGCAAAGTAGGGAATCTCTGGTTTACTTGAGTCAATGAGGTGACATATTCTAGATGAGAAATTTTAAAAAATCTGCCCCATTTAGTGTTTCTCTTTTTGTCAATGAGAGTTTCAGAAGATGTTTTTCACTAGTAAAGCTATATTCCAGCTAAGTTGTTTCCCCTGACGCCCCTCAGTCTTTTGCTACTTCACAGTTGGATATTTGGAAAATTACTGTTTGCCTTATAGCTACGGTGACAAATGTGTTGTAGGTAGCCAAAGCCAGAAATGGGATAGCAAGAAAAACAGACCAAGTAAATAAATGGAAACAGCTGCACATTGAACTGAGGAGTCATTGTTCATTGCTCAAAGATAGATTCAGAGTTGAAGAAACTATGAAAACCAATCATCCCAGTTTGTGGCTAGCATTTTATGATGATTTAAGTATGGTACTAAGTTGCAAAACACTTTATCCTGTGTGGCTTACAAATCAGTAAAATAACTAAATTGCTTTACAATTTAGCACATCTTATTGCCTACAAGAAGTATATAATCTCTCTTCTCCTCCATCGCTTCCCATCATTCATCTAGGGGCTCAAAACAGTCAATTAACAAGTATTTGGTAGATGCCTACTATGTGCTAGGTATGGGGCTAGGCTCTGGGCTACTAGTACAATGAGTCCCAGGGATAGGATACCTGGGGCCTTGAGGCCACATGTGACCTTCTAGATCCTTAAGTGTGGCCTTTTGACTAAATCCAAATTTTACAGAACAAATCCTTTTATTAAAAAGATCATTGTCTAATTATTAGACAGTTCCCATTTGGAAAGAGCTTCTATGCTAATGGGAAACCAGAGTCCCTGCATAAGGGAATATACTGAGAATCAAGAAAAAACACATGATTAGAAGGTGGGTAAGAGAGGAGGGAGGGAGCCACAAGCATCAGGGGAAAGGGTTCAGGAAAGGTCTCCTTGGAGGAAGAGGGATTCTATGAAAGAGGAAAGGAGGGAGTGCATTCCATGACTCATTAGTGTAAAAATGCTTCAAGTGACTCAAGGAAAAGGAAAGCCACAGGTTTGAAGGTGAAATTAGATTTAATAAAGCCTTCAAAAGTATCCATAATGCCCCTTCAGAACCTCAACAATAATTTCCATCTACCTCCTCCTCTTCTCATTAAACTCCTTTTCCCTTAAGCACCACTAAAACACTTTCTTATTAAATTATTTTTCTATTTCGTCTAATTACTACTGTTACCGATCTTGTTTTCTATTCTTTTTCATTGCAAATGTACAGTATTTCAGACACATTATGAGTTGAATAGGCTTCTGTGGGCCAGCCTGGGAACTTAGCCACCATTTCTAACAGTATTTCTCTGGGAAAACAGTTTCCAAGTTCCAAACAATTAATGAGTACAGCAAGTGCTCTAGGGTCACTCTCCAAGAGCAAGACCAGCTCCATCTGTCCCTCATGGTTAGGCCTTTTCAATGACCTCCCTCTCAGGTCTAACAAAAAAGCTAGAGCTAAACAGAGGCTCCTCTTCACTGTGTACATAGCAGATTGGAGTCAGGTACAGAACGTCTAGGCGTGCTCCAAAGTACACAAGAGGAAATGTATCAGAAAAGTTCGGCACATGCTTCAAAGGACCAGGCTCATTAGCCAGTCCCCGTCTCATGTGGAAATGAACTTTGTCAGATACAACTCATTTGTTACCATACTGGTCATCTTATCACCTCCCTGGCATGTCTAGAACTGAAGAGACTTAGACAGTTAGAAAAGTGACAGGAAGCAGATGGTAATGGAGACATTGAGTTGCTTGAACTTCAGCTGTAACACACTAGAAAAGTAACCAACTTCACATGACTTGTTTACTCTGAGTTCCAATCCCTAGGTCAGTTAAACTTTGGTCTAGTCACTGGCAAAATCATCACCAGGTAATTGCAAAAGTGTTCTGAATCAGTATCAGGAAGTAGTGTTAGATTCCTTCAGTGGGTAATTCAATGGCATCAAGGACTCAGCCTAGGCAGGTACAGAGAGGTTAGACTCAGATTCAGGGTGAGAGTTACTGGTTGGCCAACAGGTGATGACTTGTTTAGCCATAAAAACTCATGAAATTAGTATCAGTGAACTGAGTAGCAACAGAGATGATTAGATGTGAAATAGCGAAATCATAAACTAGTGCTAGAAAATTCAGATCCCAGTAAGATTCCTGACAGCTAGGTGGTGCAGTGGATAGAGCACCAGTGCAGGAGTCAGGAGGACCTGAGTTCAAATCTCACCTCAGACACTTGACACTCACTAGCTGTGTGACCTTGGGCAAGTCACTTAACTCCAATTGCCTCATCCTGGGTCATCTCCAGTCATCCTGATGAATATCTGGTCACTGGATTCAGATGGCCCTGGAGGAGAAGTGAGGCTGGTGACCTGCACAGCCCTCCCTCACTCCAAACAAAGTCAAGTGCAAGTCATGTCATCATTTCTCTGATGGCATGGTCTTCTTCGGCAATGAAGGACAAATACACACACACACGAGTTAGAGTGCAGTTTGCAAATACACAACTTCCATGGCCTCCATCGGATTATAAATGGTTTGCATGTATTCAATTGAGTATAACAATATACAAGTTCTTTATTGGGGGAGAAATCTCCAGGAAACACTCATCATGTGCTTATTACGTGCCAGGAATTGTCCCCAAAGCTGGCAAACCAGGGTCAAAAAGGAAAGCCTCCTTTGCCCTTGAGGAGCCCACATCCTACTTTAAACAGCTCTCTGGTCTTTATAATCGATGGGACACTGGAACTGGAGCTGTCTGTGGTGGACAGGGGACATTTTGACAGAGTATTGGCTAGGTACCTTGATTACAAAATGAGGTCTTAACTGAAATTAACCTTAATATCTCTAAAGGAAAGGGTCATCTTTTTAGAAACAAGATCTTCACAATATTTAAATTAAATTTGAAGGTTTAAGGAATAATGCTGGAGCAGCAAGGCACTCTCAGGGATCACAATATTAATTACAATAGTTGGCATTTGCATAGCATTCTACAAATAATATCTCATTTGATCCTCACAACCACCCTGGGAGGTAGGTGCTATCATCCCTATTTTACAGTTGAGAAAACTGAGGCAAAAAGAAGGTAAATGACTTGCCAAGTATCACACAGCTAGTAAATGTCTGAGAAGACAAATTTGAACTCATGTCTCCTTGGCTCCAAGTCCCGCATCCTATCCACTGCACTACCTTAGCTGCTTCAGATGAGAGGTAAACTACTTCTACCACGCTGATCAACTGCTCTTTTTGGACCCCACTAGAGGCAGGGAAGGACACTCCTTGAAAGCCCTAGGAACAACAGAATTCCCCTCCACTACCACTAACCCTCTTTCCATCCTGTCTCCCACACCCCTCAAAGCCATCACCCAGGGAAGCAGTCCCAGAAACTACTTCTGAGATCCTAGACCCCCTGACCAGTCAGCAGCTACATCTAAAGACCCAGAAAAGAAAGGTTTTGCCCCCAAATTTCTAACATCAAAACCTTGTGTGATGATATACGGTGCATAAGTCTCACCCTCACCTTTTCTTCTCCTTTTTAGTCCCTTTGTTTCTATTTCTCTGATGACTGTAGTTCTACCTCTGTGATGTCAAATAATTTCATTTTTTCAGCCATGTTTCCCTCCCTCTCGGTGTTAGATGCCATATTAGTGCACAGTGCCCAGAGTATCCCCAGAAGGGACTCTGATCAGTAGGCTTCTTGTGGACTTAAAGGGGCTAATTGACAGGCAGTAGTTGGGCTTGAGGCCTTTGACTCCAAGCACTGCTCACAGATGCTGATCTGTAGTAACTGCTGGAGGCTCTTCTTTGTGCATTTCTAGTAATAGCATGTTTCCTTCCGTTCAGTTATCTCTACTGCAGATATGGAAGGAGGCATAGATTCACTTTGTTTATGGCTGCATGACCACAATTCTTTACTAAATTAACCATATTTCTGCCCAGTCACTGCCAGACAAAGTGGCAAGATCAAATGTAGGAGACGTGAAGGGTGAAGGAAAAAAAGAAAAGACAGATCCTCTACCTTCTCACTAGTGCCTAGAGGAGCATGGAGCCTGGACAGTGTAGGAAGCAGGGAGGCATGGGGAGACCCAAGATAGTCCCTCAGCTCTAACACTTCCCACTGCCACAAAGTAGCTTGGACCCCAGAGTGCCAGCTCTCTGCTTGAGGAAAGCATCTCAACTCTAATATATTAACAAACTGTTGAGCATGATAGATAAGCGGGTAAATGACTGTATTTGTAAGTTTTCACAGATGTGATGATTCACATTTAGCCACAAGGGACCTAGTGCTGGCATGGGACCATAATATTTCCAGGAATACCTGAGGCCTAGTCAGTACGTAGTGTTGTCAACCACTCTAGTCTCAGGCAAACCAAGACATCTGTTCATATTAGAGTTGATCATTTTAGCCATTTGACTAGTCACTTCACTCAAACCAGTTGAATATGTAACAGCACATTAGTGAGACATGCTGTGTGGGTTCCCCCCCCCACCCCCACTTTGGTTAGGGTTTTTTTTCTCTTTCCACCTAAATGAAGGTAGATTTTAAGACCACACTGGTGATATTCAGGTTAGGCAGGAAGTGTTGCAGTCAATGTGGCTTGTCTCCAGAGTGTGGTAGAAAAACACACCACCCATGTAGCAGAACAGTGAATACTCCTTTGGTAGCCAAGGGCACGGGGGAGGCATGACAGCAGGGGGGACAAAGAGGCAACAGACAGACTGGCCTTTGGCTGAGGAGAAGGCTATCTCAAGAAGGAAAAGGCCCAGCCAGGAAGAATTTGAGGTGAGCAAATAATTTCTAAAATGCCTGTGTTCTCTGAGTGATGGTTAGGCTCTCTAACCTTTCTGTCCCCACTTTCATGCTGATGATTTTGGGGGTGACCTTGGTTTTGCACTAGGCTCCTCTAACTCCCTCCAGATATGATGAGAGGAGCCTTTCAGTCTCATGTGAGCCTTCATGAAAGGGCACACTGTTAATTTTGCAGCAGCCATGGAGTAATCGTTTTTATATTTAATGACTCAAAAACTCAGACTTAACTCCCAAATGGAAATGCTTCCCACATTCTTACATGGGATCTACACCAAGAGGAAGGTGGTCTTGACTTTTGAGCAAATCTCAGTACAAATAGATGCACATTTCTTATGTGGAATGAGAATCTCCTGTCTGCTTTAGGAGAGAGTTGCTACAAGTACAGGAGCAGTGACTCACTCTCCTTCATTCCCATTATTGTGTTGTGGGTATGGGTCTCAGTGTTCAGATGAGTTGGGCTAGTCAGTATCTCACAGCGTCTGCTGACCCAGCAGAGCCCATAATATGTGCCCTTTAGCAGAAAAGGTTTTGTCGATGAATGGAATGGAAGATCCAAAGCTCTCACTGCAGCTGCCAGAAGTCAGCTTGACAAATGGTACGAAGTTTAATGGCACATGGTGAGAGAGCTGAAAATGGGAAATGAAAGAACTCAGGGGGAGAACGCAGCCTTCGTCTCTTTCTTCTGCTCTGACTAAGAGAGGCCAAGCTACCAGCTGTGCCAAAAATCTCTTTGCAGCTAGAAAAAAAACACTATGTTCACTCCTCAGAAAACTTCAAGGCCCTCACAGCACAAAAACAACTGAGTCACGCCCATCTGTCTAGCACCTTGCAGAGCCCTCCACAGTCTTGGGCTCCCCTTCTCCCCTTTTGCCCTTTCCAATTCCATCTCTAGCCCACCAGCTTAGGCCTTTGCTTCAGTCAGGTCTTCATCCTCACTGGGCCATACACTATACACATTCCCATTCCTTCACTCATGTTCTTACCTCCCTAAACCCTTGTTATCCTTTAGGAACCCAGCTCAAGCCCCACCTTCTCCTGGAAACCTTCCATTACTATTATCTCATCCTTCTTTGAACTTCCTCTTCCTCTTCTGCTCAGCACCATATAGTCAGATCAGCATTTTATTGTTCCCATTGTGCCATTTGTCTTGGGGTTGACTCCCCTTCAGAGGCAGGGGCAATTTCTTATACTTCTCATTTCCCCACAGTGCCTAGTGCTGTGCTGAGCATACTGCACAGCACACTTCAAAGTATGCTGTAGACATTCAATAAAGAAAATCATAGCATTATAGATAGGGACCTTCAAGGTCATGTGTCCCACCTCTCATGTTGAAGATAGCCTGAGAAAATGAAACACAAGGTCACGCAAGCAAGAAGAAAAGAACCACCATTCAGACTCAAATAACTGAGTCCAAGTCCACACTCCTCTAGATCACATCTCCTCACTTCATTTGTCACTGATCGATTTAAAGGAAAAATTGACTAAATATAATTGGGTTTCTTTGCATCACTGTGGAAGGAGAATACACAATCTATACATGTATATTGTATTTTTTTACATTGAAATCAAACAATACAGTTTAAGATTTGTTAAGGGTGGTTGAAAGTACTTGAGATATTCCATGAGTGTGTGCCAAGAGAACCTACTATTCATGTGTTATTACCACATAGTCCCCTGGGATGAGAGAAAGATAGACTGCCCTTACTTGTGATATATACTGTTCCAGCCGGGATTTGCCAACTGTATCAAATTACTGCATTTTTTTTTTTGCCACAAATGAGTTAGTTTCCAGACTAAGCCACCTAAACTCAGGAGACTCTAAGGATCTGTAGTGCCATTCCCATAAGGCCAAGCTATGTTAGAGCAGCCCCCTGGCAGGTTCTCCCAGGAGTGTCAGTGTAGCCAAGGCTTGCTTCTGTGAACCATAAGGGAATTTTCATTGTTTTGAAAGGGATTGGGAGGGGTTTCTCGATCAGACTCTGGACCTCAGGAGTGGTATTCTTGACTCGAGGATATATGGTCCTAGACACATGGAATCCCTATCCATGGAATGGTTTTAGAATCGTTGTTTCTGAACTCTCAGGATTTTCCTAGGCCTCATGTAGGAGCGATATGAAAGGTTTTGTTCACAATTGTCTATTTCTTTGGTCCCAGTGCCATGTTGGATTGTCAAGGGATGAGTATGGTGAAAAACGATGAAATGTGCATAGGAAGTAATGCCCAGGTCACACTACTCTGGGTGTGGTCTGTGCAGGGCAGTGGACAGTATGATTATCATTTCCTTATTCCTGAATGCTATGCATCTCTTGCTGTAGCCCAAAAGATTTCTTGCAACAGTGTCCCACCCATCAAACCTACCCTAAGAGGTGGGAATAATGGCAGCCTTGGGAAGTGTTCAATTCAGAGTCAGAGGACCTAGATTAAAATTCTAACTCAGATATTTACTCTTACATTGGGCAACTCTCCAGCCCACTCTTGACTTGAGTTTCTTCCTCTCCAAAATGAGAGGGTGAATTAGATGACCTCTCAAGTTCCATCTATCTAGGAAATTAGAGAACCCTAATATTACAGATTCCTCTTATTAGCAGTATTCAGAAGCATAGAGCCAAGGCCCACTGAAAATACAAGAAGCAATTCTAATTAGAGCCTAGCCTTTGTCTTCCTTTCTCTTAATGGCCATGGAAAAGGAAAAGGAAAAGGAAAAACCTCAAGAGGGAAAGTTTCAAAGAAATGACGTTTGTAGGTGAATATAATTGCCATGAACACAATTACCCTTAGTGGTTTCTGTGAGGCTTGTTAGTGGAGCCATAAATTGCTGGAAACGTGAACTCCTCTTAATTAAAATGTTTCCACTCCAAATTACTACAAAGCTATGTCCCCTCCAGTTTTTAAGGCCCAAGTCACCAGTAGAATATATAGGATTCATTTGAAGATACTGTGGATAATGTATTATAGTATCGTAGAAGGGTTGGTTTGTTTTTTAACTTACTTGATTTGCTCATGCTTGAGAAATTTTTGATCTCATCTCAAAACACCAGTGATGCTCTAAGTTTCCAGGGGGGGAGGAATTCAGTCCCAGACAATTATGGGCTTTTCTGGCATTGGCTACCTGATGTTGGATGAGTTTTTCTTTTGCCGTGAGGTGACCATATATTGATCTTGCTCCATCTCTCTGAAGGAAATTTAATTTGACATTTGTTTGGAGTTTAGTGGTATTTAATTTTTGAGAAGTGCATTTTTTCTATTGCAGGAATCTATAGGCTACTAATGGTAAACTGAATCCTGTAACAATTGATTCAACAAATTCGCCAAACTTTATTAATGGACCTACTATGTGCAAATGCTGTGCTAGCCCTGGCAGGATAGAGAATTGGAAAAATGATACCCTCTGCCCTCAAGAAGGTTATAGTCTAGCGAAAGTAGTGGGAGAATGCAACGTACACCTACATGAGAATAAAGCAAGGTTGAGGGTGATGGAGTCAAAAGAGAGATCTTGACTAAATACTTGGGCAGGTTGAAGTGAGGATGTTTTCATTTGGGGAAGGGACAACTGTATCAGCAAGCAAAAGAAATCATGGTTCTTATCTTTTGTTGCGTGGGTGTAATGAAACAAAGAAGAATGGGAGCATCCCTAGATTGCATTGATATTATGCTTTATGCCCTGCAAACACTTTCTTAGCTCTCACTTGAGCCTCACAACACCCTGGGGGTGGGTAGAGCAAGTGTTATCTCAGTTTTACTCATGATGATACTGAGCCACTGAGGTTGTCCTTTTCCCAAGATCACTCAGATAGAAGCAGATTGAGGGAGAGTGTAGAACTAAGCTGGAGTCCTAAGGCACAGTAGAGAAAACAAAGGTTTCCTAATTCTAGGGTGAGGGGCACCCTTTTCTGACAGACATAAAAGGTGGAGAAACTACAGGTTCTATAGCCCCCATCCTGGGGAAGGGTGAAAGACTGACATATCTGGAACAACCAGATCATGTCACTGCTCTGACTGCTTGAACTGCCCCTTGAGATTCATTCATTCATTCATTCACTCATAACAGGCATTTATTTAACACCTGCTGTATGAATGGCATTATGTTAGGCACTAGGGATACAGAGAGAAAATGGACAATATTGAGTCTCAAGTAGACATCTGCAGTCTTAGACAAGGATTAAATCTTATTTTCAGGTCACCCAGTTAGAAGGAATTGGCACATAGTGACTCTACTTTCACAAAATAGGTTTTGAGTATCATTGTTGAATCTTAGTTTGAGTCAGACTCAAAACTGCCTAACTTGAGGCTTTTAGTTTCTATGGGAGCCTTAAAAAACAAACAAATACAGACAAAAACAAACCCTGCTTTTCACTTATCTATACTACAAGCAAAGAAACAAAGTGGGACAAACACTATTGCCTCGAGCTTCTGGGCCCCTTGAGATTGCATAGGTAGGTCTGACAAAGGGAAAGCGAAGTGTTTTCTATGATACTTAAAGCAAGCAGGGACTGGCTAGGGGATTCTTAGAGAGCTATACTCCCATTCTGGGCTTGAGTTCAAAAACCAGGAGGAGAGGGGGCCAAAGATTCTCCCTGTATGAGAATAGCCTCTCTACCCCTCAGTCTGGAAGTATAGGCTGACCATCTCCAACAAAAACCCAGTGCATAGCCCACAATCACTGGGAATGGGATCTCAAAATGAAAAGGATTTTAAAGATTCTTTAGACCAACCCTCATTTGATAGATGGTAGCATTTAGGTCCAGAAACTTCAAAGAATTTACACAAGATCATTGGCTTAGCAAACAGTAGAGCCAAAACTCAAACCCAGGCTAATTTGACTATATGAGTCAATGTTCCTTCTATATCATCATAAAGATTGGGGATGACCATATACATAAGTGCTCTAAGGAGCCAGCCACATGGGTGGTCACCTCAGAGGTGACGCTATCTCCACATGTACACTCACCCCTACTTCAAGTGCTTCTCCGACCTGTTTGCTAAGATAGAAATCTTTCTAATAGGGAACAGAGGCTTTGCTTCCTCAGTAAAATGTACGGCTTAAAATGGAAATCTCTCTGGGAAAAGGTTTCATAGAAAAGGGCAACTGAGACAGTTAGCAGGGAAGTTGCTCAGTGGCTCTAGCGTGGGACTTAGAGTCAGGAAGGCCTGGGTCCAAATCCTGCTTCAGACACTTAGTAACTATGTCACCTTGGGCAAATCACTTAACCTTTCTCAACCTCAATTTCTTCTGGAAAATGGAGATAATAGTACCTACTTCCCAGGATTGTAGAGAGGATCAAATAAGGTGACATGTTTACATGCTCTACAGACCTTAAAGTGCTGTATATGTTCTAGCTCTTGTTATTAATAATAAACTTCACCTGTGTCCCAATTTTGCCATGGGCCAACTCTACCATGTGACAGCCCTGACAGACCATTTGCAATAAACAACAGAAAGAAGTGTCCTAGTGTAGCAGAGCATATCTAGTTGAACATCACGTTGGATGAAACTTACCCTGGGATAACTCCTTTGGAAAGTGGGACACTATTGCCCATAGTTGCTTGACTGCTGGAATCTATGACTTTTTTGTTGTTTAGCCAGCATGGAGATACAGCACGAATGTCCCATTTCTACAGGGGAGAAGGGACTCTCCTTATGCTCCCACTGCATGGAGTGACACCATACTATGTATATCTTTTTTTTCTATGTGTATCTTGATAGGGATGATCTCTTTCATTCGTTTTATTCCAATGGAAGAAGAGTGAGCAAAAAGACACTCCCCTCTCAAATCTGACCTCCTGAATGCTGTCCTTCCCTCTGCTTTATCTCCTTTATTCCCTTCTGGACAGACTGACCCCATAGATTGCAAGTCAGGATGACAGGGAGAGAGATACAAGCACAGAATGAGATTTGTACTATTTGGGGCAGGGTTTTTTGATTCATTTCAAAAGAGATAGGACATGATGACTTGTCATTAGTCAATAATATTTAATAATTTCTCAATAAGGAAAGGACAAAATGAGTTTGGGAAGGTGGGAGTCTAACATTTACGAAAGGCTATAGTATGGTGTAAGTCTGGGAAGGTAGCTGGAAGCCAGCTTGTGGAGAGCCTTCAAAGCTATACTGAGGAAGTTTTCATTCAAATTAATAGGCAATGGAGAACCATTGAATGTTTTTGATCAGAGTAGAGACATGAGCAAAGCTGAGCTTTAGGAAAATTTACTTTGTGTCATACAATATGAATGATATGGAAAGCACTAGAAATGGGGAGACCTTTTGGAAGGACATTGTCATAGGCTAGTGAGAAGTAGTGAGGGCTCAAATGAGAATGCAGGAAGTAGATATGAAAAAGGGGTTCGATTGAAAGATATTGTGCAGGTAGAATAGGCAGGACTTGGAGACTGATAGAGTATCAGGAGGACAAGGAGAAGGAGAAATAAAAAACATCTGAGAATTTTCAGACTAAGAAATGGAAAAATCAGGCAGAACAGGCTGGGGGATGAAGAGAGGTCCAAAATGAGGGAGGGACAAGATGCTCACTAACATTTTTTCTTGCTCTAAGACTCTGTAATCATATTGGTAAGTTTCATTGAAGATATATTGATCCTAGGATGCCAGTAGTACAGGTGGATATGTCTAATAAACCATGGGAAATGTGGATCTGGGACTCAGGAGAGAGGGCTGATTTGCAAATATAAATTTGCAAGCCACCCACAAATAAACAGCAATTGACTCTGTGGGAGTTGATTAGATCTCCCAAAGAAATCTTGCTAACATCATTTCTTTCTGATACCTAGCTAAGGCTTCTATACTTAAGTAATAAGGAGTTAGAGTGAGGAGGAAGAAATAATTTTGTAGCATGAGGTAGACTTGGATGGTATACCTATCAAGGAGTAGCACCAGGGTTCTGGATGCCTGGGGTGAAAGAAGGGACACAAAGATGCAGAAAAGAAAATGGCAGAGTACCAGGGAGAAACTTTAATGGCCTTGCAAGTTCCCTAAGGGACATGAGAGTGGCATCTGGTAACAGTTTCTGACTTGGCACCAAAAGTCATTTCAAGGTCTTCCTCTGGCCCAAGATATTCCTGTTAACACTCTATGGAAAAAGACTGTAGGATTATTACTTCTGAAGAAAGGAGGGTGGCTTCATTACAGTTTTCTAGAGGAATACTACAAGTCACTGGCTTTAATATTGTCCTCCCTTTTTCTCTCTCTTACTGCAGGGAAATTTCTAATAAAGGAAGAACTTTAGATTCATATATTGCTGAAACTGTGCATGCACAAAATGAAAACTTGTTTACCTGTCTTAGTGAAACAATACTTTCCCACATATACACACTTGTCACTTTATAGGTATGGGGGGCTCCTGGTTTACAGGTTAGAGTCTCAGAGATTTGTTTGAAACATTGAAAAGCTGACTGATTTGCTCAAGATCACATACTGCCTTGTATGTGTCAAAGGTGGCACTTGAACTCATGTTGTTTATCCCTCCCACTCCTGACTCTCAGAGGAGCTCTCCATCCTCTGTCTATGGGCCAAAGCTTGGTAAAACAGTGCTTTGGAGTTTTATTATTTTTATCTATTATTTTATTAGTATTATAAATATTATTCTATTTATTATTATGATGATTATTACATAACAGCAAAAGAACTGTATGACAACTCAATTATCCTAGGTAGTCTTTAAATTCAAGTGCCTCCAGTCGGATGCATTTGGGTATTTATCAAAGATCCTATTGACTAGCCCATTATAAAGTAGGGGGCACTCAAAATTTAAAATTGTTCAAGCAATAAGCAACAAAATATAGACTAAACACTCTCTTTCATTCTAGTGCTGAGTAGACACTGTAGTGTTTGAGAAGAGTTAGCCTCAAAGGGAGCTGAGTGTGGAACATAGTGGAAAGAATACTGAGTCAGATAATCAACATTCAAGTCCTGGTTTTAAGTTCTAGATTTTAGATTGCCTCCCTCCCCTATGAACTAATTGTGTGACCTAAGGAAAAGCATTTCATCTTTCTGTGCTTCCGTTTTCTCACCTCTGAAATGGAGTTATTTTCCTCATTTCCTCAATCCCTTACAGTTGGGCTTCTACTCTATCACATCCAATACAATATTCTTCCTCCTACATGGTTTTACTTTCTGTCATTTAACCACCCCCTGAATTCTCACACCTCCGCACTTTTTCTCAGGCTGTTCAGTGTGCCTGGATCACCCTTTTGCTTTTCTTTTCCTGTTGAATTCCTACCTATCCTTTAAAGCTAGATTCAAACATATTCTCCTCCAGGAACCTCACTTTGATCCCTTCCCCCACAATTGGTAATGACCTCTCCCCTCAGATAAGTTATTTTGGAACTCATGGACAACATAGCTTATGTGAACATTGAACCTCCTCAGCATCTAACATTGAAGAAAATGCTTTCATTATAGTTACTTAGACTTAGCGAAGCATTTGGCAAAATCACATATTATTCTTCTGCAAGAGAGGGAGAGGTGTGGCTGAAATAGCTCATTTCGGTGAATTTAGACCAGGGCACACCCAAAGAGAATTATTGATGTTTCTGTGACAACTTGGAAGGTCTCCAGTAGAAGACTGGACTCAAGGACTGTTCTTGGTCCTGTTCCATTTTAATATTTTCCACTGACTTGAATGAAAGTATGAGTATCACCTTGAAGATGAAGTTAGCCCAAAAGGACTAATTAATTCACTGGTCTCAAAATCAGCATTCCAAAAACTCCTAACGGGCTAGAGGCAGGTGGCACAATGGATAGAGAAGACCAGTTCAAATCCAGCCTCAGACACCTACTAGCTGTGTGACACTGGGCAAGTCACTTAACCTCTGTCTCCATTTCCTCAACTGTAAAATAGGGCTAACAATTGTACCTGCCTCAAAGGCTTGTTGTAAGGATCAAATGAGATATTTGTAGAAAAAAAGTGCTGGCAAATAGTAGGTAGTATATGAATGCTTATTCCTTTCCTTTACCCCTAAGACATTGCACATAATCTAATAAATAAATTTAATACATATAAATATAAAGTCAAGTAAAAAAATATCAACTCAACTTCACTCAGACTCAAGGTGAGAGAGGCATGGCTAAACAGTGTTTTATCAGGAATACTTTTTCAAGGTTTTAGTGTATTGCAAGTTCAAGAGGTATGGAGGCAGTCAAAAAAGCTAATGCCATGTTCAACTGCACTGAGAAGCATAAATTCCCAGAGTGAGGAGGTGACAGTCCCACTGAGCTCTGCCCTGTTCAGACAACATTCAGAGTAGATGAGTTCCATATGAGCATGTCAGTGCCACATTTGGGGATTGGCAGTGCTAAGGGAGGAGTGTCCAGATAACAGCAGCATCTGTCTGACAGTGAAGATCCTTGAGATGGTGTCTAGTGAGCCCCAGTTAAAGGAAATCCTCAAGGGTTAGCTGGCCTTTAGAAGAAAAGATTTAGTGAAGACATGTATTTGGAGAGCCACAGGGCAGAGCCAGGAACTCTATAGCAAAGCTGCAAGAAGACAAATGTGGGTCTGTGCATATATTTACATATACACATATGGAGATATATTGATATCTCCAAAAGTGGCATGGTCTACCTTTGGTGTTTATATGCTCCCTCTAACTGAGGGTATTAAAAAAAAAAGACCAGCTGGCCACTTACCAGGTATGTTATAGCAAGGATCCTGGTGGGATCCCTCCAGTTTAGAGAATTTGCACTTGGAGAGGACCTCAATTGTCAGGATATGGAACTTGAGATCCATCCACTTGACAATGGAGACCTGTTGTCGATTCTTTAGCAGAGCACTGTCATGGTGAAGTGGTATTTTTAGGAAGATAAGTCTGGTACAGGATTAATTGGGTTGTGAATGTGGAGAGGCTAGAGGCAGGATGCAGAGTAAAGAGGTACAGATGAAGAATAATGTAAAATAGAAATCTTCATTTTTTCAAGACACTTTGATTTCACATCCTCAATTGATGCTTAACATTTCTCAGTAGTTTAAAATATCAAAATTTTATGCAACCATGTGGCAGTTTTATTTATTTCAGAATTAAGGGTTCTTTTGTTGACAGTGTTAAGGAAAACAAAGAACTTTTATGTCACATACATTGTTTATTTCACTTGGTTTAAATGTGATGACCAATTAAGGAATTTCTGAATACAACTTTGTTCAAATATTAAATGGTAACCATGAGAGCAGATTAATGAAGAGTCATATGATGAAAACCTTTGCAAAAGAACCTTTTTGTTGTTGTTGAGTCATTTCTCAGTCATACGTAACTCTTCATGACTCCATCTGGAGTTTTCTTAGCAAAGATACTGGAGTGGTTCGCCATTTCCTTCCCAGCTCATTTTACAGATAAGGAAACAGAGGCAAGCAGGGTTAAGTGACTTGCCCAGGGTCACACAGCTAGTGAGTGTCTGAGGCCAGATTTGAACTCAGGAAGAGGAGTCTTCCTCACTCCAGGTCCTTCACTCTATTCACTGTGCCCCCTAGCTGCCCTAGAAGTACCTTTACTGAATTCTTTAGATCATCCATGGTTCTTTCACATGTGGAAATATTTTAAAATAATAGACTCAAGATAAAGCAGTGTCAAAGATGGCATATATCCTAGATAGTTCCTTTTTCTGGTCAATGAAAAATGTTCCATCCATAATGAATGAATAAAATTGTTACATTTTTCAACATGACTTATGGTGTTTAAGACATTCTCCTTTAATCTCAGACATGCCACTTCTGAAATAGCATTGTAGTCAAGTCAATGAGCATTTATTAAGGGCTTACTATATACCAGACACTGTCAAGTTCTAGGAATACAAAAACAATGCAAAAACAGTCCCAGTCTTCAAGGAGCTCAGAGTCTAATGGGAGGAAGATAGCATTCACACAACCGTACAAACAAGATATATTTAGGATAAATTGGAGATCATTTCGGTGCAGTGACGGAGATCAAGGAGGACCGGGCAAGGCTTCTTGCAGGAGATGGGATTTTGGTGGAGGTTTGTAGAAAGCCAGGAGGCTGAAATGAGAAGGGAGAGCATTCCAGGTGTGGAAGATGACACGTGAAAACACCTGGCATTTCATTATGTGTGAGGAACAGCAAGGGGGACAGTGTCACTGGATCACAGAATTTATGGAGGGGAGTAACATATAAGAAGACTGGAAAGGTGGGAAGAGGCCAGATTATGAAGGGTTTGAAAAAGCAAACAGGATTTTCTATTTGAACTTATTTGCCTGGATGCCGGACACTTCTTAAAAGTCATGTATGAATGAAATTACCCAACTGCTTATTCTGGGAGCCATCAGGGAATCTTAAGTCTTAAAGAATTGCATTGGCATTGTTTAAACTTATTTGCTAAATACCTGTCTGTGGGTGACACTGATAGGTACTACACAGAGTGAGTAACAGTCCATGCCATGTAGGAACTAATGCCCTAAGATATATTATCAACACTAAAGATAGGTTGGGAGATAGGTTGGGGCAAGAGTGCTTGAAGGGAAATATGAAATAAATATAAAATGATTGGTTGGAACTGGCTTGTGGGATGCGGGATCCTTGAATGCTAGCCTAAAGAGTTTCTATCTTATTCTATTGGCACAGTCTCTAGGAAACCCCAGAGGTTTTTGAGCAAAGTTGAGGAGACCATTCGGTCACCCTGTGCTTTGCGGAGATTCACAATGACCCAAAGTGGGAGGATATTGTATACCAAGGGACAAATTAGAAGGATATTGCAGTTATCCAAGTTATGAGGGCCAGAACCAGGGGAGAAGATAGTACAGGTGTGAGAGATGATATGATTGAGAATTTCTATTGCTTGGCAACTGATTGAATTCAGGAGGGGAGGGAAAACCAGAAGTGGAAGGGAAGTCCAAGGGTTTGTGCTTAAGTGATGGTAGGAAAGACAACCAATTCTCTTTTGGATATATTGAGTGGAGCTGGAAACATTACAGTAGGACTGGATCACAGGAGAGAAATTGGGGCTGGAGGTAAACATTTGGAAGTAAGCCATCTGCAGCAATGACAAAGTGAAGGGAATAGATGAGATTATCAAGGGAGAGAATGTAGACAGAGAAGAGATACATTGACAGAATCTTGATGACCAGTCACACTTACAAGGCAGGGAAAGGATGATGAAATGGTGAAGGAAACTGAGAAGGAACCATGAGTGTTACAAGCAAAGCTGTTACTCCCTCAAGCCCCAGCCTTTCAAGTTTTATTTTGCCATTGATTTCATGGAAAGGCATTTTCAAAAGTGAATAGGAATTTGGGATTGCATCAATTATTCACAAAGAAAAAATGTATTCATTATGTGCATATGTGTGCTGTGAATCTATAGGTCTAATGGATTCCACCTTTACAACTCAGAATCCCAATATTGGTACATTTGATTCTTCTTTTGACTGCAGAGAGCATCTTGTCTCTTCCTTTATAACTTCATCAGCTTTAGGATCTTCTAAAGACCTCCCCTTCTAAAAACAGTCTCTCTTCTTTCTTTCTCTGACTTCCATTTCAACCCCACACTTAACTTTCTTTAGTACATGCTCATTACGTCAGGGTAAATTGCATCCTGAAATATCTAAGGGCCTATGTTTTTCCTATAACAAAGTCCAATTCTGACTCCGGGTGAATAGAAACAATGAGGGAGACATTTTGTTGTTCAGTGGTTTTATAATCATGTCCAATTCTTCATGATCCCATTTGGGGTTTTCTTGGCAAAGATGCTGGAGTGGTTTGCCATTTCCTTCTCCAGAGGGAGACATAAAGATCCTTTTATCCGAGTGTGCAAACTGAGATAATGAGAAATTATTAAAAGGGTTGTTGGTTGAAAAAAAAACATTTTTGATGAATGTCAGTAATCATTCATTAATGCCTGCTTTCTACCTAATCAACTTCTGACTCTCTCATCTCCATATCCCATTTTTTGCCAAGTCCTATCAGTTCTGCCATCACAACATCTCCCCTACAAGTTCCCTTGTCTTCTCTTACACTACTACCTTGGTGCAGGCCCTCAATAGTTCATGCCTGAACTATTGCAATATCCTTCTCATAGGTTTCTCAGCCTCAAGTCTCTCCCTAGCATTAAGCTAGTGCCTTCCCTCTGTTGAATATCTCCAATTTGTCCTGTATATATCTTCCTTCTACATAGTTGTATGCTTTCTTCCCCATTAGTCTACATGTTCTTTAAGAGTGAAGACTTTTTAATTTGCTTGCCTATCTTTGTATGTACATTAAAAAATCGGGAACAAAGGACCATATAATAAGGTATTGATTGTGCTGTTAAGATGATAAATGCAAAAAGAGTTAGAGTTTGGAGAAATGAATGGGGATCAGAATACTTCCATAGGACTTTATAGAGAGGTTGCCCATCAAAGGAGAGGTAGAGCTGGTTACAGAAGAATGGATAGAGGTGGGAAGTCAGGAGGTAGACCATCTGACCCTAGCTAAAAGGTATTTATTGAAGTGAGTAATGAGACAAATTTTTGGACAGGAAGGCCAGGTCAATTTACAGAAAGAGTTCTAAGTGCCAGCCTGAAGATTTTTTAAATGGATCTTGTGTTTTATAGTTTGTATCCTCTCCTTGGAATTCTCCTATCTTGGTCCTTACTATGGTCTTGAGGAGGGGCATCAAACTCAAACTGAAATGGATCCCTGTGAGTTAATATTGACTAAGAAAATGACAAATTATATTATATTTTCATTTATCTTAGTAAACATTTCCCAATTCCATTTTAATTTGATTTGGGACACTTGGATTTTGTGGGAACAAACCTCTGGTCTTGAGTATGGAGGTAGGGGGCAACTGGTCAAAGGTCAATAAATTAGCTCCTAGATAATGAACACAGAACCCCATTTGTGGAGAATTTGTTTACAGATCACCAGGAGCCGTCAGTACATTAAGCCCTTTACTTATAAGTTAATGAAGTCTTTAAAGAATACCACAAGCAAAAACATGTTTATTGATACCAATGTGCAAAGAGAGTTATACAGGCATGATCTTTGTCTTCTGAGGGCTTACATTTAAAGATGAACAAACATATGACTCCAAAAATCATGTAGTTGAGCATTCTTTATTTTCAAGTGCAATATTTGAACTTCAACCAGGAAAGCTCCTTTCCTGATCACAGTATTTTCCTCTGCCAGTTTATGTCTAACTAACGTGTGTGTGTGTGTGTGTCTATCCATTCATTTCTGAGGGAAGGCTAAGGGCATTTTGATTTAGAGGATAGCTGTGGAAGATCCATGGCACCAGTCTAAGACAAGTGCTAGTTCTTTTTTGACTGGTCTTGGATTGATTAATTTCTAAGAGTTCGAGCAGAAGGTAGATGGAAAATTGGCAAGGGTTCCTCAGATAAACATCTTGATCACCATCCTCAGGATTGGTATTGTTATTGTCAGACGCTAGAAATGGAGCAATAATATTTTGTGAACGGTACTAGTCCCATGGTCTGTTTTAAGGAAATTTACTAAAATTATTTTTAAAGGTCATCTGTCTTTTAGGTCAGTTCATCTACAGTGAATTTCTCAACCAGAACCAGAAATTAGAAAGGAACATGTTTTAAAATTCTTTTTTCTTGTTGCTCTGTGATTATTATTCTTCTCCTATCTTTGTGCTTTTAAGAAAATTTCAAAGCCTTTATAGTAAACTGAAGATGTTTGCTAGTTACAGAAGTAACAAGTCTCCACCCAATCTTCAATGCACACTGGAGGGAAAAAAAATCTGTGTCTATTTTTAGCTGTGTCATAATATATTTGATGGGTTAAATACAAATTTACTTTAGATTAGACAAGTACTTCTCTCTAGAATAAGTCTAGTGTAGAAAGCAAAATGTTGAAAAAATACACAGAAGAGAGCAGAGGGAAGTTCCAAAGGGGCCCTGGACAAGGAGGGCAGTGTTGGGGTGCACTTATGCAAGCTATACAGAACAGAGGCATGTTTTCACAGACAGTCCTCTTTGCATTCTTTGTTCATTCAAACGTTCGTTGTTGTTTGTTGAGTTCATAATAAAAAAGAAAATATAAAAGAAATTGTGCAGGATAAAAAGACAGATGAGGCAGTGTGAAGTCAGAGATGGGGAGCCCACTTCAGGGTCAGGAAGTTCATGTGCTCAAACCCCACCCACATGATCCTGAGTAAGTCATTTAACCTCTCAATTTCCAAGGCAGCTCTCTAATCCTAATTCCAAGACAGTGCCTTATATTAAAAGAGGGAAATTCTCTCACCAAAATTTTCCTATAGAAATGAAATCAAAGGTCTAGTTAGAAAAAAACAACAATAATTCCAAAAACCAAACTAGCCATTGTCATCTTTTCAGAACATGTTGATAGTCCCCATGCAACAAAATACCCCAAGATTTCAAGATCTTGTGGCTTCATCTATGTGGAAACTCCTTCTGAGGATGCGGTTCAGCATTCCTCTACACTTTAGTAGACAATTACATGAGTTGCTGTGATCAGAAAAACTCATTGCCCCTACACTGAAAAATAAAGAAGAAAAAGAAATCCCTCATAAGAAATATTCAGAGAAAAGCCTAACAAATTCCTGCACTGGTCATCTGCAAAAATATATGTTTCATTGTAGATTCCAAGTCCCACATCTCTCTAGAAAGAGATGGATGGTGTTCTTCATCTTTGCGCTTCAGTAATTGTGGCTTGTCATTGTATTGGTCAGAATTCCTAAGCCCTTCAAAGTTGTTTTTCTTTATAATGTTGTTGTCATCATATAAATTGTTCACCTACCTCTTCTCCCTTCACTCTGCGGCAGCAGTTCATAAAGGTCTTCCCAGACTCCTCTGAATCTGTCCATTTTGTCATTTCTTGGAGTGTAGTAATATTCCATTACATTAATATACCATAATTTGCCATCCCACCAGGTGAGCACCCCTTAGTTCCTAGTTCTTTGCTGTTATGAAAAGAGCAGTCTCATACTCTCCCCTAGTACCCCAGTCCTTAGAAAGAATGTACTCATTCTTAAAGTGGTGGTTACAAAAAGTGGATAGCCTTGCATTCAGAACATAGTGTCAGCTTCTGGAAGGATTCATTGCTGGGCTGGTCAGGCAGGTTACTCACTCCACAGAGCTGGCTGCTCTGTTGCAGCTACCAGCAGACTCTGCTACTAACTGGTGTATTCATCCTTCATTGCCGAAGAACACCATGCCATCAGAGAAATAACGACATGACTTGCACTTGACTTTGTTTGGAGTGAGGGAGGGCTGTGCAGGTCACCAGCCTCACTTCTCCTCCAGAGCCATCTGAATCCAGTGACCAGCTATTCATCAGGATGACTGGAGGTGGCCCAGGATGAGGCAATTGGGGTTAAGTGACTTGCCCAAGGTCACACAGCTAGTGAGTGTCAAGTGTCTGAGGTAAGATTTGAACTCAGGTCCTCCTGATTCCTGCACTGGTGCTCTATCTACTGCACCATCTAGCTGCCTCAACTGGTATCAACTGGTAGTTGTACCTCTGATGATTCCTTCAGCCTTTCAAAGCTCATAAGGTCATAACCTCTTCTATTCTGCCTCTATATACATATTCACCAAAGATCAAGAAAGAATGAAACGATAGAGAAAGCAGCCCAGTATGCTTGTTGCTACAAGTGAAGATCTTTTACATCTGTAAATTTGCAGTAGATACTTTAATGTGTCATTTAAAAATCTGCCTATTTAGCAAACCATGACACTCATTTGGTCATGAGGTAATAAAGCTTAATTTGACCTTCAGTTCCTATGCTTATTTGGCCTTGTTACTCCTCGGGGCAATGGAAGTTCTCCTTACTGTTGAACATCGCTACTGACCAAAATGTCTATAGAAGGATAAAAGCTAGCAGAAAGGACAAACAAGAAATGAGTGAATTACAGTTTAACCTTAATGAGTCCTCAAAGCATTCAGTTACTCACTTGTTACTAGCCATCCATTGTAGATTTTCAGAAGTTGCCATTAGAGTACTCATATTATATTCAACAGGCAACATTTCAATGGATCAACTTGCTTCATGTAGGTATAGTCTGTAGAAGTAAAAGGTTTTCCAGTGAGCCAGAATTTGAATTTAGTAGATTGCAACCTTGAGACCTGCCAAGTTTCAGTAAAAATGCATGCAGATTCCTAAAGTCCCTATCTTCCTCCCACCAATGATTGAATTCATTTTCTTCATTGTTCTTAGACTCATAAAAAAGAATTAAAATGAGGCAGAGCTTTTTTTTATTATTTTTGTTCTTACAAAGTGAGAGAGGGAAATTTTGAAGAAGCACTATCTTCCAGCTCAACAGTCTGTTTTTGCTCCTTTGGTTTGGTCACATTAGAACTGTGGGTTTCTTTTCTGACATCTTACAGTTCTCTGGTTGGAGAGCAGAGATACTACTGGATGTCAGCAATAGTAATTATCTTGTTTAAACCACAGCATCTCTGATATCATTGGGCTTAAGAAAACTAAGGTCAGAGACATTTCAGAAATTTCAGGAGGACTTGGAAGTAGATGCCCATGACATAAGTTTGGCCCCTGTAACCATCAGGGATGCTTCACTTATAATTAAAGGTGTCCCTTGACCTTTTTTCCAGCCAAGAGTCATTAAAACAAAAATCTCAAGGGTGAGAAATGCAGGCTATGATGATTCCATTTTCTGATAATGTACACTAAAGAAATGTTAAATGTTAAAGATGTTACCTACCTTTTAATAGAATATTGGGGAAACCCTGATATAGGTAAGTCCTTCACATGTTTTTTTTCTCAGTCTTCCCTCTCTAGTTATTGCTACAGCCTAAACATTGATAAAAATATTTATTCTCCATTTTAAAATGTTACACGTCTCCAAAGAGCATTTTTCAAGGTCCATTTTCCTCTGTCCATGAGCCTGACACTACATTGTAGCAAATAAGTGTCTTGGAAAAGATTAAATTAAGTTGTATAGAAAGTGTCTAAACCTGCATCTACCCTATATTTGAGCTAAATTTTGAAAGAAACTAGGAATTCTAAGAGGTGGAAATGAGGATAGGGGACATTCCAGGCTTCAGAGAGCCTATTTGAAAAGGTATGGAGATGAAGACTGAATGATGAGTGTGAGGAACAGTGAGGCTACATTGGCTGGACTAAAGAGTAGATGGAGGGGACTAATGTTGAACAAGGCTGGGAAGGCAGGCTGGAGCTAGGTTGTCAGGGCTTAAATGCCAGTAAGAGGGGTTTGACCTAGAGGTCAAAGGGAGCCCCTGGAATTTACAATACAGTCAGACCTATGCTTTAGCAATATCAATCTGGAAAGACAGAAATTTGAGATCATGAGACTCACTGCCCACGTGCCCAAAATTATACCAGGTGCTGTAATAGAATACAAAGATGAATAACCCAATGCATGTACAACTTAGAATACGAGTCAGTAAAAGCCTTTTTTCAGTCCACAGTTACAAACCAAGACACAAGGAAATATTAATTGGCACATAAAGAATAATGTTTCTATAGGGCAAGTAGGCTCCTGAGTAAGATCCATTTCCCCACACATACTTGAAGTATACAGAAAATGTGTTAATCATACTGGGTTCACAACCAATCAGCCACCGACCTTGGAGGCAATTTGTTCTATGTCAGGAGAGAGGACAGAGACCTTAATCTACTAGTCTGTCAATGGCCTCGGGTGTCTAAGACAGGTTGGATTCTGTCTTTTGTTTAACTTTTTGCACAATAATTGGGGGGGAATGTATCATAGGGGTTAGCTACAGCTGCCTATTCACACTGAAATGGAGACATAAAATTGACTTGCTCATGTCAAGAAAGGAAAAAATATAGTACCTCCTTCTCTTTGCCACCACAGCATGGTCATTGCACTCAAAATGCTTATAACTGATTTGGGAAATGAAAATAATATAATAAGTCATGCAGTGGAATGGGAAAAGCACCGAATTTGGCATCAGAAGACCTGGGCTCAAGTACAATTCTACTTTTTATATCTTATGAAATGATGGTTTGTCAATAGGATGTTAAAGATGCAATGGTGGGATTATGGCACTTGGTAATCTGAAAGTAATTGGCCCCTCGGTGTCCAGTTGGGTTCCCACAGTACAGTGGGAAGATTTTGAACATCGTAAGTATAAACATGTGCCCTTGCCTCATCCAAACTCATTAAGGGCAGGAAGCATATATTCTATTTGTCTGTCCCGAGGCACTAAGCAGAGTGCTAGACACAAAGCAGCCCTTTCATAAATGTATTTTTATTTAAAGCTGTGGAGCTGAAAGGGAGCTTAAAGATAAGCTAGTTTTACAAATGAAGAAGCTGTGGTGGTAAATGAATTAGTGACTATGTGTGCAGACAGAGTATTGAAGGAAAGGCCTGATGCAGGCTTGTGGGTTTAAGTCTGACACTGGAATGAGATGAAACACTCAGAGATCTGACCATTTCACGAAAGATATCCTTAGCCATAGCAGGTGAAGGATATTTCCCAAGGATACCTCACTGCTTTAGCTGAGGACAGTTCCTCTGCTTCTATCCATGTTGCCCATGGTGGTTCTCTGGTCAAGCATTGGGGAGGAGCTGGAGCTCTCTGTAGCTTTTTATACTTAGGGAACTGGAAAGCAACATCGATGGCCAGAGCCTTTAGTGCCAATTAAGCCTGCATGATTATTTCAGTACCTTTTAAGGAAAAGAACTAGCCCAGGCCACCACACAGGCCCAAAATCTCACCTGACTCACCTGTCTGTTTCACCAGACAAATCTAAGTCTCTGGAATGTAAAACCACCATGGCTAACATTATCACATCTTTTTAATAAAGAAATCTCTTGGAAAACACAATTGTACTAGAACTGGCTTCTTGCCAGAGGGAACCACTTATCTTGTCAGATGCCATCTTGTCCGTCCTTTCGTTCTCAAGTGACTTAGTGAAGATAACAATAAATTGCTTTTAGAAAAGTGAGGGGTGAACTGTTCCAGAGAACAATGGGGCATCTGTCTAGAGTCCCAAAGAGCTAATTTGTACTTTTCAAGGTGGGGGTAAGGAGGAAGTCACAGGAGGGCTACCTACCTCAGAAGGTCTGCTAGTGGCTTAGTATCCTGGATCTATCTGTTTCTGTGGATTCGTCCAACCCTCACTGTCGATGGTCTTATAGGTTTGTTCAAAAAAGAGCAGTTGAGGCTCTCAGGCTTATCAAAATTCCCTCTTGCCTGTACTCCTGGTCATGTAGCAACTCTCACACGGCTCTTTTCTTATGCCTTCTCTATTCATGGTGCATATCTAATTATAATTATACTAGGACCAGGTCTAGAAATGACTGCACTTCGTTGGTTAGCATGTGGTGTGTGAAGCAGTTAACTCGATGGAATGTATGTTTCATTTTTCAATGTCTCAAGTTAATAACTTCCAAATGAAGAGGCAGATGAGAACCAAATCATCTGGCATCTTAATTTGAATAAATTATATGGCAAATGACAGTGTGAATGGAGTGCTCTAGTGAGCCTGACTCCAAAAGGACTTTTACTAAGTCACTATGATTACTTTCAGCACAGACCTAAGGACAGGACCTACTTTGACCAGTGCTATTTCTTCCTTGTGACACTTGTTTGGAAAAGTCACTGAGCCATCCTGGGGTTGGACAAAATGATCTTGGAGGGCCCTTCAAGCTCTAGATCTAGGAATCAGTGATCACCTTTCCATATTTTTTTTTGTTCTTTCCCTGGATCTTATACTCTAATAATAATGGAATGATAATTGTATAAATCTTGTTCATCCCCAAATCTAACCAAGGCATCTTAATTCCTCCTTAGGACATCATTGTAAAGTGGTTTCCCAAAGAAAGCAGTCAGCCTTAACAAACCTGAGACTTCAGGGTTCCAGGAATTCCATAGTTAATATTTGAGGGTGGTCATCAGAATTCTAAATAGGTGTGTTCCCTGGCACACACTTGTGTATGTATACTTAGTGAGTTTAGACAGCTTATGGAAAGCGTTCAAGTAGTAAAAAATCACTTCTTGACAAGGAACAGTCAAAAAATATGCCTGGATTTGTTATTCCTAATATTTTTAAGGGAAATTGAGCTTAGGAAAGGATTACTTAATTAGTTCTATGTTTGCTCATTTAAGAATGCTCATAATTGGAAGAGTATTATGAGTGAACCACCTTGTATATCCTTAATATTATCCCTCCTGCCATGGTACACTCCTCCCACCCCTACCGTGCTTAAGAATTTATACTTGTATGGTGTCATTTTTATCCAAGGAATCCCTGCTTTCAGGACCACATAGGATCATTTGATACCATAAAGATCTTCACCATGTGGAAGCTAGAAAGCAATCTTATTATGGGACTTTTAATGATCAGTCAGTCTTATACATGGGACATCACCCCAAAGAGTGACATTAGTCACTGAATAAGTCATTAGACTACCACCAGAAGTAAAGAGATTATCCCTGTGTTTGTAGCCTAGAGTGGAAATAGAAGATCTTCTGACAGATGTCCAGTTAAAAATATTGGAAAAGTTAGGAAACAAAGTGACAGACTGAGAATGCCAAGCATGATTTTGTTATTTACTGACACCTGTGAATTCGTACATCTGTTTCAGTAAGCATTCAAAAGCCCCAATGCAGGACTGCTAAGTCATCGCTAGTGCCCTAAGCAAACTATTAGGAATGGGATTCCCTCTTCCTTTGTTTTTATTAGCTTCCCATTTAAGCAAAAGAAAGCTTTTCTACTATTTTGAAACTCATTCAAAAGCACCAATAAGTTATGAGACATTGGGCATGCCAATATTTCAATAATAGCTAGGTTGTCAGGGCTGTGGAGTATATCTACCTTAGCAGAAATCACAGTACCACTTCTGAGATATTTTTTGCATATTATTTGTCCATTAAAAGATCTGATCAACTTCATTTCTCAAAAATATGTTTCACCAAAGCAGTTTCAGATTATCAATGAGAACTAACTCTTTAAAGGAGTTGAAGTGAAACCTATACTACATCTACCTTCTTAAAGTTATTCCATTAAGGGCCTTGAGTTATGGAACTATTCTCATGAAGTGTACCTGAGACAATTATTCCTTTTGCCCTGAGGAAAAATGCCCCTAACAGTACCACCAATGAGTACTGTGTAAAGACTGTGTCAAGTTATAGGTTCAATGTCCAAGATGGAAGGAGTTCAAGTGGAAGGAGCACTGGATAGGAAATCGTGAGACCTGGGATCTAGTTGCAATTTTGCCTCTAACTGGCTATGTAACTTTGAGCAAGTCACTAAACTCCTGTGGTCCTCAGCTTCCTCCTTTGTGAAATGAGGAAAGCCAGCTATATGATTCCCTAAGGTCCCTACTAGTTCTGAAATTTCATGATTGTCTGAGCAAGTTACACATTTCAAGCTTTTCAAAAAGTACGCATCCTTTTCATCTGAACCTTCTACCTTGTTAGTGCTACTGTACACAAGCTTTGACGGAAGTCACCTGAAGTACAATCAACCACCTTCTATCCTTAAAGGAAAACCTAGACAGCAATCCATAAAGAAAAACACAGATTGTTACATGGCAATTATAACACTTGAATTGCTGGTTAAAATGTATGGCAACATTGTCAGTGCTGGGTATTTAGGATGTCAGTCAATCATACCTAAATCATAAGGCAAAGGAAATGAATTATGAGGTAGCAGTATCAGTCAACCAGTGCCATAATCCTGAACTTGTTTACTTAAAGCTGACATGTCAGAAGAAATCAACTCATGATCATTTAGCACTCGTAGAAACAATGTTCTCCCTGTTTTCTTTTCTTGCTTTAGATGAATGCCCCTCTCATTCTGTCTGCCCAACCAAGGTAAAGAAATTTCATGGTTTGACTGTTGCTAGTCATTTGAAGGTTTTCCTTGAAAGCTTTGAATATCTCTTTTGCTGTGTATATTTTCTTTCTTTTCCCAATAAAACAAAGGTAAATTATCCTTCACATCCTGCAGACCCAGTCCTTTACTTTTTTTTTGGATAAATGTAAAAGTGCTATTCCAAAACACTCTTTAAGTTAAGCTATACTTTTTTTCCCTGGTACTATAAAACCTCCTTAAAATGAGAATGACAAGCAGCTTAGGACCAGCTTCATCCTGCCACAGGAATGTAAGAGCACGTTGGGTTGTGTGTTAAGCTCTGATAGGTCTTAAATCCCTATTGGTCTTTCAGAAAGCTGGAGGCTTGTTCTCCTCATCCCCGAAAAAAGTACTACAAATACGGCAACAGAAGTAATTCAGGAAAATGATTCTTTGTGTCCTCACAGAATTTCAGAATTGGAGAGGAGCCCAGTAGCCATCTAGCCCAAACCAGACCTGAACAACAATCCCTATTTCAATATTTCCAATAAGTGGCCGTCTGGCCTTTGCTTAAAGATTTCCAGGGAAAGAGACTGAACTTGAGTTAGTCATTTATGAGTAGCTCCAATTGTTAGAATATTTTCCCTTACATCAAGCCTAAATTTGTTTCACTATATTCTTTACCCATTGCTCTTAATTCTGCTTCTGGGGCCAAGGAAAATAAATCTGATATCTCTTCTGCATGATAGGTTTTCAAATGTTTGATGACAACTCTCCTGTCCTTTCCCTTCCAGGCTAAATATCAATGATTCCTTCAACAGATTCATGTATGGCATGAAAATGAGGCCCTTTCACATTCTGGTTGCCTTCTGGATGCTTTCTAGTTCATCTGTCCTTCTGAATACAGTTCTGCCCCAGATTTATACTGACTAGGACAGAGAAGAGTGGGGTTCTTGCTTCCTGAACCCTAGACATGATGCTTCTCTTAAGATCACACTAGCTTTCTCAGCCGGTGTCATACTGTGTACTCATAGTGAGCTCACGATCCTCTAAAACAAACCCAAATATTTTGGGGCATACTGATGTCTCGCCATGCCTCCTCTATCTTGTATTTGTAAAGTACAACTTTACATTTCTCTTTTAAATTGAACCTCATTAGATGCATGAGACGCTGGGCCCCTGGGTGTGATAGCATGGGAGTGAAAAACACCGAAATGGAAGATGAGGAGGACCAAAGGTATATTCTGCACACTCAGCTTTGCCTAGGGCTGGCCTACGTAGTGATGAAAGCATAAAAGGGACAGGCATCCTTTTCCCCTCAGATTCTTTTAAGGGAAGATCAAGGAAGCTACAAAACAGCTCGGGCTAGAGGAACAATTGGTAGAAGCAGCAACTGGAAGACAATGTGCACGTCATAAATTGTGCTTTAGAAGGGATGCACCATTAGAGTGCCATCATGCATCAGGCCTTTCCCGATTTCTACACGGTGCTCATAAGTGAAGGCCACAGTAACATTCCTACACTTTTGTGCATATTCAGTTCTTTCTTCTCTTGTCACAGCTAAATATTTAACATCCTTCTGCGCAGCCTGGAGACACGAAAAATATTAGGCTTAAAATGATCCTGGAATGTCATCATTCAGCCTGGTCATCCAAGCTACAGACAGAACATACAAGTGGGTGTCATCAGTAAATGAAGAGCATTTATAGCATATTTTATCAAGGAGCACTCTGCAAAAGGGCCCAATTAGTAATATCACTTCCATGACATATTGCTAGAATTTTAATCACATGATATAACACATCATCCCTCTGAATGAAGGGGCACCCAAATTGCAGTGTACTCATCTAAGGGAAAAGTTGAAAATTGCCCGCTTTCAATTTAACAGGCTTTGGCCTGTATTTTGATACAGCAAATGGTGTAATGTAATCAATTGTTCTTATTAGTGCCTGAATAGGGAAAAAGATTCAGGAACTTTGCATAACACTCTGATGGTGAAAATACCTGTTTTTAATGAAAATCTGGTGCCCTCGAGTCATATTTCATAATGGAACCTATTATAGCTGGCTGGGTTGGAATTGGGCTCCTGATGTCAGGGTGTAGGCGTTGTTAAAGTAAAAATGAAATGGTAAAATTAGATACACTATTCAAACAAATCTTTTATGAATGGCCTGTTTCCTCTGAAGTTCATCCTGGAGTCAGGGTGAAGTGATCTTAAACAAATTCTACCTCCATTATTTCCTTGCTGACATTTGCACTATTTTGTCAGCCTGGTCAGAAGCTGAACTATCTTGTTAAGCAAAAGCGTTATAATAGCAGGTTTCTTGAAGAATAGACCAAGAGAGCTTTATAAAACTTTCAAAATTGTGTTAAAAGTTGTGTATGGCTCTGAGACACCACTGAACTATAATCTCTATCAAATTATACATTGCTGGCAGTCATATAGGAAGGACCAGTGTAGGGGAGAGACAAATAGAAGGGCAGCTTTTCTCAGAGCATGGGGATGCTCAAGAGAAACTCTTGATCACTTGCTTGAGACAGATGAAAAAAGAGTTACATTCCAGTAGTCACGATGAAATGGGGCTACCCATTAAGTCCCACAACAGTGACCTTCTAGGGACTTTGTATATGGATATGGCAAACAATCAGGCTTACATTCCGAATTGCCAAACACCGAGTTATACAGAATGCTTTTTTTCCCCCAAAGAAATGCAATTTAATTACTTCCAAGCATATAAGGTATTGCCAGGTAGGTCTTCTGGGACCTATTCTACTCAATAAATGAGAAAGACTTGTAATAATCACCTTAATTTCCAGGTGTGGTTTAATGGGAAGAATTCTGTACTAGGAATCAGCTGACCTGGCTTCTAGTCCCAGAGTCTGCCAGACTCACTGTGTGATCTTGAGCAAGTGATTTCATCTCAAAAAACTACCTTGGTTTTTTCATCTGTAAAATCAGGGGGCAGGACCAAACAATCTTCAAGGTTCCTTCCATTCCTAAGACATCATGGCTCAGTAGTACATAAAGGAGTCCTTTCACATCTGAAAATTTTGTTCTCAAGCAGGTTAGGTTATTTCCCTTCCAGTTTTCTTTTCACTCCTCATTTGCTTGGCATAGAAGTTTTTCATACATTGCATAGGTAAACCTCAGGCCAGCCCATGTGTGAAGTATTTCAAATTCCAAATTATTGAAGTCTGAACTAATGAAATCCCGTAGTATCACATATTGCTGAAAGTCTTTTAGCAATACAAAGATGTTCATTTTAGTTGTGTTTGTTGTAGTAAGATTCAATCTACATGCTACTTCTGGAAGAAATCCAACCTGGATTTTACATTTTGATTTTTTTTGTCATTCTAATGCACTCCAACTTCATGACACAGTAACTGTTCATCATGTTATGTGAAAAATATACTCTTTGTGGTCCTTGTACTTGAATTTGTGTTAATCACTTTCAACTAAATTGCAATTCCTGCTGATTTTAGTGTTGCGTAGGATTAAAACCATTATTCAAAATACACTGGACTTTGAACACAGTCTGCATACAGGCATAATCAAAGCTACATTTCTTTTAGTTTGGTTTTTGAAATATCCAGTGTGCTAAGTTGTCAGAATTTTCCAAAGATGCCAGCTTTAGCCATGGCATGTTTCCCCTAGTATATTCCAGATAAGAGATAGCATGGCATGATGAATAGGGAGCTGACCTAAGATCTGGGAAGACCTGGCTTCAAGTCATATTTCCAGGACTGTACTGGCTGTGTGTCCCTGGGCAAGTCACTTAGCCTCTCCATGCTATAATGACCACTCCCTATTAGAATTTGTGCTAGAGAATGAAAGGAAATCCAAGAAAAGTGGAGCATTCATCCTAAATTTGGGGAGAGCAGATATAGATAGATAGATAAATTTATAGACAGACCTATACCTTTGTGTGTGCTCAATGCTGTCAGTACAATGTCATTGACAAACAGAAACATCTGGAGGACCTCACTGTCCAAAACCTGGACTCTGTGATGGATCTCCTCCATCCCAAGGGCAAATGTTATTGGCAAGCAGACTATTTTATGCCCCAATTGATGTTATCAGAGGGTCTTTGAACAGGGATATTTTTGTTGGTCCATCTTTCAGGATGTTTTCTGGACCTCTACCATGCCCCAAGGTAGGTACCTTTCCCTCCATTCCCCTTTTCTGCTTCCTTTTATATGTTATCTTCCCCAATTAGAATGTAAGCACCTTGAGGGAAGGAACTATCTTTCTTTCTACTTGTATTTGTATTCCCAGCACTTAGCACAGGGTCTAGCACATAGTATGTCCTTAATATGTGCTTGTTGATTGATTTATTAACACAGAGTCAGAGATTATTCTTCCAAAAATAGTTAATGAAAGGTCCTAAGCAATTTTTTCATGACTACTACTTTCTTTTAGGTAATACTTAGGAAATGTGCCTGTTTAAAATAATGTTAGTATCCAAGTATAGTGGTTTCACTATTCTTGATGAAGAAAATAGTTTGCGATGATTTTTATAGATTTTTTCCATTTTTTATCCATTTGTAATCCCTCCATTTTCATTATTGAAAGTCTTTGCTTAGTTGGGTACCTTGACAAGCTTTCTTTAAACTGATTTTACCCTCCACTATTTCTGTCTCCTTTATGAGATGATACTGCTCATAATCAACCACCATCCTACATACAACTTTACAGATGAGTTTCCAGTCTAATCTAGTTTTGCCTTTGGCAACTCTCCCTTTGCTTAGCAAAAAAGTCAGATATATGTTTATTAAGGTACTTTCTGTACCTGGTCTTCTGGTAGTCCTTTGTGGCAACTAATTTGGATTGGTTAAACTTCTGTATGGAATTGTTACATTCAGTGTCAAGGTCATTCCTTTTGAGCATTTCCCAGTTTTGATTGTCAGGTACTTGCTTAAGTAGTTCTGTGTTAAGCTTTTTCAGTTATATACTATGTCCTTTTCTCATAATTCCTTTTTAAAACTAATTCTGATCTTAGCTCTATCAAGTCACTTATCTAACTATATACCAACAATTGACACAAAGATAACTCCCAAGATAACAAAGTCTTTCCTGACTGTTAATATACAATCTATTTTTACTCTTTAACATATTATTTGATGCTCAACATGCCTTCTTTTTTTTCAAAGAGAGAGTTTGTGATACAGAGGTGTGAGGCTTTTTTAATGATCTTCAAGTCTTTGGCTTCTTTCATTCCTTCTTCTCAAATTATGTTTTCCTTTACGTTTCTTCTTAGTCTCAACTTTTGTTACCTTTGCATTGAAGTCACCAAGTATCAGAGTGTAGGTTGATTTCATTTGGAAGGCCTTCTCAAGCACTTCCTCCTCAGCAAATGATGTTGGCACATATACTACAATTATTTTCATGATGGTCTTTATATAAATAATTATTCTTAACATTGCAGTTTGTGAAAACCAAATATCCTATCAACAAATAATGCTTCTTGTTATCTTTGAGCATAAGTTAAAACCCACTCTGCCAACTTCTTTTTTGCCTTTCCAAGGAATACCTCTGAGCCATCCTTCAATTTAGCTGTAACTTCCTTTTTCCTTTTGGTTTTGTATAGAGCAAGGATGTCAAGGTTAATATGATCCAGTTCCTTTAGTCCTATATGTCCTGTCATTGGTCACTGGACAAGGATCTCAAGTTTAGGGTACCAGTAGTCAAATTAAAGTCTATTGATGGTCTGAAAACTATGTGATTCTTAGCACGCTCTGCCCCCTTGCCCGTCATTCTGCCACCATCACTGCAAAAGACCACATTGGGACCAAGGACTGTTGTTTCATGGATTTCCATGGCTTAAAAAGTCCATCCTTTGCGGTCATCTTGATGGTGATATGACTCTCTGTGTAGCTGAGTTGGTCCTCAGAAAAACAGCCTCTCTCTGTTGCCATGGGTCATACTTAATACCTAGCCTCCGAGAACGCAGGATCACCTACATGCTGTAAAGAGGCACCAGAGCAGGACTTTGTTTCCAAATAACTGGGTCAGTGCCTGTCTTTCCCCAGTCCTATAAATGTTTACTATTTCAATTATTTCTCATCTTTCCCTTTCAAGCAAATATGATGAAAGATGGAAAGAGTCAAAACTAAAAGGGCCATAGGAAGGCAGGCAAATGAATATACACTCTTCGTGGAGTTGAGGACTAGCCCAACTGTTTGGAAAACAATTTAGTATTCTATATGAGAAAACTCAGATCCGGTGATCCCTTTGATATATGCTTATCCCTAAGGAGATCCAAAATAGAAAAAATGTCCCATGTATACCAAAGCATTTATAACAGTACTTTTTATGGTAGCAAAAAGACTGGAAACTGGAAATAAGTATTGTGTCCATCAATTGAGGAATGGATGAACAAACTGAGATATATGAATGTAATGTCATTGCACCTGAAGAAAGAGCAGATAGGAGGAATTCAGAGAAACATAGAAAGATTCATGTGAACTAATGAAGAGATAAGTGAACAATATACATAGTGACCAAAATAACATGAACAGAAATCACACTAAATGGCGCTCAAATGCTGATTAATTATGATCTCCATTTTCAGCCTGAGAGGTCTAATTATGACACACACCTCCCTACATTCAGATTTGATTACTATATTTCTAGGTTTTGCTTAATTTTTTTTAAACAAGGGAGGATTCATGGTACAGAGATAACAGGGAAAAGACTTCCAAAAAACCGAAAAGGTTGTTACTTTAAAATAAAGCGATATAAGTAGAATGCAAGTTCTTTGAGTGTGGGGACTTTTTTTTACATTCTTGTCTTTGTATCCTCAAAACCTCTTGCCTTGTACATAATAGGCATTTAATAAAATGCAATTGAATTAAACTGGGGATAAAAGGGACAGTGTCAGGAGTGTTTAAATTCAGAGTGTTCTGATGCCAGCAAAGGAACAAAACACAGGAAAAAGTGTGAGTTTAGTCATATTGGGAAAAAGAGGAGGATCCAAAAGGGCTAGGAGCCCTACCCAGAGGAAATGAGATGATAATACCAATGGAGAGAAGGCAGAGCTGCTCAGTTCTAGTTTTGCTTCTGTTTTTCTCTTTGGACTGGAAAAGTATGAAAAGAATTGTCTAATTGAGATTCGATGCTCAAGGAAAATAAGAGAGCCCCCAACTGCCCTTGAAGAGTTCAGGTAACCCAGTCCAGATGCACTATACTATAGGGTTCTGAAAGAACCAACAAATAAAACTGCTATGAACCAGTGTCCATGGCCTTCAAAAGAAATTCAAAGCAGGAGTATTAACCCACAAATGAAGAGGAGCAAATGTGGGGCTGATCTTCACAAAAGGGAAATAAATACAGTCTGCAATGTAAAAACCAATGTGCCTGAACTACTTTCACTGAAAACCTTTGAAATGCTTATGATAATCAGGGAATGTCTAAAAAAGGAAGTAGTGATAACCAAGAGCCAACATGATTTCAGCAAGAACAAGCTATACCAGGCTAACATAACAAGGTTACTAAACTGGCACATTGAGGGAATGTTGCAGACATGATTTACCTTGATTTTAGCCAAATAATTGATGTGGGAATAATTTGTGAGGGAAAAAAAAGATGTGGACTCAAAGATAGTTCAATTAAATGGATTTGGAACTGGTTGAATGACTGGACTCTGAATAGCCATGAATAGTCTCTTATCAACATGGAAGGCTTCTTCCAGTGGAACACTCCAGGGATCTGTGCTTGGCCCTGTGCTGTTTTAAATTTTGGTCAGTTAACTGAATAAAAGCATTGATAACATACCTATCATATTTGCCAATGACATAAATCTGGAAAGGATAGGAACCATCACTGGACAACCAAATCAGGATTCAAAAAGATCTTGACAGGCTGGAACACAGAGCCAAATCTAATAAGGTGAAATTCAATAGAAATAAATATTTTCATAGTGACAACAGGGAAGGTGAGAAAAAGACACTAAAAGCACAGGCAATGTAACCTAGAAAAACAGACACTCAATGGGCCACATTCAACCGTCAGTCTATAAAGCACCGTTAAACATTTCAGTTATTGTTTTTGTCCTTGACGTCTATTTTTAATTTTTTTTATAAAAACAATAGGGGCGAGTGAATTGAAAATGTATTCTTCTTCACGACTGTGATACAGCAAACTGATTTTATGAGAGATCTGGACCAAGGTTGTCCTTCTCTACAAGCAATAATAATCTTGACTACCCCTTTCTCCTGCACATAAACAATTAGAATAGTTGCCTTTTGTCTCTCTGCCTTTGCAGGGCTTGATTGTCTAAGAAAGAAACCTTAATTTAATGTGTCCTGTTATAAATATCACTTCTTGTTTAGTCATGTGAGGTGCCCTTAAAAACATATAAAAGTGATCAAAGAAAGGAAAACAATGTGGAAGACTTCAGAGCTCTGATCAATGCAGTAACGAATCATGAAATTAGAAAGCTGATGGTGAAAAATGCCTCCTGCCTCTTGGGAGACAGGTGGTGGACAATAAGTGCTGAATGAGACATTCATTTTCAGACATAATCAATATGTTGGATTGTTTCGCTTGACTGTATTTGTTAGAAGGCAAGGTTCTATTCAAGTCAGTGGGAAATGATAGTGATTTTAGAAGAAAAGAGCATCAATATAAAACATTAAAAATAATAAAAGAAAGTGGAGGTGAAAAGGGAGCCTGTTATGTGAACTCTAATGACATTTTAAAAGTCAGTAATCTTGTCCATTCAATGAACTTGAGAAAAATTGTTTGTAGCCTATTTATTCTGGCTTTCCCCAAAAAAATGTGTATCCTGACTGGCATCAATACTATCTTTGTGGATAAAAGTTATGAGTCTTTGGATTGCTCCTTGGCACGTATGCAAAATGTTACTTATCTGGAGACCAGCCTTATCAGCCCTCAGGCACTCTAAAAGTGCTGCATCTGAAAAAACGTTAAAGCAACTCTGACTAGATTCAATTCGATTAAATAAGCTTTTATTAAGTTCCTCCTATGTGCAAGGCATTGTGCTAGGCTCTGGGTTTACAAAAACCAGTAGCAAAAATAGTCTTTTCCTTGAAAGAGCATAGCAGAAAGCAGTCATAAAAAGAGCTGAAAATAATGAAAGACCAGAAGATTCCTCCTGATGTGCTATGAATGTGTAAGTTGGTTGACAAGAGAAAGTGTTCTTACTGGGTGGGAACATCTATAAGAGATGAGCCATCTCATAGGAAAACCAAAGAGCAGAGAAGAAAGCCCAGGAAACATCACCTAAGTGGAGACAAGTGGGGGGATGACAAGAGAAGGGGACAGCAATGGCAGCAAAGGAGCTAGAGAGCAGCATACACTGACAGCAGATAAAGATGCTTCCCAGAAGAGAGAGATAGGCTAACACAGCTCAGTGCTGGCTTCCTAGGAAGCAAAGTTGTTGTTGTTGTTGAGTCATTTCAGTTATGTTCAACTCTCCATGATCCCATTTGGAGTTTTCTTGGCAGAGGGGTTTTCTATTTCCTTCTCCAGTTCATTTTATAGATGAGGAAACTGAGGCAAACAGGGTGAAGTGACTTACCCAGGGTCACACAGCAAGTAAGTGTCTGAGGCCAGATTGGGACTCAGGAAAAGGAGTCTTCCTGCTTCCAAGCCCAATGCTCTATCTACCACACCATCTAGCTGCCCCTTGGGAGCAAAGAGCACCTTGTATTTCAGTAGCTCTCCAGTAGCCCTGCTCTCTGCATCTTGGGGTTGGAAGAAGGGTTTCACCACACTTCGAAGTTCCAGTTCTTAAAGGGTAAACTCTAAGTTCTTCAGAATTTTCTCATACTCAGAACTAATCATTCCAGAACCATGCCAGTTTATCAAGGCTTAACTGTATATCACATTTCAACAGAAAAGTCTGTATTATAGATTGACCTCTCATACCATGTCTAGCTGAAGCTCTCCTGCTAGATGCCTTTGTAATCAGCTTGTCTTATGTATGAATGATACTGGGTACCAAAAATGAATCAAACATTTGACAGAAGAGGGTTACAAAATGCAATGGAGACAAGAGGCTTCTTTTCATCAGTAATTTCCTTCAGTTGTTGGGCTTCCTTAAAATTCTGTCTATGGCTGTGGCAAGTGCTGGCATATACTTCTAGACTCTCAGAGTGTTAGAAGCAGAAGGAACCTTCCATTTGAGACAACAGACCTAGAGAGGCAAAGTCACTCACCTGGTGTGATCACATAGTAATAAGTTCTAGAGCTGGGCCCAGAGACCTGGACCCCATCCAGTGATCTTTACCTGAAGTCTTCCAGCAGTTGCTACTAGTACATTTTCTTTTCTTATCTTTGCAAGCTAAGAAAAATAACCTGATTTTGTGCTATTGTGACAAAGTGATTCACCCAAGAAGTCCCATATGCACATCTTCCTGTGATTTCTGCTAAAACATTACCATGCTGTTAACACTGTGCATTGTGCACATAGGTACCTGGGATTGAACCTAATGTTGAATGGTGACACAAAAGTGTCAAACATGCAGCCTACAGGCCCCATGTGAGCCACAACACTTCCAAGTAAGGCCTGAACCAGATTAAAATGTAACTGGGAAATATTTAACAAAATAAATAAATACAAACAACAGAGATAACATTAATTTGCGGTTTTCTAATTCAATATGTGGCCTACAGAGACCTATTTCTATTTGAGTTTGACACCACACTAGAATGTTCTAGAATGTATCTAAATGTACAAAGAAGCTCATTATTCCCACATAGTAACTGGCTCCTTCACTACTTTACTCATTTCTGTATGAGTAACTAATAATGGTTGGTTTTTCAAATCAATCCATTAAAAAAATGAGGCATACAAAATTTAAGATATCATTTGCTTGAGTGACTAATATGACCTTTGAAAATACACATATTGCACAAAAGCACTGATCAGGTTACTCATTTGCCAAGTTGTTTTGCCAAATGGAATGCCTCTGCAGTGGAATATTAAAAAAGACACAAAAGGATTAAAAATAAGGGCTTTAACAAGGAGCTGATCTCTCCCTCTCTTTCTCTCTCTCCCATCTTCCTTCTCTCCTTTTTCTCTCCTTCTCTCTCCCTCTCTCAGCTTTCCTTCCTCCAAGCCTACCAATGACTGAGGGAGGACACAAGAGGAAGGAAAAAAAGCAAAAGCAGAGACAATCTTGTCTCGGTACCCCACCCAGCTCTTCTCCCTTGGCTAATTCTGCTGCTGCAGACTCCTTATTTCTCCCCATAGGCAAATGGAATAGACACCAGACCTTCCACAGGGGACCAGATTCTCAAGTCATTTCACGTCAAGGAAAACCATTATGAAAGTACCAATTTCTTGACAACAATGAAGGCCCACCTGATTTGAATGTCGTATGCCTTCAGTACGTTTGAATATACTTTATCTGATCTCATAGTAGATGCCTACTGTGCTAAAAGTTCTTAGTAGCTACTGTGTCATCCTACATGTCTGAGACATACTCTTGAACCTGTAATTCATTCATATGAAAACCAAGTGTATTCACCTACAAAGACCTTGACAGAAAAGAGAGATTGTTTTCAGTGCTTGAATTTGAGGCATCCTGGACATCAGGCCTTCTCCTTCTTTCTACCCCTTCCTACCAAAATCCTCTCTATCATTCAAAGCCTGTCTCAAATCCCACCTCTTGCAAGAAGACTCCCCTGATTACTCTGGCCAAAAGTGACCACTCACTCCTCTGAACTCAAGATCACAGACTTAAACCTGGAAGTGATTAGAGGTCATCTAAACTAATCCTTTTATAAATGAGGAAACTGAGACCTGGAAAAGTTCAGTAACTTGCCTAAGATCCCACAGATAGCATGTAAGTGATTTGGGATTCAAATCCAGTTTCTCTGATGCCAAATGTGGCACTGTCACCACTGTACCATGCCTCATTTTGCATTTCTTCTCTCTCCCACTCATGGCACATACTGCCCAAGATGTTAATTATTTGCAAGCATAATTTATTTCCTCACTCAGATTATAAGATACTGGAAGAACTATGTCCAAGACAACTCTCCACTGGCTACAACCCAATTCGTAGCACCCAGCAGAATGGCTTGCAGTAGATAGTCATTAGATTTATCATATAAATTCATGAACTTGGCAGCAATAACTTGGTGGGTCATTGTAATGGAAAATTTCATATCAACCTAGTGCTGTCCTGGATTCCTCCTGAGCAGCCAATGTTCTTTGACATTGGGGGGAAGAAAAGTGAGGAGAAAGGGGATGGATTCCAGCTGGGTACACAAAACAAATGATTAGTCAATTAATATGTAGAAATCACCTGGAATAGCACTTATTTCCCCCCAGGTTTTCTTTTAGCCAGATGTAGAGCATGCAGTGTGGATTGTTCCAATGGTTCATTATTTCTAACACTTAAATATAGTCTGTGGAAAACCTCTTAGACTAAAACTAACATTTCCTATTCACTGTTTGTCAGGTTTTGTCTTTGAATCAACGTGTAATGAAAAATGTCTAAAGTAATCCAAAAGCAGCATGAGTTGGTATGCTAATAGTTCTGCCATTTGGAATTTGTTAAATTTATAGACTTAGGTTCCAACCAGAAAACATATCTCAAAAAATCTTAACTTTTCTGAAGTTTTTGAAGATGTCCATTGTCTGATGGGAAACTGAATATTGTGCTAAGTGAAACTTTCTAGCACGAAGGCATTTCCTAGTCCTTTTGCTTTGGACTTCACAAAGATGACAATTTTTTCAATAAGTCAAGTGGTACTAGCATGTAGATAGGGAGAAGACCCTTAGCTTTGAAAAATCCCAACTGAGTTATCCTCTGCCAAATAAGAGTCCTGAGAGTTTGCACAAATAAAGGAATAGAGCTCAGCTACCAAGTTGAAGTCAACTACATTTTACAGATATCCCAAAGGTTGAATGCCTGATGGTTTTGCAAACTGTGGCTTTCATTGTTGCATGCTTGAGTTCCTCATGGTATCTAAAAAATAAGTAAGAGAAGTTCTGGAAAGATCAACATTATTGCTGCTTAGCTTCACATGAACTTTTGTATCATGAACCTTTGAAACTTGACATTCACATCCTAAAAGAATAGATTGCCAAGCCCCTCCCCTTTTTTTTTAAAGCGAGTATTTTCTTCAAGAATTATTCATCCATGCATTTGCTTTAAATTGGTATTCCTTGTAAGATAGTTTGTAGGTAACAAATAGAAATGTCTGTTTGGTTGACCTTGGCCATGTGCAAGTGAAACTAAAACATTTGGATTACAAGTAAAATTTTTCTTCCATCATCTATGTGTTTCCACATGCCTGGATGCTTGGTTTCATGCAAACAAAATATTGAGTGATGGAGTGAATTTTTCCAGTTTTGTCTGAGTCTTTTGTTGTCATATAGACACAATCTTTGTCAGAGGAAGTGGTATTACCAAGTCCTGAGCCAATAGATGTGTTTTAAGGGTTCAAAATAAGTTTTTAACAACAAAAATGTATATTCTTAGGTTGTTTAAACTGTGTCAAAATTCATGCACACTTGTCAACAATCCACATGTGGTCTGAATCTGAAGATGGGTAATGTTGCAATAAAGCTAAAAACAATCCTTTGAGAAATTTCTGTTCCACACCCAATGAAAACCTCTCAGTAGTATTTAAATCAAACTTGATTGTTCTTACCTAACTGTATTTCAGTTCAATTATGTTCAGCTTTTTAATATTCTTTGAGAAGTACAGAAGTTCAGTTTGACTAGCACCCTCTTCTGAGACCTCATTTGTTCTTCGGTTGATAAAATGTGGTTTTGTGTTCATTCCCTCAGAGTAAAAGTCAAGGCTCTTTTTGAAGACCTCACTTTCCTGTCTGTCATTCAAGTCCTCTTATTGATCAGGAAGTGAAGGTTTCTCATCTCAGTCTCCCTAGTAGCTTGAAGACTAACTGTGAACTTCTCTTTCTTTTTTTTTTGCAGAGAGGCGGAGACATCCGTGGAGATTCCGACAGGTAATTGTCCATGTTCTTTTTCTGTAATTTCTCCAGTCTCCCTAATACCATCACATGAATGAATAGTTCACTTTCTCAGAGAAATTGAATTTGTTTGTTCAGAGGTGCCCTGTATGTTTTAGTTAAAAGAGTTTTCATATCACCAGTATAAGCCTAAAGATTTCATCTGGGCATTGCATTAGAGAATTTGAAAAGAGTCTCTACTTTTTATGTTTTCTTGAATTTTATCTTGGTCAAATGGAATAACTTGAAAAAAGATGAAAATAAATTCAAACTGCCTTTCTAATTGACTTCGTGTTGGATGAGAGGTAGGAAATTCATACAATGGAAATAATTTCTTGCAAACAGTGTTTGGAAATGATAGAACCATCTTCCAAAATGATATTCATCTTTTTTTAAAGTACTGCAACCAGGAAAAAGCAGTCAGCGCCCAAGAGCTAGCAAGGACCTACTATCATATAACTTCTTTCCAACTTAGCCAATAGTTTTCATTTGAGGACATACCTCGTCTATTTTATTCCAAACAACAAAGCTGCCTCTGCAGTCTTTCACAAAAATCACATGCCAGGGCATTTACCGAGACTTTGTCTTTGTGTCGGGCTGATTCAGTCCCAGGTTCTGCTGAGGTAAAAAGAAAACCCTTAGTATCAAGTGATTCCATGTCTGTAAATCAATGGCTGAAATACTGGCTGTGGTTAAGATCCTAGCTGGCAAAATAGATTCTCCTCAGGCTCTTGAAGAAGGGGTAGTTACCATCTTCTCAGAACACAAGAGGGCAAAGAGAAACCAATTTTGAGAGTGCAAGTTGCCATGGAATCTTCTCAGGTAAACTTGGTCTTAGGCAGAGCAAAGTTACTCCCGGTGAAACAAGTTTAAATGCTCAAACTACATTTCTTTGTTCTTTTATTAACTTAACAGCAGGGTTCCTTTCCTGCCCTTTTATTTTTATAGCATCTTAAACAACACGGTGTCTCTCCTCCTTATTTCTTTCTGCTACCCAATTTGTGTGTTTCTCATAATATGAATTTCAATGTATATTCCGAATTAACAAATGTCACTTACACAAAACGATTAGTGTATCCTGTGATGGGACAATGTAATGGAAACAATTTTCCATTACAATTATGGTAATGATCATTCTTTTCCTGGGGATAAAATGAACTTGTTATTTCAATTGGGCCAACACACAAACTCCTTGATAGCAAGTCTGAGGACATATTTCATATACTTTTAATGCAGCTTTGTTTCCATTTTCTGAAGAGGGGAATAGGGTACAATGGAGATCCTTCAATCTGGGGCTGACCCCCAGCCTTGGCAGTGTACAGATCTGATGTGCCTCCCTGGCCTGGCAGCCTTACCTGAGAGCTGCCAGAGACCAGGTTACCTGATGGCGACCAGCCCCTGAAATAGATTAATAAGTATAGCTGGGAGGTTCAAGTGCTCTCTTTCCAGCACTACTTGAGAACTGACCTCATGGCTTGATTTCAAACTACAATCCCAGAATTTTGTAGTAACTTGCAAAGGACTCTGGCTGCATTCCTGCTGGTGCTTAAGGATTGTGAGGGACTTGGAGAGTTAGTAGTAAAATGCATCGTTGTCCGCCCTCTCCTTCTGTACTCCTCTCCTGCTGTACTCTGGTTGGTCTCTTTCTACTTATAAAAATGTGTTTCTTTCTCTTCCCTAACACATAGTCTCCATTCCAGTGACATAGGTCTGCTTCTGCCCCTTTCTAGCTCACACCTTTGCTCTCACCAAATGCCTACTCCTCCTCCCTCCACTTATCCAAATGATGCCCACTTCGTGTTCTAGTAGAAGCTAGAATTCCCAAACTCTTTCCATTCCTGCTGGCTCCTCAACTCATCGCACTGAAGAGTCACTGTCTCATAGTTTACATCAGTATTTTGACAAATGATGTGATCTTATCGATGGAGGTAGTGAAGCCTGCCCATATCCTCCCCCTTGGTTGGTGCTATTCTTATCTGCGTCTTACCACAAGTCCTCCACAGATGCTCCAACCATTGTGCTGGGAGCCTTCCTCTACTTCTCTTGTCATTGGAGCACATGGGCTATCCACATTACAGTGTATTCACAGCCATCATGTGCCTCTGCACTGCCATTGAATGATTCTCAATATAATTTCTTCACAGATTGCTACTCCATGACTGGCAGATATAGGGTATTGCTAGAAGAATGTGGGCATTAGAAAGATGGGTCTTTGCTTCAGGGAGAAGTGTGGGGTCAGTCCAGCCCCCTCTTCTATTCAGAACCCACAGTTTAGCACCAATATTATCTGACTGTGGGTTGTACATTGGGTTTGTCTGTTCAAGTACAGCTTAAGCTCCCAGTGGCCAGCAACACTATCTTCTCCCTCTTGTGTTCCACACAGAGCTGAGCAAAGCATCTGATCTTAATGAATACTTGCCATTAGAATGATTTCTGCTCCATTGGCAGCACGCTGAGAAAGCATTCACTGATAGAGAAAGCAGAAATCTACATTAAAGATGGTCACATTGGGAGATGAACCAATATAGTATGACATCAATATGATGTAAACCTTCAGGGCAAGCCAGTGGTCCACACTGGTAGTCACATATAATAACAGAATAGATGGCTATGGTTCTCAAGCCTTCTACCCTAGATACATCCAATGGTGTTTTTCTTAAATTTTATGTTTTTAACAGCTTGTCCTATTGTAGCACAGACTCTGGGGCTCACGCTCCCAACCCCAACTTGTGCTGTCTGGCTGAGTCCTCAGAGTGAGTTTGGCAAAATCTGGAATAGCTCTCTAGTGACTTACTGAGGCTCTACATTAACATTTTTGAATGCCTTTCCCAGGGCTTTGTAGTAAAGAGTTTCAGGAAAAGTCTCTAATCTGTAATAAACATTCTTCCATACTTCCAAGTACATGGAGATACAAATTAACAAACAAATATCATTTTACAAAGTTCGAATAGGTTCCTGCCTGCCTTTGATGCTTACAAAGGGGCTTTTCCAACTCAAAACCAATAAAGAGAAAAAGAAAGGAGAAAAGACAACTGTACTTCCTTTCTCATAAGGAAAGACTGGTAGGGCCTTGGAGAACTCTGAGTATGTGGGACCTGGCCCCCAGGGATTAGGGATTTCTGGCTCACTGGAAGTCATCCCTTTGCCTTTCAGGTGAGAAGCCAAACTGTCCTGGGTAAAAATTCTCCTGAGTCACTTAGCCCATAAGACCATCCAATCCAAATTTCTAGGTGTTCCTTTTCTCCATAGGGCACATTAAAATTTCTCCCTAAGTGATATCCTTGGAGGTCCAGGCAAACTTCCTCTGGGTTCCTATGCTATACAGCACTTGAAATTTCCCCAATATATCCCTGCCACTGCAAGGGCAATCCAAATGGTGTTTGTTCATTTTTGAGACTGGGTCTCCCTATGCCATGCAGTGCAGGAGCCTAGTGGCCTCCTGCTCCTTGCGCTCACCATACTTGTACTACACAGTGAAGATTACCCTTACTGTAGATCAGAACTTCTAAGTTCAAGTGATCTCCCAACCTCAGCCTCTCTAGAAGCTGGGATTACAAGTGCCAGGAGGAGGGGGTAGGAGACAGAAGGTCTTCACTCTGTCCACTCTCACCATCACCACCACCACCTCCTCCATGAGCCATCCCTCTCAGAGACTTGGCTGGAACAACTTCCACCACTAAGCTGGTTTGCCAACTGAATGCTAGGTTCCAAACTGACTCACTATTATATCCAAAAAACCCAGGATGTGATGAAATATCTCCAACCAATCCTAATACACTTCCTATGTAGAATCATTTCATTTCATCCAATGGCTTTCACTCCTTCAAAATCGATGGAGAGCTTTTTGCACCTAGTTTAGTGCCTTTGGTTAATTGTGTGAGTCTACAGATATATGCTCAACTAATAAAGGCATGAAGAGTTGGAGCATCTTGTTAGTTATATTAAGTAGGGTAGGGAGATTAAGTCAACTCCCACCTTTGCACTGTTATCACATTCAGTATCAGATTTTATTACCATGGATTGATGCAAAAAATCCAACTACATTAAAAATAATTTCTTGATGCCTTGAGATGATACCTAATCATATTAAAGACCATTAATTTCTCACTGTGTTGCTATGATGAAAAAAAATATTTTTAAATACCAATGTTTGACCTGAAAGAGGATGCAAAGAACAAAAGAGGACTTTTCCTTCTGTTTGGAAAATTTGCAAGATTAAAAGATTGACATATATGTTAAAACTCTTAAGTCAACCTTGTAATTGAATTATGGACAGAAATAATGACTAAAGCCAAATGTTAGTATCAAGAGCATTTGCAAAAGTTTTGTTAGCTAGGATGCTAGGCTATTCCAGACCAGATTATTTCCTTACCCAAAGACAAACTTCCACAACCTTGAAAGAAAGAAAAAAAAAGACACTGTCAGGTCCCTTAATCTTTCTTTCCTCTCAAGAGCACAGACCTATTTGAGTAGAGTTGTTTATCAAGGACAAGGCACACAGCTGAAGAACACTACCTTTCAAAGTTAGCAAAGACGTTTCAAAATATCACCGTATGCTTTCGAACTGACCTTGACTGTTTTCAATGTTTAAAATGATACCTGAGTGACCTGTAGCAAGATATTAAATTGAAGGTGAATTTCTGTCTTTCCTGAAATGGCAAAAAAAAAAATGTTTTTTTCCTTAAAATGACAGCAATGGTAACAAAAACAGAATTGGAATTTCGATAGCAACTGGGGAAAGGAAGGTCCGTCTTGGAACCAACAGTACAACTGGAATCTAAGAATGGAATTGTACAGCTTTTCCTTTCCTAACCTTATATCTCACTAACTCAGTACTCTCATTTATTTCATTCAGTACTTGTTTAATTTTCATATATCTAAAAGGAAAAAAAAGTACACATTATCTTTCCCTACAAGGTAAACTAGGAGTTAACATTTTCTCAACAGTCTGATTAATAGAGAGCTAAAAACCTGATTCATGAGTTGCTATTGAATTAAGTCCCTCATCTATGAAGGGAGACATGATTGACATTTAGTGATGTACAATTTACTGTAACTTTCAAGGATTAAATTTTCAAGCTCAGTTCTGAAGAGGTTACATCTAGTCCAGGGGTGGGAACCTGTGACCTCAAGACCATGTGTGGCCTTTCTAGGTGCTTGGGTGCAGCTTTATGACTAAGTCCAAGTTTTACAGATAAAATCCTTTTATTAAGGAGATATGTTCTGTAAAATTTGGATTCAGTCAGAGGACCACATTTGAGGACTTAGAGGGCCACATGTGGCCTCAAGGCTGCAGATTCCCCACCCCTGACAATACCATTCATGGTTAGCCAGAACGGCTATGTTGCTTGCCTAAGGTATGGGGCAGGATCATGAATAAGAATCTATGCCCTCAAACTCCAAATCCGATCCTCTTTCAGCCTTATTGTGCTACTTCTTCAGCTTCCCCCTCCCAAGAAGAATTCCCAGTTGCTTGATGTTTGAAATTGATTGACAGTTTAAACCTATTGGTCAAACTGACTCATCGTTTATTTTCCCTGAAGCTCACGCTCATCAAGTACACTCCACTATAGATTAACTTCTGAAAGGGCTTATGGTTCCCAGCCTCTCAGGCAATACCAGAACAAAACTTGGTAAGGGACGCAACACCTAAAAAGAGTGGAAACAGAACATAGTCATGCTTTAAGCACAAACTCAACATGGTTTCACCTTAGTTCAAACTAGCCTCGAAGGCAGGAACCATGTACCGCTTTTTATCTTCCACAGTCCTAGCCCAGCTTGGTGCACATGGTAAGTGCTCAATAAATATTTTTTTGAATTGGAATCAAAATGGTCCCCAGTTACAGAACCCTTTAAGGCATTCAAAATACTTTCCTCATGAGTATTTTCTTGCCCATGTTTGCTATTTTATTTCTCTTCAAGCTCTTTCCTCTCCCCACTCCCCACCCTGTACAATGTATGATCTTCTAGAACAGGGACTGTCGCAAAGTGTTGTCTTTATGTCCCCAGAGCCTAGCACAGTGCTACTCTTTATTTAATAGAGGAATAATGAGTGTTTGTTGAACTGAATTATTGAGTAACTTGGTAGTGAGTCATACAAGAGTCATTATCCCTATTTCACAGATGATGAAGTAGCCTCAGAGTATTTAGGAATGGCTATTCCTTACTTGTGGCCACACAGCTCCTCTGTCTTCTTGTCTTTACATCCAATGTCTCAACTCATGGGCCAGTGCTCTTTCTAATGCACCATTACGTATAATTTTAAACACATCAACACTATTTTAAGCAGTTAGTCTGCCATCTGGGAGAAGTCGCACATGACTGTGTCACCAGTGCCCCCAAATAACAAGACAACCTCTAAAGGAGGCCACCGTGTGGGCAATGAAGCTTCTACTGGAGCCAAGAAGCAACTTGGTAATCTCAGTTGCCATTGGATATCAATTGCTAACTCAGAGGTCAAAAAGAGAGGTGCAGTCCTCGAAAGAAGGACTGAGCAGAAGGAAACAGGATTCTCCATGATGCAGACACATAGCGTAGGAGGTTTGTGAATGTAGGAAGAGCACAGCATGGGGGACTGACCTTTAGCGAGATGATGAAGATTCGTTACTTGAGGTAAATGGGAATGTTGAGTTAACAGAGTGGAATATTTGCATCACCTTAGTAAATTAGTAGGTCCAAGTGAAGCATGGAAAGGTGTCATCAAGTCCAAAAATACAGAAATGCTCAGTGTTGACCTAGGATTCTTACCAAGAGGTGTGACCAGAGCTGTTTTTACCCTGGACATTGTCCCCACTGAAATATTTACTTAAGTGTCAGGGCTGGACTTAAAATATTGTTCTAAGATCTGCTCTTTTTTAGAGTTCTTAGGGTGGGGTCATTGATTTACTCAGCCCCAGCCTATTTAAAGTATGAAGAGGCCCAAACAATCAATCTCATGGGCCTCTTAGATCAGGGGTTCATAACCATTTTGCATCATAAATTCATCTGTTAGTCTGGTGAAGGCTGTAGAACCCTTCTCAGAATCATACTTTTAAATAATTGAAAAAAAAAGTTAACTTTCAATTATAGATTGATGAAAATAAAATGTATTTTTTTCCCATTCAAGATCATAGAGCACCTGAAATCTGTTCATGGATCCATGTTAAGCATGTATGCCTTAGACCAAGTGTGGAAAAGTCCTTTGAAGTGCAGTAATTTTGCAAAAGAACCATGCTGAGTCATTCCCCAATTGATAAATGGTCAAAGGATATGAACAGGCAATTTTCAGAGGAAGAAATTAAAGCTATCTATAATCATATGAAAAAATGCTCTAAATCACTATTGGTTAGAGAGATGCAAATCAAAACAACTCTGAGGTACCACATCACACCTATAAGATTGGCAAACATGACAGAACAAGAAAATGATAAATGCTGGAGAGGATGTGGGAGAGTTGGAACACTAATTCATTGTTGGTGGAGCTGCGAGCGCATCCAACCATTCTGGAGAGCAATTTGGAACTATGCCCAAAGGGCTACAAAAATGTGCATACCCTTTGATCCAGCAATATCGCTACTAGGACTATATCCCCAAGAGATCATAAAAATGGGTAAGGGTCCCACATGTACAAAAATATTTATAGCAGCACTCTATGTAGTTGCCAAAAACTGGAAGTCAAGGGGATGTCCATCAATTGGGGAATGGCTGAATAAATTATGGTATATGAATGTAATGGAGTACTATTGTGCCATAAGAAATGATGAACAAGAAGACTTCAGAGAGGCCTGGAAGGACTTATATGACCTGATGCTGAGTGAAAGGAGCAGAACCAGGAGAACTTTATGCACAGCAACAACCACAGTGTGTGAGAGCTTTTTCTGGTAGACTTAGATTTTTGTAATAACACAAGAACTTCTGAAAAAAAAAAATCCCAATGGTGGACCTCAAGCCAAAATGCCTTCCACACTCAGAGAGAGAAATATGGAAGTCACTCACATAATGTAGCAGATCATGTTTGTGTATGTGTATGTGTTTGTGTATCATGTTCTGATTTGTTATACGATTTCTTTCATTTATCTTAGTCTGACTACATAGCATGACTATAGTGAAAATATACTCAATAGGAAAGTATATGTAGAATCTATACAGAATTGTATGCAGTCGTGGGGAGGGAGGGAGGTAGTGGGGGGTGGGTGGGGAGGGATAAAATCGCAATTGTATGGCAGTGATTGTTAAACATTAAAAAAAAATAAAAATAAATTAAAAAAAAAAAAAAAAAAAAAAAAAAAAAAAAAAGAACCATGCTGAGATAGGTGGAAGAAAGTTTGCCATGCCACAGAAGCTGTCTATAAGAGATTAAACCAGAGGCCCAAAGTCCTTAGAGACGCTGGCTCTCTAGCACACCCCCAGAGGAGGAAAGGCAGGACAGACTGTGTCAGAATGAGACACTAAAACAGCTAACAGGCTTTACAGAAATCTCAGAGCCCCCAATTTCCCTTGCCGGTCCCTGTATCCAAATTCTATAATATAATCTTACTGTTACATAGCCCCAACATTTCCAGTAAACTGAATTTTGCTTTCCCCACCAAGAGGCCAGGGATTAACTAGAGAGCAATATAAATGCAAAGTTAGTCAGAGAACCCATCCTCTGTGACTGGGATTTTGACAGTCATTCTCTCTCTCCTGTGAGACAGGTTGGGAATGTTAAATGAGTTAAGTGACTCACAGAAATGCTGCAAGCTCCCCAGGGTTACAACCTCTCTGACAGAAGCCGAAGTCATGAGTCACAGGAGGTAGGGACCTGAGAAATGTCATCCAACCCCTTCATTTCCCAAATGAGGAAACTGGGGGTTACCTAAGATCACACAGGTGCAGGAAGTCAGAGACCCAAGACAACCCCAGTTTTTTTCTTAATTCTGAATCTAATTATTTGGGATTTTTTTTCACCCATGCCTCCCTAACTCACAGAAGAAGACTGATTCGGGCATATTTTTGTTTTCTCACTAGAAATTTTCCCACAGGTCACTGCAAAGAGTCATCTAAACATAGCTGTGACTAATTGAGTTGAATCTAGATTTTCACAGGTGAAAGCTTAGATGTGAAGGAATCAGTTTAGCTGCTACAGTTAGCAACTTTGCTAAATGTTTGAGGCTCATTCCTGCAGCCTTATTAACCTATCTAAGGGAGGTGCTGATTGCAGTTTCACGCACTTAACTCTTTCACTCTCATCAGCTCCAGGGGGAATCTTGTATAATTTTTCTCATCCCATCAGAGGTATTTTGTAAACTCTTTACTAGGTTTTTTTGCTTATATGGCCCCTGTACAACCTATTCATTATCCTTTCCACCAGGGCCATCCCTGAGCGAAAGAATGGAGGCCAATTTGGTATTTAAAGCCTCCTTTTCCCCTTTCCCATGAGGGCTGTCCCCACCCTGCTTTCAGTGTCCCTCTGACCCCAGGTGTCCAGTCTTCTCAGGCTAACTGAGGCCCTCCTATCAATTTAATGAACATGTTTAGAATCACAGTATTTAAAGCTAGAAGGAACCTGCAGTATTTCAGCAGACCTTAAACTGAATTGCTCTGTGTATTCCCTGCACCAGTGCACATTATGACCCATCCTCTGGGTCTCTGTTCATGTTCTCTCCTAAATCCTCTACAGGGCTCCATCTATCTATCTCTTTTACTCTACCTGTGTGATCTTGGGCAAGAGTACGACTGCTGGACATCCTCTAAATCCCTTGGCATTATGTAGACACTCAAGGAAAGTATAGGTCATCCATCTCTTGCCCCTCACCTTTGCTACCTGACTGGCCCCCTACCTTTTCTGATTGTATATCTTCGATGATATCTTCAACTCCATTTCGGGGATGTATTTCTTTATTAGTTTGGTGCTGCAGAAGAAGTAGGCCCATCCAGCCTGTCCTCGTTGCTTTTATTAATTCTTTGGAGCCCGTAGCATTATGTTATTTGTAGTCATATAGATCACCAGAAGAACAATACTGTTTTCAAGAAGCTAGACCTGCGTTTCAGAGAAAAAATCTGGAGTCACTGAAACTGCTGCCCAATATCTCACCTTCTTCCTCCTATTCAATTCTAGGCCTTGTTCATTGTCCATATTCAGTGTCTTGCCAACTGATTTATGTTGATGGATGAGTTCTCCTGGTTGACCATCCAGCTGCCACATCCCACCTTCTGTAAGAGATCTTTCCCAGTGCTCCCCACTGCCAGCACATTCCCTCTGAGTTCACCTCTCATTTACAATGTATTTATCTTGTGTATACAAAGATAATTTGCAGGCTGTCCCACCTCCCACTAAAATATGAGCTCCTTAGGGGCAGGGATAATGTGTATTCCAAGTGATTCGCACAATAGTAAAAGTTTAATAAATGTTTGTTGGTTTATTATGATCTGACCTAATTGGATCTTTCACTAAGCTGTTGGTAAACTGAAATACCTCTGTTTCTCCCTGTTTTATGATGGATACTATTCATAATCTTCTCCATCATTCTCTATAAGATTTTACAAATGAGTTTATATTCTAAACTAGTGTTCCCATATTCATTCTGCTTGCCAAGGAGATTGTGTTTGCTAGCTAAAGTGGTTTCTTGGCTCTTTTAGCCTCTTTGCCATGACCATTGATTTCCATTGGTTAAACCTGTTTAGAATCTGTTAACTATCTGTCTTGATGCTCATACATTTATCCATATCCAAGTAGGCTATTCCAATAGATCAGGTTGAAGCTGTTTAATTGTGCATCCTGCCCTTCTCATTTTTATTCTTTCATCTAATTTGATATTAATTTTGACAGCTCAGATTCAATTTATTAAGCCACGCCACATATAATTATAGTGCAGGCACAGGTATTATCACAGTCACCACATTTTGTAATTGTACAAAAGGAAATCAGAAAGTCTGGCAGCTCTAGGAATTAGACAGCCTCTAAGTTAGTTTGACTGTATGTCCAGGTAGCTATTACCTAGGTACCCAGAAGTCCTAGGCTAGCTTTTTGATAACCACATACTTCATTGATATCTTAGACCAGTATTAGTTTTTCTGGAGGTTAGAACCATGGCAGGCCCAAGACCTACTCTCTGCTTAAGTTGTTTCCAGAGCTCTAGGGAAACTTCTGCCTGTCCCCTTAGCACTCCTCCCTTCCCCCAAACCACCACTGTCACCCCTTTAGGTGACTTTTAGGTCTTCCTAGGTAAACTACGCCAGTGGTGTCAAACTCAAATAGAAACAGATCCCTGCAAGGTGCATATTGACTTAGAAAATCACATATTAACATTATCTATGTTATACTATATTGTTATTTATTTTATGAAACATTTATCAATTACACTTTAATAGTTTTGCAGACCACTTTTAGCAGGGTCAGAGTTTGAAACCTCTGATCTGCACTCAGTTATACTTGATTAAGTCTTTCCTATTGAGTAAGCCTAAAGCTACCATGGTCCCCATCCAAGAATTGTTTGGATCAAGCATCATCAAGACTTCTCTGGAATCTCAGAGAGTTATAGGATTTGAAGGGACCATGTGAGTCACTAAGACTATCATTACCTCCAATTAAAACTGTACCTTAAAGGTAATCAATATATTTTAAGCTGTATATTCCTAAAAAGTAGCCTGGTACAGTGTAAAGAGTAGAGGCTCCAGAGTCAGAGAACCTAGGTTCTAACCCCACCTCTGACAGAGTATCTGTCTGACTTTGGCTAAGTCACTTTACCTCCCTTGACTTTGGTTTCCTCAACTGTAAAATGAGGAATAAATAGCATCTCAGGTTCCTTTCAGTTCTAGATCTTTGAACCTATGATTTCCAGGGAGTAATGTGCTGAAATCTTCTTCTATTACCTTTTTTTTAAATTGATTCTCAGATTCAATTAATTCTGCAAGTCTGCCTTTCAGCTGAATCAATTATATTTCATTCTTTCCTCTGTAGTAATAACAAACCCACGATCACTGTCTTCCATATCTTAATTCTTCATTTGTTGTACAGTTTTAAATATTTAACTAATTTTCAAGATACTGACTTATTGACTTTCTGGACATCAATTCCTAGGGTAAAACTCAAGTTTCCAGGGCAGAGGTTCCAGGGATGACTTGCTAATTCTTCCCTATATCCAGGCCAGCACCATTAGCATTAGTATACTCTTCTAGATCTCTCTGAATCCAGAAAAGGGCTTAAATTTCTGGATGGTCCACTAGAACACCAAAAAACTGTAACTGTAGATTATTTGATGATTTGAGGTAGGAAAATGTTTTGATTTTCTCTTTACCTCTGTGATTTTTCACAGACTAGCATTTGCAGATATATCACACCAACTCATGTTTGTAACCATATCACGATTCAGTTTCCTTGCACCTGAGGCTGTATTTTCTACTTTAATCCTCTGAGAATCCTACAAATGCTTCATAAATACCACCCTTTAACTAATGCAGATGAGTGTAAAGGGTGTTCACGTGAACCACCATCAGGCACTTATACCCATTGGAATACAGCCCAGTGAAGTTGCAAGTGGATTTTGCATTATTCCATAGAGAATGTTTAATTGTTGCGGTCTCCTTGGTCAAAGCTTAATCTTGTTGTAATTTGCAAAATTTAATCCTTTACAACATAGCATTTACTCATTAATTCAAATGAATCACAGCATCTCAAAGTTGAATGGGACTTCAGGGACCACTGAGTCCAACCTGTACCTGAGTAGGAATCCCCTCTGTACTTTCTGTGGCAAGTGGCCATCAAACTGCTTCTGAAAGACTGCTTCAAGTAATAAGGAACTTAGCACAAATTATTGAGGACCCACCCCTCCCCAACATGATTTTTTGCAAGATGTACTGATTCAATTGACTTTTTTAATTTTCTTGGTTATTTCCCATGGAGTATCATTTTCAGAATATTAAATCATTTGTGAACTCGTTTTCTTTCTGTCATATTGACACCTTAGCACCTAGCAACAGATTAGGCACAAAAGGTGATTCAGATCTAATTGATGGTCATTCAGTCAATGACCAGCCACATAGTCTGGCCAAATGATTGTAGAGTAGGGGAGGCAAAAGTAGAAGTGAAATTTGTTGCCTTAATTGTCATTCATTTTTAAACTGTTTTTCTTCAGAAACTAAGAATTCCAGTGCAATATGAAATAATACTGTTCTCATGGATTATTTTACCAAGAATTTTGGCACTAAGTCACTGTTTAAATGCAATCAAACTGGCCTAGCTCGCTGTTTACAAGTAAAGACTTTGCAAAAATCCTCATACTCACAGATATCACAACCAAATTTGACATATTATACATGTGTATGTATGCATGTGTGTGTATGTATGTATGTATATAGTGAGACTCAGCATGGCAGAGTGGCTAGAGAGCAAACCTAGAAGGCAGAGTGCCTCTGACACTTACTGGCTCTATAACCTGAGCCAGTTAAGTCACTTAACTCTTCAGCACTCTAGGAAACTCTCAGACTCTAAGTTCCAGAAAAGATGCCATCCTGCTTTGTAGAGGAAGTCCCTCATCATGGAGTTTCCCATATCAGTGAAACATTGGTTCAGTCCCTCTAACCTATCCCTACACAACCCTCCTTACATAAATATATGGACATATAGAGATATAGGTATGTATAGCTATAGATATACACTATATATGTTGCCCAATGATCCAGGTATTAAGGATAGCTTGTGTATATTTCAGCTTGAATGATGGTTTTGAATTACAAATGGCTAAAGTGTTCAAATTAGTATTAAAGAAGACTCATTTTGATACTTTGGAAATCACTACAAGCCATTTTCACTAGTTTGCATAAGGTCAATTTAATAAAACTTCTATGAAACACCTACATAATCTATTTTAAGAGTGGCTTGCTGCAACATTGGAATAAGTTTTATTAAATTTGGCCAGCGGTGATTCAGCAGAGTGAAGGTGGCCTTGTTTATATTTCTATTTCTTGTGTTGTGTAAACTGCAAATAAAAGCGGACAATCTTTGCAAGCAGATAAATATATATGCAAAGCCATTGCATTCTCCCATTGACTTCACTTGTGATCCTATAGTATTTCATTAATAATGCCATTGGGAATATTTCCACACATACATTTGACCATGCATGCTCTTGTTCTTCTTAATCTGTGCTTTGCCTTTTTAACCTGTTAACTGATTTATCTTAAGCTTAAAGGAATTCTTTTTCTTTCCCATAGATATGCTAGCTCTGCTGCTGACCGTCAGGGAGGCATATCCATGAAGAAGGTAAGCTTTTGACAGTTACTTTGGTGCTGCTTGGAGGTTGTGGAGGCAAGGAATCAATGAGGTTTCATCTTCTCTTCTTCTTCTGGAGAAAAGTTGTTTTCTTTTCCCCTTTGACCTTGAATTCTACCCAGAATGAAGGAGGGTGGCAATTGATGGTGCTGGAATGTTACTGGAGAGAGGAGCCAGATATGGCTTTTAAAAAGAATACTGATTTGAAATAGAATATTTTCATTTGCATGAAACTAGAGTTGATGAAATATGTTTTCACAAAGAAATATGAGGCTAGAAACTTCCTCCCGCCCACATATTTAGAAATATGGGAAGAACCACTAGCATATGGAGATAAAAATTTAATTTGTATTGTATTTCTGTGTAGTCACCAACTCTGGGGTAGCTCTATATTCTTTTTGTAAATATACATATACGTATATAAATTTCTTTCTGCAATAGGAGTATTCTTGATGTACTGAATTTAGAAAACAGCATAAAATCCTACAATGCCCTATAAGACCCTTTCACATAGGTTCCAGTTGAATTCAGCAGTTCTCAAACCTTTTGGTCTTAGAATCCCTTTACATTCTTAAAAATAATTGAGGATCTACCAAAAGAACTGTTGTTTATATGACTTATATTTTACTGCATTTGAGATAAAAATATCTTAGTATTGTTATGAAAATAGTTCTAATCTCATGGACCCCCTGAAAGAGTCTTGGGGGTCCCTGTGATCCCTGAAACATATTTTTAGAATGGCTGTTCCAGTTTATTGGAATTTATAGTCATAAACATTCTGGAGTATCTCTTGCATAGTGTTCTCTCATTTTAGATGCTTGATAGGGTTTTTGGGGGTGTAGGAATTTTGATAACCATTTTGCTCTGATCTGACTATGAGGAGAACTTTGACTTTTAACTGAGCATGTCTATTTAAAGCCAATTTTTCCAAATCTTGCTGTATTATTTAGACAAAATTATTTTCCTCTTCTCTATATGACTTCCAAAATGAGCAAGAGAAGGTATTCAAGATAAGGATAGGTGGGAACCTAGATAGATATGGCCAGCAGGGAAGATTCTTTCTATTTGCAAAACTTCCCTCAAAACTATTTAGCTCAGTTGATTCCTCGATCATTTTTAACAGTCTTTCATAAATGTTCATGTTCCATAAATATGACCTCCATAGACATTAAATGAAAACAGTATCAGTGAAATATGGTATATCCACTTATATAACTGCCTATATAATCTACTTTTGAAGCAGACTTGACTAATTGGATACACACATGTGTCATGAGGGCAGTGCCTGGTTTTCTTTTTTTGTCTTATTTACCCCCACACGCTCCCCCCTCCCCCGAGCCTAACTTCATGCCTTATACAAAGTTGGGGTTAAATAATTTGCAAGTTCAATCCTAGTCTGAACTATGCCCAATCTATTATTCCACTCCAAAGAACACAAGAATTACATATATTTGACCAAGGTAGTCAGTCCATCAGAGGAGCAGAAACCTTTCTGACCACTTTAGATCCAGGTACTTATGCTAATGGCCACATTCCCACTTCCTGTCTGAATACCAGGAATAACTGAAGGGGAAAGCTAAATGTAGAAAAAGACCAGAAAGACCAGGAACAGAGCTTCTGGAGCTCTATTTGTACCTTGATCCCTTTCCTGGCACTCTCCTTTTAGGGATCTGCCTGAAACAATCACTCTATTTGCTCCCTTTCCTCAATTTATACCCTCACTTGGCAAAGTTATTTGTGTATATTCCAACCCCAAACTTCCAACTTGATAGAAACTGAAATGGTAATACTGCAAAAGAAATTGTCATCTTCAGACTGAAATTCATATCAGTCAGAAAGCATTTATTAAGCACTTACTGTATATGTACTGAAAATTTTGTAAGAGAACTTAGATTCAGAGATAATTATCCCAAGATAGTTAGACAATTTGTCTTTGATCTACTTTGTGAAATTACAAATATTTGACTGTAGTTTTTTGTTTTCCTCCAAATGTTTGACATCATGTAGACATTGCTACTGCTTAATCATGAAATCCATTAGAGTGTCTTTCCCCTCAGGTTAAAATCTTCACTGGCACTTAAGTGATTAATAAGCATTCACACCCAAAAAGGCTGGTGTTCCATCTTACAGTATTTGAATTAAGTCTTTAACACCCAAAACTGTCAGTCTTAACTTATGTATTTTAGTATTATTAATGTAGTTGTGTGTTGAGGCATAAATATTCTTGCCTTGTCTTTCTTTTTCTGAATGTCAACAAATCAGGTTGTAGAGATCTGAGTTTCATTGCATCTATTCAGAAACTTTACCAAAGGGCTATCTGAATGTAAAAAAAAAATGTTTTGAAGGAAAGAAGTGTATCTATTAACTCTTTGTCCTTCCTGTTGGCTGAGCTCAGATACAAAGGAAATATGCTATTTGGTTTACCTTAAAGGAATTCTATAAAAACTCACCATTCAGAAATAAGGTAGGTTTTACATATAGAAGCAAAGTGCTTCTCAAAGTCCTTGTCAGGAAGCATACTAAACACACTTCTGCACCTATGGGTGACTATTGCCCAGGTCAGAGTGGAATTTCTCTGGATAGGCCATCAGTATGGCAGCAAACGAGTGACTGCAGGCCACCAGTAGCATTTCGGTATTGGCCTTAGGAAAAAGTATTGACAGCAGCTTATAAGAGAGAGGGTCAGAGTTTCCCAAACACTGGTGCATGTTTAGGTGAGCCATGCTATTCTAGAAAAGACTTAGCAGGCCCTAACATCACAAATGAAAGACTTGGACTGCTGGGGGTCCAAGAGGTAGGCTATTGAAGTCTATGCAGTGGATTTGGGGCACTGTTCCATTATGTTTCTCACATGTGAGTTATTTTGACCCCCATGATTCTAATCCCATCTCTCTGTGGCCGAGAAGAACAGAGCTGATTCTGCTTCTACATGACAGTCCTTGAAGATAGCTATCATGTCCCCTCCAAGTCTGATTTTGTCTTGGTCAAACATACATGGAGCCTTTCATGGATATCATGTCAAGTCCATTTACCATCCTGAGGATTTGTGCAACAATTTTTTTCGATACCTTTGCCAGCTTTTAATCACCACTAATACAAATAGCAAGAGATTTCATGTAGAGTAGTTAAGTGGCGCAGGGGATAGAGCACAGGGCCCAGAGTCAGGAAGACCTGAGTCCAAATCTGGCCTCAGATAATTCCTAGCTCTGTGACTCTGGACAAGTCACTTCACCCTGTTTGCCTCAGTTTCCTCATCTGTAAAATGAGCTGAAGAAGAAAATGGAAAACCACTCCCATATCTTTGCCAAGAAAACCCCAATTGGGGTCACAGAGAGTCGGACACAACTGAAAATGACTAAACAGAAACAGAAACAGAGCACATTCATGCATTATGTGTAAAGCCCAAATTCTGGCCAATGGTTACAGCAGAATAAAACAATCGGCAAGCTCTAATTTCTTTATATTTCTGTTGTGAAGAATAATGATTTTTGGCTTCCCTTGATTGCAGAAATCTGCAGAAACCATGTCTAAGAATGTTGACAGAGAAGTACCCTGCAAAATGTTAAATTCAAGCTCATTTTCATTTATTGATGGACACTAATTACTTTTTATTAATTCAGAACATATTCTAATAAAGCAAGCAAGGGAGTCACCTTAATAATCAAAGTATAAATAGGAGTTTAAATCAGCAGATCCTTTAAGTTTCTTCCTTGCTCAATTATTAACTGACCTTTTGGTCTTTAATGATACCATCTGTAATAGTATTCTTTGAAGAATGCATTTCATCAGTGTGAGTCTCCACCAATGCAAATTGGAATCTTTCCATGTTTCATGAGCTACCAGGGATTAAAAAAACAATCATCACCTGGGGTCCTGCCTTTTAGTGACAAAACCCTTCTGAACATTTAAATAGGGTGGTCCTCAGGGTCACACAGATGGAGAATGTCTATAGCCCAGATTTTAGCATGCATCTAAATGGATACCCTGTAGAGACTGTCGTGTGATTGGTATGGATATCAGAAACAGACAATACAGGTGGACCATGAGCTGGCCTCAGAGTTATAAAAGAGCAGAGATTGCTGTGGGGGAGATTACAAAGCACTTTAATTGACCCCAAGCTTCCCATGAAAGTAAAGACCCATCTTTTCAAAACAAACATTCTACTGGTGTTAGTGCATAGTAACAAGACCTGGAACACTACTGCTCCTGAAAAACTAAAGATGAACATCACACAGAGGACAGTGGACAATTTTGAAGATGCTGAGAATGAGTGTTTTACGATATATCTACAATGAGGACCGCTGAAGAAAAATAAAAGTAGAGGACATCATGAAAGAATTATTAGATAGGAAGAGAACATAGGCTGGTCATGTGGTGAGATCACAGAATGAGAAGTGGACTCCTGGGGGCAAACTTTTGGAAGGATATGGACAAGATTCACATAGGATGGGCAGGTATGGATGGGTCACAATGAGGTCACAAATCCATTTGAGTGCTTGAGGGGTCCTCACATAACAAACTTAGAGCCCTCTCAAATCCATTTCATCTTGGCAAGATATATCTGAGCTTGAACTCTCCAAGTATCTGCCTTTGCTAGAGTAGCATCATCCTTGTGTCAGGATGAAGTAGAAGATTAAGATTTTATGGTGAGATTTGAAAAGCATTTGTGAGAAATTGTGCAAAAAGAACCTGCTGCTAAAAGGTATTGAGCTAATTTGGATTGCTGGGGATCCAGCTAAGGCAGCTGATTTTATCGGAATTAGCAGCCAACAATGAATTTCATGTGGGTGGAAGGATTGAGAGATGATCCTGGATTCACATGAGTGGCATCAATTTGTGGGAAAAGATTGCAGTGTTGCCTCCCAGCCCAGACATATACCCAGAGCTCCATATTCTCAGCCCTACACTTAGATGTCTACTAATGCAGAGATGTGCCTGATTCAGTTCAACTCAGTTCAATTCAGCAAATTTTTCTTAAGCACCAAGGCCCTGTGTTAGGTGCTGGGATGCAAAGGAAAAGATGGAAAAAAATACCATTCTACAGGAAGGATATGACTTGTCCACAAATAAGTAAATAAAAAGTAGCTTCCAAGTAATTTCAACGAGAGTGCTAAAAATGAAAGGGAGACAAGGAAGTTTTGGCGGAGGTCAGGAGAGCTGCACTCTTGACATCAGGCACCACTTATTCAAAGGTGTACAGACAGAAGATCTAATGGCATATGGTAGCCAATAAGGACTAACATTTATATGGTGCTTGCTACCTGCAAGGAACTGCGCTAAGTACTTTACAAATTTTATCTCATTTGATCCTCATAACAACTCCGGGAGGGAGGTGCTCTGATTAACTCAATTTTACAGATGAGGGAATCTAGACAAACAGAGAGGAAGTGACTTGCCCAGAGTCACACTGCTACCAAGTGGTTGAGGCAAGATTTGAACTTGGGTCTTTCTGACTCCAGGCTCAGGGTTCTAACCACTGTGACACCTAGATGCCCTGGTACACACATACATATGCATAGACACACAGAGGAAAAGAGAGAGGTATCATACATACATATGTGTGTATATGTACATTATATATATGTATATGTGTATGTGTGTATCAGTGCAGGAATACGTACTGATAACAATTTTCTTAATCTTTAAAATGATTTTTGGAGAAAAAATAAAGCAAAGAACATAATCTCTTGGAAACAAATAAAGATCTTTGCATGTAACTGATTGATTCACTGTCATACTCAGACTATGGTGAGCTGTTAGAACTGAATCTTTTGGTCAGATTCAGAAGAAAACAAGGGCAGAAATGCTGACAGGTATTTGAAGGTATTTTATCTTAGTGGCAAGATGCCTCCAACAGAACAGCATTTAAATAAATCCTAAGAACAAATGACATTATTTAGACATAGACTTTGGCTTCATTATAATAAATAGCCATTTACATTTGCTCTTCATGTATTGTTCTGAAAGTATGGCCCCCTGAGAAATGCTATAAAAAGTTTCCCTACAGTTAAATCTTGAATTAATGTGTAATTTATAGACACACTGAGCAAGAATATGTGACATACATACTGACTGTAATAACAAAACATAATCCAAATCATAAAACTTTTAAGTTAGAAAAAAACCCTTTCGACTTACACATTTAATCAGCCTGCTAAGCCAAGTGCCATTTAGTCTAGACAAGTCTTGGAAATTAGGAAGCACCTGGGCAGCCCACAATTCTTCGTATCCAGGGCCTCCCCCTTAGTGATGGGGGAAAGATTCTGCCTCAGCAGACTGGCCGCCCCCTACACCCATAACCACACATACCTTGACTTCTAGGTGGGTGGGTAGGCTGTGAGAACAAGGGGAAAATCCTTTTATGTTTTTGGTAATCCAAGTCCCTACAGCCAACCCTCATTTCTGTCCCATTTTCTGTGAGGAGAATTAAAGAAATAAGAATTTAGTGAGTGCCTCCTATATGCTAGGTAGCATGGTTTAATAAATACCAGTTGGGGAATCAGGATTATCTGGGTTCATGACCCATTTCTGATACATAATATCTGTGTGACTCTGGGCCAGTCACTCATCTTTTTAGTGCCTCACGCAGAATATATGTCAATCTGCCATTGATAGAAGGAGTTTTCTCAAAGAAAGTTCCCTATACTAATGAAATCACAAGTCAAATCCCATCTCCCCTCCCTTCACCTCAAAAAAGAATAATGTTTTAAATACTGGGAATCAGTAGTCCCTGTCCTCAAAAAGCATATGTTCTACTGCTAGACAACACCACGTAAGCAGATATGACTGCACACCATAATTTGAGGATAGAAAAGTCTTCCTGTCAGAGTTGGCTTCTGGGCATATGAGCATATTCCAGCCCATTTTCACCTTCTTAGACACTAATTTTAATTTGACTGATTATGGGTCAGGATATTTCTTTGACAATTCATTCTTCCTAGAGTGGTTTCTTATCAATCCTTTACAATCTCCTGTCTCTTCTTTATCATCATCTGGCCAGTTTAATTTAGGCATATTTGTCCCTTTGTGAATTCCTGTGAGAGCAGAGACTGCTTGAATACATGTCTAATTCTCTGCTTAGTATTTTGTAAGACAGTGAAATTCAAATGCTAATAGCCATAATGACAAACTGATGCTAATCACATGTTTCTGAAGCAGTGACCATCTACCACTTTAGTTACTGACTACTGTTCCATAGAGCTGTTGACACCGGTAGCTCATGTCACAAATGGAAGACAAACTTTTTTTGTTACCCAGTGGTTCTTGGAACTCAGAACTCATGATAATTTACAAAAACAAAGAAAAAAGCCCAGGTGCTTTTCCCCGCTATTTCCTCTTGCAAATTTAGCTTGGCATATCAAAGGTAGTACTATGCCCAGTTTAATCTGAGAGAGGCTTGTTTGGCAAGCACTGTGTCTTCATGTACAAAAAAAGTCCCAAAGCATTCTATTTGATCGTACCTTCAGATTGGTCTCTTGTGACTAAATGTTGTGTTAATTCTTGAAGCAAAAGTAAAAAGAGCAAATAGTATATGATGGACTCAGATATCATGTAGCACCAAAAAGCTCCAATGCCCACAAAATAGCTTCTGTGCCAGGCCCTGTAATAGGGACTGGGATGTCCATATTTCTCAACAAGACAGTGTTAGGTATGGAAAGCCACTATTGACAGTACAAAAGTCAGCGAGGAGGGGTTCCCAGATTGATCCGTTATCTGTCACAAACACTTTGGACTGAAACAGTGCATCATATTAGCTCTTCTTGGCCTATAGCTTTCTGAGAGAACACGGCCCAAAATGGGGACTTTTCTATGGGAGGAAGAATCAGGAAAGGATTGGTCTTCAAATCTCACACTGGCTCAAGTGAGAGACTTTCACGAAAGTGTTTTGTAACAAAGCGCTCTAAAACACTTTATAAATGGGGGCTACTTTTCCTATTGTTTTTCCATGGTAACCTCACTTCATTGTGGTAAAAACGTGACTCTGGCTTGAAGTAAAAGGCAGGTGATGGACTCTGGTGCATAAAAGCCCGTCCCCAGAAGATCGGCCACGAGGGGATGAACTCGATTTAGCCTGAATGAGTGAAGGAATGAATGAAGACAGTTTTTGGATACTACGTGCTAAGCACTGGTGAGGTGAACAGAAAAGCACAGCAGTTCCTGCTCTCAGGGAACGCACCTTCTAAATGGGGAGATGATAGGTAGAAAAAGCTTTAGCTCCAAGTCAAATGGAAAGGCCCAGTGGGGCTCAAGATGCAGCAGTTAAATGTTAACCATCTTCTTGAATGTTACTTCCACTGATAAAACCACCTATTAGCCAAAGTAGGGCACTAATGGAAATGCCACTCTATATACCCAAGGATAGAATCTTAGAATATAAACTTCAGCTCAGCATATTTTTCTTTCCTCCTATAAATGGAGAAAGATGACCCATTTGGGGGCTGTTTAGAGCATTTTTCCTTGGCTGTTCAAGCTTACCGGATTGTGCAGGACATGATCCTGACTGAACCTACTATGTTAAGTTCCTAACTTATTCAGTAGTTTGCTCTCGCCTCTGGTACTGCAAGAGAATGATTTGCATGAACTTGGACACATCAAATTTACAATAATATAAAAATTATGAAAATGTTGGAATAACTGGAGCATGAAGTGAGAAGGGGAGAAGAGAGCAGGATGAGTTCTAAGCACTGGGTATTTTGTTGCCCATAGTTTGAGTTTTTTGTAGGAGCACTAACCTGTTGGGTTAAAACTTCAGGTCAATGCTTTGACAAAATGCTTTGGAAGCCAGGAATTAGGAAGCACTGGTGTCTCGCCCCCTTAAGATCAGTCGCCAGTCTTAAGACACATTTGACCTGGAGTAGATTTTGAGTGTGTTTGTTGTAAAGGTACTCAGACATAAAAGTACAAAAATAATTGAAGCTGATAAGGCAGGGCACACTTCAGCAAGGGAGTTTTTCGGAAGAGATATGTGCTGTCTCCTTTCCCTAGATCTTGGGAGGAAGAGGGGCACAGAGATTACCTCTCTATCCTAGAAGATTGTTGTCATTAGAGTTTGTAATATAGCCCTAAAGAAAAACCTTTTCCACCTAGCTTTCAGGGTTTCCAATGACTGACTGAATTTGAATCTCAACTTCTAGCAGTTTCTCTTGGGTTGTTTTCTTAGAGGTGCCTTTCCCTGATTAATGAGATTCCCACTTCAAATAAAAGGAAGAAGGGAAAAGAGGAGATAGGTAAAGGTGAAATACAAGTAAGAAAGAGCCTGAATGCAGAAAAAGCTGGCCCCCAAAGCCAACCATTACTTACTGGAGATCCTGCATGAGAGGCACTGAGATTGTTTTGTATAAACAAGGAAGATTTGATTGTTTCCACTGAAGTCTTAGTGTGTTGACCAAACATACAGACAACAAAAGGCTTATACAGAGAAAGAACAGTTCAGGTTGATTCTTTGGAAATTCACTCTGGAATTCTATAATAGGAGAGTCTAAGCTTGGATCCTATTAAGAAGAATTCAATTAACCAGGTACCAAAAGGAACCCATTATGAGATTGCGTCATAGCAATGGACCCTGAGGACAGCATTATAATGAAGGGCCAGAGTATTTTATTTTCTCAACACATGAGTCACTCTCATTAGACCACTATATTGAACAACTTCTTCAGTGCCAACACCATAACTGCCAATCCCAATTTCCCCTGGAAAAATACTAAAACTATCATTTAACATATATATGTATATAAATATATATATTAGAATGTATATTATATATATATATGTACATATATATTCTTTCACTAAATGTACCTGATGGCCAGGTCTAGATTCAGAAGACCTGGGTTCTAATTCTGACTCTGCCATTAGTTATTAAATATGATAGAGAGAGATTCTGGTTTCTCTGAGGTCCCTTCCATCTTGAATGTTCTGGGATTCAGATTCTGTGATTTCTTACCCGTATGACCTTGGGGAAGTCACATCACTTGTAGGGATTTCAGTTTCCCTATCTGTAGAATGAGGAAACTAGATGGGATGGTCTCTATGGTCCCTTCTAGCTCCAAATCTATTATCCTATGAACATTAAACTAGCCAGACTGTTATCTTTGAAAGAGTCTTTCCTAGATTTCTAATGCAAGGGACAAAAGGTTCTATGCCACCCTCTACTACCACAGTTTCAAATTTTGGAAAGGTTATCAAAAAGCAGGTGCTCTAGTGCATTAATGGTAGAGGTGTGAATTGTTCAGATATTCTCTGTACCTTTTTGCCAAGAGATTCTGTTGCTAGGCACACACTCCAAGGAAGTCAGTGACAAAAAGAAAGGTAACATACACCCCCAAATATTTACAGCAGCCATTTTTTGTAATGGCAAAGAATTGGAGACAAAGTAGATGCCCATAGGTTGGGGATTATCTAGGCAAATTGTGGCACATAAACATAAGAAAATATTACTGTGCTACAAGAAATTATGAATATGATCAATACAGAGAAGGATGGACAGACTTATATGAACTAATGCAAAGTGAAGGAAGCAGAACCAGGAAAACTATACACAAAATGACTATAACAATTGTAAATGGAAAGAAAAGAATAACAACAAAATAATTAAAAATGAGTGCTGAAAAATGATAAAGACTTAACGACCCCAAAGAAGAGGTATGAGCAAAAATCTCCCCCCACCACTACCCTCCATTTCTTTTAAGAGGGATAAGGCTGTGTGTGTTTAAGGAGATTTTTTTGTATTATGCTTAAATTTTTTGAACTTTTTTCTTTCTCTATTTAAAATTATTTATTATAAAGGCTAGCTCTCTGGGAAGCTGAAGGATACAGTGGGAAATGTAAATTTTTGTAAAAAGGATAAACAAGAGATAGCAATAATTTTTTAAAAGAGAAAATGGATTCCCTTTTGTGTACTTACATAGCTCAGTTAGATTCTCAGGAAAAAGGTAAATAGAGCCACAGGAGGAGACATCTTGTCTGAAAGTATTTCTGTAGAGTCTGTAAAGTACCTCTTCTGAACCTGCCTAAGAAGACTCTGTTAACTACATTTGCTTTTGGTTGTTACTATGTTTTAGTAATTCAGATCACTCCTGGGATCTTCAAAGAATATACAAATGTTAGCTATTGTTGTTTTACTTTAGAGATGGTCTGTTTTCCTTGTGACTTGTATTTTTAGACCAACCAGTGTTATTACTGCTTAGAGATGCCAAATATTCTCTTCAGCAGCTGGTGGCAATGAACTTTCCCTGAAGGGCTTTTATGGTTGGAAATCCTGTACTGCCATTGTCCAAGAGAGCCCTGGAGTACTCACTTTGAGAATATGCCACCAAATCCGATGTAGTGATTGGCTGAATCCCTGATTGCTTGCTGTATAAAGCAGCTATCATGCTAAAGCTCTTCATTTAGTTACAAGGCAGCTAACTACAAGTCTCCTGTCACCTAATGGCCACCCCCAGAAGGCCCTCTGAAGCATTTAGATTAGGATCAGGGATGTCACTTGATATAAACCTTTACAACTGAGATTTCTTCAAACCAATGGCAGGTTTGTCTTGCATTTTTGTGCAAGCTGCAAACTTTCTTCTCATGAAATGGATCTGAAGTGTGACTTGCTACCCATTTTCTACTTGTTCAGAAAACAACAAAATGCCAGTAGCTATTAATTCAGTCAAGTAGTTTTAGTAAGAGTATTAAGAAAGTGTGACCCTTCTAAGAGAACAGTGGAAATCTAGAAAACAGTTGTCTTCTTTTCTCTGACAATAATTGGCAAACTGTTTCAAGGGTAGGCTACAGAAAATATGAAAAAGAAATAGGACCATAAAATCAAAAAATTACATGAAATTTTCTGAGTTTGGCTAATAGTTGACATGGAATTGTTGATCTGAATAAAAATGATGAACAGAATTTATTTCAAGTGATTATACTGTTGCATTTTGTCCTAAGGAAGACCAGCCTTATGCACGCAGGGTAGTCTATTTTCTCCAGAGTTGGATTTCTGGGACGCTGAGAAGGTCCTCTGCCTCCCTTAGATCTTCTTCTAAGCTCTCAGATCCCTGCAGCTTCAGAGGTAGAGTCATTCCTTTGGGTTAGCTTAGTTCAATTCAATACCCATTTATTTATTAAATGCCACCCCTCTTATCTTGAGATATATCTACAGACAGATGAGCAGAAATGTCCAGCAGTAATTTCATGATTCAAAACTGTAAATCTGGAGGATTAGGGCTGAGGGAAACCCAACTAGCCTTCATGCTAAGACTCACACATGACGCTCCATTTCCATGCCATTGTACAAGCTGGTGCCCCTACCTACAAGGCATTTCCTCCTCAACTTTGCATCTCAGAGTCCCTAGTCTCCTTCAAAGTTCAGCCCAAGTGACACCTTGTACATGAGGGCATCTTTGATTCCCTCCCTCTCAGTTATTAGTTCCTCACCTGCCCAAATTATCCTGGATTTATTTTATATATTTCTTATTTGCAATTATGTAATGGTGAAGTGCCACTCCAATCCCAGTCAATCAGTATATGTACTGTTTTAAAATATGCAAATAATGTTTTACACCATTTATCTCATGAGGAATCATTCTCTTTGGTCAAGAAAGAAAGCAATGTGACTGAGCCTGTGTGTAGAATAGCAGCCAAGCCATCTTTGAATCAGTCCAAGTGACCTAGCCCAGAGGTGAAGATTCTAATTTGAAGCAGAACCCTGAGAGGGAATCACTCGTAGGGGATGGAGATAAAAGGGGGCTGTTCTTCTCTCTCCTCCCACCACCTCACCTTCCATTGATCACATCATTGGGGAGAGAAGAGACCAATAGGAGACAATGCATGGAACCTAGAAAAAAGAAGGATGCACCAGACATTAATACTTGCAAACACAGACACAGATAGATGCAGAAAGATATCCACCCAGTGAAGGAAGCAACTTCAAGAGGTATGACTCCCTTGAACCAGAAAAAAAGAATGCCAGCTATAGACTCAAGAAAGAACAAATAACTAGGAAATGTGCTTACCTTTAGGTAATGCATGCTCTCTGAAGCTTTAGGTTCCTGAAGGGCGGAGATTATTTTATTTTTGTCTTTATATCTCCAGGACTTAGCTCAGGACCTGGCACATAACAGGTGCTAATAAATGCTTGTTGGCTCATCAAATTATTTATAGTTTTAGGAGTCATCTGATTAGAGGTGAGGATTGAACCCCTGAGAACTGATGGCATAGAGAGAAAAGAGATCTCAGGACAGAAAAACTCCCAAATAGACCCTAGAGTATCAGGGATAATCCAGTAAAAGTGACTACAAAGTGGTGATACAAGAGCATCACGAGGGAACTTCATGTCAAAGAGGAGACATAGCCAGGAACGCAGGTGATCCGTGATGTCAGAAGATGCAAAAGGACCATTAAGGATGAGAACCACTAGGCTTCACAACGAAGAGATTTGCTAAGTTTAAGACTTTGTCTTCTGTTAAAAATACAAATACCCCAGGAGATGGAACACACTAAGCCTTATGAGCTTCTTTTCTAGTAGCTGGTTTCCTAAGAAGTAGGAGAGGTAAGATTAAGAGAACTCTCCAGGTTCTAAGGCTAACGTGGAGGCTGGGGGACCTTCAAATGGCCCTTTGGTCTTTACAATAGTGCTGAGAGACATTGGTGCTCCTAAGAAATCATTTTCCCTTGAATGATGTCATGTATTAGGATATGTGGGTTTCAGCTTACTCTCTTTCTTCCTCCGTTGCTAATTTCCCTTTAACATATCTCAATTTGCTATCAACCATGATGCTACATCTGGCTCAGATTTCTTTTTGTATTCTCAACTTTTCAAGGCAAGAAGCTTCATCAATAATAAATTAAATAATGATTTTGTACCTATTCACTGTAAAAGAAAAAAATGGCAAAATGTCCAATTTTGTCTTCTTAATTGGAGCATAATTACTGAAAATCTTTACACAACCTTTTTTAAAAGGTTGAACCATTATAGAAAAATATTTGCTTTGGAATCAATCATTTTAGGATACTTTTGGCAATCTACAAACTGCATTCAAGTCAACCGATTCATTTATTCATGCCTATAGTTGAGAGTCCTGATGTGCTAGATCAAAAAGCCTAGGGAAGAATGACCTCATTCGATGCTTAGAGACATCATTTCAAAAGTCAGCAATTGAATTACAAGCTGAAAATGTTTGCAAATTAACTTTACTCAAATGCATGGAAATGTATGAATGCATCTTGAGGAGTCTTGCTTGAGGTCTCTACAAAATTTAGCCTTATTACATCTAAAGCAAGTTGACTTTTCATTTTTCTTAAACCTGATTGAATTTTAAACTCTCTAAATATGCCACCAATAGATGAGAGTACAAGAGGGAGTACAGAGGCTTAAGGGATGTTTGGGTTTTTATTAGCTATTAGAGGTAAATAACTTTGGCAGCTTCTGTGGCACCTCTCACCATGGCACCCAGACAGTCAGCAACCAGCAAAGGCAGAGAGGAGAGAATAAAGACTCCCTAGAGCAGAGCTCCCTAACCATTTTGGTGTCATGGAACCCCTTGGCCCCTTGCTCAGAATCGTGTGTTGCTTACATTTGTAATCAAAGGAAATGCTCAATTTCAGTTAGATGTTAGTGAAAAGAAAGGTAGAATTTTTCGCATCCAAGTTCAAGGACTCCATGAGATTTCCCCATGGAGTGTGGAACCCATGTTAAAATACCTGCTCTAGAGATTGTCTCCAGAGAGTAACAAAATGAGAAACACCAGGAAGATTCTGGGGGTTCTCACATTGGGGACAAGAGTTACTGTTCTCGTGCATCAAATAAAGAACCGTTACTTAAACAAAGGAAGTAGAGTTTTAAAGAAGGAAACAGTTATTACAGGTATAAGTTACAGGTCAGTAGGGTACATTGTCATGGACAGGGCCATTCTAGGGTCCTTTCAATCCCATTAGGCAAGCTCTCTATCCAAGGATAGCTCTGATGGAAGTAAAAAGTGAAAACAGAAGTGGTAAACATAGGATAATAGCAACAACATATATATATACACACACACACACACACACACACGTATATACATATGCATATGATACATTTAGAGTGCTTCACAGATTACTCTTTCTTCACTCTCTTGTGAGCCTGATAGTATAAACATTCTTATCCCCATTATGCAAATAAGGCTTACATAGGTGCAGTCATCTGGCCACAGTTATTTATACTTCTTCATTGATTCATTGGATCTGTAATCTATGAGAGTACTCCAGTGGGAAAATAATAACATGATAGTTCTAGGTAGTCATTAACACTTAAGCATGAAAAATTTTGCAAGTTTTTTTTTTCCTAATGGGACCAATAGTTGAGAAAACTTTTTATACGAAGAGAGAAGTGGGAGATAACATCCCCGCCAGGAGGTGGGGATGCTCCATGAGGGAAGAAAGGCTTCATGAGCAAAGTCACTTCCCTGCTCTCAGTCTCAGTTTCCTCTGCTATAAAAATGAGAGGTTCTGGCTAGATGATCTCTGAGAGTCTAGTTCTTTCGTTCTGTGAGTCTAATAAAACTCAGTAAGCTAGAATCAGGCATACAGCCTTCTCCAAGTACTGCAGCCTGTTTCTTTTCAGTGAGAGGCAGAAGTCATTCACTTTGGAACACTAAAACTGAATAGAATTGCACTTTTCTCAGGGGAATGAGTGTTCAGCTTTACAGCATTTTGTGATTTCAGTAATTGACCCTCCTATTATTTTACCATTATTTTTTGTGCTAAATAGTTGTCATGTGTCACTTATATGACAGTCTTTCAAGAGACTGGAAAGTATTTTGGAAAGCCTTGATGTTATTTCTTCACCTAAGTAGGAGCTCCCACTAATTGATAAGCTGCATAAACATTTTTACATTTTTTCAATTATTCCTTCTTTCCCTCCACCATACCGTCTTAAGATCATATAGTGCCACAGCACACAATTTGCATTTCACATGAACATGTAGTTCTTAATGTTAGGTGTTATGATAGTCAGAGATTTGTTCCACTAATGGGAATCCAGAATATCTTTTGTGGAAAGATATCACCAGGCTGAATTTGATCAGTTGTCAAACTAGCTTTTCAAAAAACTGCCATAAAGAGCTTAGATGCTATAGGTAATTAACTTGCCAACAGATCAGATTCTCTTTACGTCACTTGGGACATCTCCTTGCAAAACTTTATTGGTACATAAGAGATCTGCTGAACCTAAGGAGGCATGGTTATAAATACTGTAGCTACAATGTGATATTACTGATTATATCCCTTAGATTTTTCCTCAAAGCCAACAAAAGTACTGCTTGCTATTATACTACTAGAGGGAAAAGTAGGAGCCACATGAAAAAGAGGCAGGAAAAGATAGGGTCAGTTTAACCTTTCCTTCATAAAAGGAACTTGTCTATGGTCTCTTTTGAAAGGCTAGGTTGAGAGATTTGTTAAATGTTTTCAAATGACCCAATCATCAAGCTTCTTTCCTTTTCCTGAAGTCATTTTCCGCAGTCTGGAAGAAAATATAGTGTGTGAGCATGTGTGTGTGTGTGTGTGTGTGTGTGTGTGTGTGTGTGTGTGTGAGCATATGTGTGTGAGCATGTGTGTGTGAGCATATGTGTGTGTGTGTACACACATGTACAGATTATCACATATAGAGAAGCATGGGAATGCAGTCTCCTATGTTCTCACCTTTTCCTATAGTTTCCCTTCCCACAGCCTCCATCAAGCCACAGAGTTCTCCATTAGCTGAACCTGAACTGATAGACACAGACAGCATGATACAGTGGGAGTGAGGAGTACTGGACCCCAATCTTCCTTCTAACTTTAATTAGTTGTTTGACCTATAAAATGAAGGCAGGGGATGACCTTTAGGGTCCCTTCCAACTGTTGTTGTTGTCAGGTTGTTTCAGTCATGTCTGACTCTCTGTGACCCATTTTCAGATTTATTGGCAAAGATACTGGAATGGTTTGCATTTTCCTTCTCCAGCTCATTTTATAGATAGAGAAACTGAGTCAAACAGGATTAAGTGACTTGGCCAGAGTCACATAGCTAGCAAGTACCTGAGGTCACGTTTGAACTCAGGAAGATGAGTCTTCCTGATTCCAAGTCCAGGGCTCTACCCACTGCAGCGCCACCTAGCTGCCCCGTTCTTACTAGCAATATTCTATATCACTCACAAAACCTTAGACAAGTCACTTAATCTCTCTAAACCTCAGTTTCCTCATCTGTAAATTAAAGTGACTGGGTCTAAGTGACCTTTCTAGCTTGAAATCTGTGGCTTCATGATCCTTTAAGATGAGATACTAGTCTTTTCCCCAGGGTTAGAAACTGGCTCATAGATCAGGGAATATCTGCACAAGTCATGATATAAAAATGTGATGGAATATTATTGTGCTTTAAGATATAAGAGGATAGTTTCAGAGAAACCTGGGAAGATTTATATGAACTGATGCAGAATGAACTGAGCAGAACTAGAAGACCAGTTTATGCAATGACAAAAATCAAGTAAAGACAACTCCAAAAAAATTAGGGACTCTGATCACAATTCCAGAGGGACCCTGATAGAGGGGCAAAGAACTCAGTGCAGACTCCGACTTGTTTTTATATGGCCAATGCCAAAATTTGTTTTGTTTGACTCTACCTGTTTGTAACAGGGATTTTGTATTCCTTTAATCCTCACCTGGTGTGGGGGGGGAAGTTGGGGGGAAGGTTATTGGGGTGAGGACAGAAGGCAAAGTTTTGCAGGTTGAATGTAACTTTTAAGAAGTTAGTGACTATTGAGAGGATGTTTTTGAAGAACACAAGGGAAAGCCATTGCAGTCAGATAGCACACACTACAAAGGAAAGAGATGAGCTCCTGAAAGCAATAGGTTCAAATGAGGGATGAAATGAAGGGGGAAAGATTAGGGAAGTAAGACAAACTAGTAAAAGCAGTGGGATGCTGAGTGGGGGGAGGGGAAAGGGACTCAGCAAGGGGAAGCAAAGTCCATGGGAAATAAGGCGAATAATAATCGCTATTTCAACAGCTTTCCCAGTTCCCCCAGGACCATACTGAGTGAGAGCTAGGCCAGGCTACTGTTGCTGTCATCTATTTTATTGATAAAGTCCCTTAACACAGAGTGGTTCAATTATTCACCCTCAGCACAGGCCAGTACTGAATTCAAACTCAAACCCTACAATCTCCAAGATTCTTTCCAGCTTCTGCCCCAACTAATATCACACCATATCAAGAAAATTATCTTTCTATCCACTGCTTTGTCTTCTATTACATTTTGGGCCTCCTAGTTAGGGATCCTCATTAGCACCAGTTCCAAATGATACTTTCATCTCCTCAGGTCTTGTGGTCTTCAGATATTCCCCTTGGAGTCATTTCCTTCCCAATCCTTAGTCCAGATTATGGGGGGATTTCCTGATAATCTTTTGAATTTTTGAAGGTTAAACATTTGAAGGTTAGACATTTTCCTTAACAGTCTGACATTTCACATTTGTGCTGCATATATGAAAATTGTCCTTTAAATTGCAACACTTCCCTTTGCAAAATAAAGAGAAAAGTAGACTCAACCTACTGAACAAATGAAATCATGTTTTAATTAAATCTCATAAAGTTCTGTTTTATAAAGAGCTAATGGTTTGGTTTTCATTTTATTTTTTTATGTGTAGATTAATCCCCTCTGGCATCCTTCCAGGGGAAATATTTTAAAACAAATTCCATGTTTTAATTACATGAATGGATGCAGTGCTCAAATGAGATCCCCATGTGTTTATTTTGTCAAAAAATAAAAAAGGAAAAAGAAGCTTTTAAGATTGGTGGCCCTAAAGTTTACCTCTTTGTTCAAGTGACATACTCTCAAGCTATTACTATGCCTAGGTGGCACGTAGGAAAAGAGCTATTTCTGTTGGTAGCCTGGTTGCTCAGGACTCATTTAGATATAATCTGTCTTTGTGAATTTGGAGAAGTTCCATCTTGTTCGCAGATATCTCTCATAAATTTCTCTACAGCAATAACTCTGTATATGATCAAGCCTGTTTTCTGGGTAAGACATGGAATATACATCTTCATTTAATCTGAAGAAATTGCAAGGAATGCATGGAAAAGGAGAAAAGTAGGGAATTTGGAGTCAGTGGATCTGAGTTCAAATCCAGACTACTTACTACCTCTATAATCTTGAACAAGTCATTTCCTTTCCCTAAGACTCAATTTCCTCTTCTATGAAATGAAAAAATTGGACTGCATCATAGCTAAGAACCCTTCCATCCTTAGACACTACGATATCTTTTTCTATGGCTAGTTTAGAAGTGAAAATAATGCTGCTGGTAATACATTTTTCTTTTGGGCCAGGGCCTCAATAGGGCAACCAACAAGTGAAAGCCAGATTGCAGTCATGCCCCATAAATTGAGATATGGAAAATAGGATTGGTGTACAAAGGGATGGAGTTGCAGATAAAAAATGCAGACCTATAATATCTGGAAAGTCTCCAAAAGTGATAGGCATCCAATTATTAGCGTGGGGAGGGGAGATTGTTTAATAAAATCAGATTGGAAATTAATTCTCTGAGAAGTAATATTCCTTCCTGGGTACCTAGAGGATGGTCTAGATAAGCTGTTGAGACTTTAAATTTCTGCCTTCTCATTCATTGAACCATGAAGACAAATTTAAAGCTCCAGAACTTAGTGACAGCTTAATTACATCACCCTTCTCTGTGGTCATATCTGAAATCTTCTTGTTCTCCAAATGGCAAGACTATCTCTGGACATGCACCTCTTTTTGGTATTCTCTGTTCTAATTCAGTAAAATTAAGCCAATGGAAAGAAACCATGGGATACCACCTTTTTCTTTATCACCATCTTATTTCCTCTTACTGGAATAAAAGCAATATTGATGACAAATTCTCAGTCTTTTGGAGAGATAGGCCAAAGTGGCTTATGGGGCTGTTGGTATCTTAGAGTATGACTGTGGTTCCCTAGGACTTATCACTGGTGCCACTTCCTTTCTAGCTTGTGTCCTTTTTCTTTCTCTTTTTCCACAACTGAACCTCAGTCAGCACCAGTGTTCAGAAAAGGGGTGAGTGAATAGTATATGTGTATATAATACATATATGTATATATATACATATATGTATATAGTGCCTCATGCTGCCCTCTGTGCCTTGTCTAATTGTACTGCCCATTGTCACAGATTTGATTAATTTATTTTTTACCCTTGACTTCTGATGGAATTGTTTAAGCCAAATCCCATCTGTTAAGTTTGTTTTATAAAAGCAGTGATTGCTCATAGAACACCAAAACAGGATATGGTCTCGATGGACTGAAGTAGAAATAGTCTGTATGCATAGGAACATTTTGAGAACATTTAGGGATGAATATTCAAGGTGGAGAGGAGCCATTCCACGTTTGAGTGTAGAAAAGGAATGATAGGAAGAAATAAAGGAAATACTTAATGCATAGCAATAGCAGCAAGATTCGGGATGGCGGAAATAGGGAGTGAAGGAGAGTTTGCAGGACTTTGGCAAGTCTGAGCAATGAGAAAGATGAGGAGAAAATCAAGAGAGATGCAAATGTTGTTTTGCAATATTTACTGCTCTTTTTGAATTACAGTTTTAAAATGTTAAGATATCTTCAAAAAGTTATTATCCTAACAATTCATGTATAGGTGCACGGTCTGGGGATAACATCTGAGGCACCATCTGATAGGTAGCTAGGTAGATGCATGCATGCATACATACATACATACATATATAATTATAATTACGCTATTGATCTGCCATCAAATAGGCATATGCTTTCAGCTGGGTTTGCAGGAGTGAGGATGTATCTGTACTGTTCTATTCATTGTATTCAACTGGTCCCTTTTCTGAGCAACGGCATAATTTGCAACAGGGCCAGCCCAGGTAGGAACAGAATGGGACTAACTTTCCCTCATTGCAATCAAACCTCCAACTCACATTAAAACAGTGCTCAAGTCAGCTGAAATCACTAGGCACAGCCCCACATTTCAGGGGACAAATACATTTTTAAAGTCCAAAATAAGACCTCAAAAGGTCTATCTCCTGTATACAGGCTATCTTTTTAAGTAAAAATAAGCCATGAGGATGACCCCCAACCTTTCATACCTCTACATGTGAAGGGATGTGGAGAGAGGCTGAAGTTGTGGTTTCATTGGTAGGATAAACTTGTAGTGGAGGAAACTCCCTCTACTCATACAAGTTGGCACCTTCTCTGCAGTGAAGAGTCTTCAGAGAGTTGCCCACAGCACTGAGAGGTTGAAAGCCATGCCCAGGGTCACATGACCAGTATGGCTCTTGACTCCAGGTCTGCAGGCTCTAGGGACACTTCTCCAGTCACTACACCACAGCTGTCTCTCTACATTTGGAAAGGAGCTAAAATACAATTAAATATTGCCTTTGTCTTTTTCTTTTTGCCAGTTTAATGGTTCTCAGTCTTTTGTGTGATCCTGTATGCCTACCAATGGTAAATGACAGTGAAACAATAGCCCTCCATATCTTGTCTCCCTCACATTCAATCAGAAATCAGCCTCTGCATTCACAAAGTCCTGGTGTTTTCCAAGTCTCTTCCCCCGGCAATTTCATCATTAAAAAATGAAGATTCTAATCACTTCCTTTGTATGTGTTGTTATTATTCAGAATGGGAGATACAACCAAAATGATATGAGACTCTGGGGGAAGTCTGGGCTTTTCCCCCACTTTGATTCCTATTTTTCATTGCTTTTATATACCTACTTAAAGTTGCTCAAGGTTTGAACTTGTATCTTAGCCAGAGGCTGACAATAGTATCATCCACTGGAATTTCCCACATATGTTCTCTGTTCTCAGGCACACTGATGCCATTTTGTTTATTTTGTCTCTTCCTTCACAGTGTTTTTCTATGGACTAGCTTACAGCAGCTAGGCGGCACAGCAGATAGAGTGCTATACCTGGAGTCAAGAATAACTGAGTTCAAATGTGGCCTCAGATACTTACTAGCTTTGTGACCCTGGGCAAGTCACTTAACCAGGTTTGCATCATCAGTTTCCTCATCTGTAAAATGAGTTGAAGAAGGAAATGACAAACAGCTCCAGTATCTTTGCCAAGAAAATCCCAAATGGGGGCATGAAGAGTCGGACACGATTGAAATGACTGAACAAAAATGGACTAGCTTTCCCGGCATTTTGGTCTCAAATTTCAGGGCAGGCTAGAAGAATGTTTAATCCAAGAAAGCATTCTCTTTTCAGTATTTTCCACTCTTGGCCTAAAACAAAATTTTCCCATCATAATGTCTCTGAACAGCTGGCCTGACTATATAGTCACATTTGCTTATCCATGTTAGTAGAGGAAGGGGGACATGAGTCAGATAATCTAAAACTCATTTCTTTTTTACTTTGGAGTATGATGCGTGTCTGCTTGTGTATAAATACACACACATATGTTTTAGCAACAGATTTAGCTTCTCAACTGTTTGAGGATAATATTAGAATGGGCTTCTATTCCCTGAGTATATACTGATTGATGCAAGAGCAGGTGGTCTAACCATGAACAGAAAACTGTAAATTAGCCATTAACAAACATTTGCCAGGAAGCAGCCAGTTCATGGGCTGCAGCACTTTGGAGATGAAAGGAATAATATAGACTTCAATCATTTCTTCAAAGGTTTTTGGGGTATCACTAAAGAAATATTGACAGGAAAGTGCCTGTTGATTCTATATCTAGGGTACTTTGTATAGACTTGGAATAATCTCCCATTTTTTGGAAACTTAACTAAATATACCAATATACACTGACTCCTAATTATTCAAGGAAACCAGGTCAAGAAGTAACATAGCTAATTCATTGCTTTTCTAAAGTCAGATTAAAGACTAGGAAAGTTGGCCAGGATATGCCAAATACTTTTTTGAATCATGAATGAAGATAGGGCTAGTCTTCAAGTGAAGATCAGTCAGTCAGTCAACAAGCATTTATTAAGTGCCTACTAGGAAAACAAAGAAAGGCTTCATACCAGATGCCTAGAATGCTCTGCCCACTCACCTCTGCTTCTTGGGCTCCAGTTGCTCCCTAGCTTTCTTCAAGACTGAACTCTAATCTTACCAAGCCCAGAGAGAGAGAGAGAGAGAAACAGAGACACGGAGAGAGAGATAGGGAGACAGAGACAGAGACAGAGAGAGAGAGAGACAGAGACAGAGACAGAGACAGAGACAGAGACAGAGAGACAGAAAGAGAGAGAGAGAGTATTATCTTTTAGAAACTGCAAGTTGCCCAGGGTAGGCAAAGGATTTCTTTCCCTCATTCTCTTCATTGGTCCTTTTCTGTCTGTTCTAAGCTCTTATTCTCTGATTCTTTCCTTCTTTTGTCTCTATATTCTGCATGGATTTAAAATTTTAAAGTTCTGAGGCACCTCTTTTGAATTTCTGTGTTATTGCTTTGCAGATCTTGTCCCCTTCCTCCAGTCTACTTGTGCCTTACTTTTAGAAATAACAACCCCTGGAGAGAGAAAGAGAGAAGATAGAAGCAATGTCCCATGGTAGAAATTTTTCTATGTCCCTAATTGTGTAGCTTATTACGAGCCCCTGCTTTCTGTATGATCATTTTTCCCATTTCCCATGAAATTTCCATTCTAGGTCCATGCCTTCCCACATTGATTCCTCTTCTGAGGCAGGATGCTGTGCATGGAGGTACAAGTCTCTCACAGGCTGTGGTCTCTCTAAGTACCATATCCCTGCAAGTTATGTTCATTGCAAGGTCCCAATCTCCCATTATAGAATGTCTCCTTCTCCCATGGCAGTTTTCTTCAGTAAGACCCCCACCACCAGTAAATTCAGATTTTCCTCTTTCTTTCCCCTTGTTTCAATCACTCCCCCCTTTGCCACACCACACTTTCTCCCATAAGTTCCCTTCCTTTTGGGAGACTACAGGAGTTATTTTCCCATTCTGGTTTACCATCATCTTGATTAGGGTATATCACACATTCCCTTTCATCTTCCTTCTTCTCCATTCTTACATGCCCTTTCATTCTGCAGTTCACTCCAACAAAAAAATGTTGATTCACCTGTAGGTCAAGTTTGCTGAAGTTTAGTCGATGATATTTCAAGCCTATTCCCTACAATCAGTTTTTACATTTGAGTTACACTTTTACCCATTTTTCCTTGCAGGCTTTTAGAAAGGAAATTCTTAGTGGTCCTTCTCTTATTTTGTCAACAAGCACTAAGTGCCTACTACCTGTGAAATCTGGACAGTCGACCAGTGCCATGCCAGGAAACTGAATCACTTCCATTTGCACTGTCTTAGGAAGATTCTGAAAATCATCTGGCAGGATAAGGTACTAGACACTGAGGTCCTTGCTTGAACTAAACTGCCAAGCATTCAAACTCTGCTTCAGAGACCACAGCTCTGATGGGCTGGCCACGTTGTTCAAATGCAAAACACACGCTTGCCAAAAAGAATATTTTATGGAGAACTTACACAGGGCAAGTGTTCGCATGGTAGTCAGAAGAAACAATACAAGGACACTCTCAAGGTGTCTCTTAAGAATTTTGGAATTGATTGTGTGACATGGGAGACACTGGAACAGGACCACTCAGTGTGGCTTGCCCACATCAGAGAAGGTGCTGTGCTTATGAGCAAACCAGAATTGGAACAGCTCAAAGGAAACACAGAATGAGCACATTTAGATTATCCACCCCAAATGTTCACGTAGACTCTTTGTGCCTGACCTGTGGTAGAGCATTGTGAGCTCATACTGGTCTGATCAACCACAGTCAGACTCATTGAAACTTGACTCTAGCACAGAGATGTCATTTTGGTCCTCTTCAAGAATAAAGGACAACAATAAAAAGCTAGGTGAAATAATAAACACCTTTGACAAAGTTGCAGGTTACAAAATAAACCCACACAAATCTTCTGCATTTCTATATATTACTAACAAAGCCCAACAGCAAGAGATAGAAAGAGAAATCCCATTTAAAGCTACAGTAGACGCTATAAAATATCTAGGAGCCTACCTGCCAAAACAAACTCAGGGACTATATGAACACAATTACAAAACACTTTTGGCACAAATAAAGTCAGATCTAAGTAAGTGGAAAAACGTCAGTTGCTGGTGGGTAGGCTGAGACCCTATAATAAAAATGACAATTCTACCTAAATTAATTTACTTATGCAGTGCCATACCAATCAAACTATCAGATAATTATTTTCTAGACCTAGAAAAAATAATATTAAAATTCATCTGGAAGAACAAAAGGTCCAGAATATCAAGGGAACTAATGAAAAGAAATGCTAGGGAAGGCGGCCTAGCTCTACCAGATGTCAAATTGTATTATGAAGTAGTAATTATCAAAACCACTTGGTACTGGCTAAGAAACAGAAGGTTAGACAAGTAGAATATGCTAGGTACTCAAGATACAGCAGTCAATGAATATAGCAATCTACTGTTTGATAAACCCAAGGACCCTAGCTTCTGGGATAAGAAGTCACTGGTCAACAACATTGCTGGGAAAACTAGATAACAGTGTGGCGGAAACTGGGCATAGACCAATGCCTGATACCGTACACAAGAATAAAGTCCTAACGGGTACATGATCTAGGTATAAAGATTGATACTATAAACAAATTAGTGGAGCAAGTAATAGTGTATTTATCATATTTATGAAGAATGGAAAAATTTTTGTCTAAACAAGAGACAGAAAACATTATGAAGTGCAAAATGGATAACTTTGATTACATTAAATTGAAAAGTTTTTGCATAACCAAACCCAATGCCACCAAGATTAGGAGGGAAGCAGAAAACTGGGAAAGAATTTTTGCAACTACTGTCTGTGATAAAGGCCTCATTTCTAAAATATATAGAGAACTGAGTCGAATGTACAAGAATACAAGTCATTCTTTAATTGAAAAATGGTCAAAGGACATGAACAGACAGTTTTCAGAGTTAGAAATTAAAGCTTTCTCTACTCATATGAAAAAATGCTCTAAATCACTATTGATTAGAGAGATGCAAATCAAAACAACTCTGAGGTACCACATCACACCTATCAGATTGGCTGACATGACAAAACAGAAAGATGATAAATGTTGGAGAAGATGTGGGAGAGTTGGAACACGAATAACATTGTTGGTGAAGCTGTGAGCTGATCCAACCATTCTCCAGAGCAATTTGGAACTAAGCCCAAAGGGCTACAAAAATGTGCATACCCTTTGACCCAGCAATACCACTTCTAGGACTGTACCCCAAAGAGATCATAAAAATGAGAAAGGGTCCCACATGCACAAAAATATTTATAGCAGCTCTCTTTGTGGTGGCCAAAAACTGGAAACCAAGTGGATGCCCATCCATTGGGAAATGACTGAATAAATTGTGGTATATGAATGTAATGGAATACTATTGTACTATGAGAAATGATGAACAGGAAGACTTCAAAGAGGCCTGGAAAGACTTATATGAACTGATGCTGAGTGAAAGAGAACTTTGTACACAGCAACAACCACAGTGTGTGAGGAATTTTTCTGGTAGACTTGGTACTTCATTGTTATGCAATGATTTAAAAAATTCCCAGTGGTCTTTTGAGGGAAAATGCCTTCCATATCCAGAGAAAGAACTATGGAATTGGATTGCAGAATGATGCGGACCATTTTCTTTTGTATTATGTTTTGCTTTGTTTTATGGTTTCTCCCATTCATTTTAATTCTTCTATTCAACATGACTAAGGTGAAAATGTATTTAATAAGAATGTATGTGTTAAACCTATATAAAATTGTATGCCATCTCAGGGAGGGAAGGGGGAGGGAGGGGGGAAGGAGGGGAAGGGAAGGGAAAAAATCTAAGATATATGGAAGTGATTGTAGAACATTGAAAACAAATAAAATAATTTTTAAAAAACTAAGAACGAAGGACAACAACCAACTACAGTGCAAAGCACTATGCTAAGCACTGGTGATACAAAGAAAGACAAAAGAAAATCCTTGCTCTCAAGGAGCTCACAGCCTAATGGTGAAGACATGCAAACAACTATATACAAACAAGATATTTACAGGATAAATTGGAGATGAGCAACAGAGAAAAGGCACAAGAATTAAGGGGGATTGAAAAAGGCTTCTTGGAGAAGGCAGAATTTTAGCTCAGATCTAAAGGAAGTCAGAGAGCCCATGAGATAGAGATGAACAGCAAGGAAGCCAGACTCACTAGATCCCAGACTATGTGGAAGGGAATAAGGTGTAACCCCCCAAGCACACAGGTATACTTGTGCTTTAGGAAGGTCAATTTGACAGCCAAGTAGAGTCTGGATTGGAATGGGTAGAGACTTGAGGCAGGGAGACCAGTCAGTGAACTAGTTCAATAGTCTAGGCATGAGGTGATGAGGGACTTTACCAGGGTTGTGGTGGTATTGGAGGAGAGAAGAAGGTGTATAGGAGAGATGCTGCAAGTGCAAAATTGACAGATCTTGGCAACAGATTGGACATGAGTGTTGAGGAGTGAGAAGTCAAGGATGAGATCAAGGTTGTGAGCCTGGGTGAGTGGGAGAAGGGTGGTACCCTCAACAGCAATATGCAAGTTTGGAAGGGGGAAGGTTTGGGAACAAAGATAATGAGTTCAGTCTTGGTCATACTGATTTTAAGTTGTCTGCAAGAGAGCCAGTTCAAGACATCTAGAAGGCAGTTGGAGATGTGAGTGAGACTGGAGGTCAGCAGAGAGGTTAGGGCTGGCTAAATAGATCCGAAAATCAACAACAGAGATATGATAACTGAATTCATGATAATTACTGATATAGCCAAGTGAAATGGTACATAGAGAGAAGATGCCCTAGGAGAGAACCCTGTGGACATCCACAGTTAACAGGTGGGACCCGGATGATGACTGAGCAAAAGATACTGAGGAGTGTTCAGACAGGTAGGAGAAGAAACAGGAAAGAGTACTGCCATGAAAACCTAGAGAAAAGATTGTGATCAACAGTGTCAAAGACTGCAAGGAGGTCAAGAAGGATGAACACCAATAAAGGCCATTGGACTTGGCAATGAAGAAACCATTGGTAACTTTAGAAAAGGTAGTTTCAGTTCAATAATCAAGTTGGAAGACAGATTATAGAGACTTAAGGGAAAGGAAAGGAAGTCTTCAATTGTAGACTGTCTTCTTAAAGAGTTTAGCCACAAAAGGGAGAAGATTAATGGGATGATAGCAGGAATGGATAGAACAAATGGGATCTTTTCTGAGTATGGGGGGAGGCATGGACATGTTTGTAGGTAGTAGGGAAGGAGCCATTAGACAGGGAGAGATTAAAGTAAATGAGAAAGTAGGGCTGATGGAGGGGACAGCCTGCTGGGGAAAGGAAGGAATGGCATCGCCTGGACCTTTCATGGCTGTTAGTTTTGCTTCCCCTTCTGGTATTTTTGTTGGCAAAGCAAATAATCTGCTCAGTCCAGTTTTTATAGGAATGTTTCAAATGCCTCTTTTTTTTATTGAATACTCATCTTTTTTCATCAATGATTAGGTTCAGATTTGCAGAGTATGTCTTCATTTTGAGCTCCTTTGCTCTTTAAAATACATTATTCTATTTCCTTCTGTGGTTTCCCTTTAGGGTACATGATGTCTTAGATTGGAGATAGTTTCAATTGCTTTGTCTCTTGTGTATACTTCTTATTTTGGGGAAGCTTGAGAGGTCATGAAGATAGTGGGAAATGTCTAGTCCTCCATTTCCTGCCACTAACTTAGTGTGTGAATTTGGGCCTCAGTTTTCTCATCTGTGAAATGGAGATAATCATCATCATCCAGTTCTTCCACCCACCCAGGGCCATTGTGAAGATAAATGAGAGAATAAATGAGAGAGTGATTGGAAAACATATAAGGCACTTTATATAAAATGCTATTCACATGTGAAATAGTGTTCTTTTACTAATAACACCATTTATTGGAGAAACACAATAAGACAATGAGAAGTTAACATAAGAAAAACAAATGAACTGGAAAGGACCTAGAGGAGTCTTTGTTTTTTCACCTTAGATTGGAAGGATGTATATGGGCTCTGTTGAAAAGCATTTGCCTAAATCTCTTATGCAGCGCTTTAAGGATACAAATGTTAGCTCATTATCAGTAAAATACAACCTTCAGGCAGTCAAGTGTCTGATATAAGCCAATAAAGCAGATTCTTTCTGTATACAATTAGCTTGCTACTCTTTGAATACGCCTTTAAAAATCTGCTGCCATTCAAAATTCATTTTTTTCTGTTTCTTGAAATGACAGCAATGAACAAAACCATGGGTATAAACACATACAATGTGATAGTTTAATAAGTATGATTACTATTGTATGAAGCATGAACTGTTATTAATTCACATTTTTTTCTTTTTCTAATAGTCTTTCCACTACACTTCCTTGAGAGAAAAAACCAAGAAATGGTCCAGAGGTAAATTATAGAAATTACTCTTTGTTATTCAATTTTTTTTTAAATCTCTTCTCATTTTTTTCCTTCTACAAAGATTGGGCCATGTTCAACATGCAGAAGGGGTCTTGTTTTCTGATTGATCTTCTGAAATTAAGAGAATTTCTTCCCATCATTAATTTCCCATTTAACAGTCATACTTTAATAAGTTATCTCAAGTCTCATCATCCATATTCAGACCTAAAATCCAGAAAAAGTAACCCAATCCCAGATCATAGTATATTGGGATCCCAAGCAGCCTGAGTAACGCTTAGTGCATGATATAATAGACTGAGAGCCAAAAGACTTGGGTTCTAATCCCAGCTTTGCCACTAACTAACTCATTGTGCAACTTCAAGTGGGTCACTTCGTGTGTTTGGTGGGCTTCAGTATTCTCCTCTCAAAAATGAATGGGATAGATTAGATCAGAGATGTCACTCAGTTGCTGAGCCACGTGTAGCCTACCACACTCCCGAATGCAGTCCAAACCAGATTCAAATGTATTTGGGAAATATTTAACAAAATTTTTAAAATATATAATAAAATGTAGATGACATTACATTTTAAAAGCTAAGTCAATATGCAGCCTGCGGGGATACTTACGAATGGTTGAGTGGCCCTTGTTTCTCCCTTTTTGACTCCACTGGATTAGATCATTTATATACTCCTAATTTGTCTGTGGCTCACTAGCATTGACCATAGCATTAAGGTAATCATTTGGAAAGTCAGCTGCTCTCTGGGAAGCACCCACCCACTCCGAATAAAACCATTCAAAAGATGGAGCAGTGTCCTCTTAGCTCATTGAAACAGTGGCCAAACCAAAAGATGCTCCAGCACTTTCACAGAAACAAACCAACCCATTCCTAAGACTTAAGGACAAAGAAGATTGCTTAGAAGAAGTAGCCAAGGACAGGGGAAAGTGTGGCTGCTGCTGCTTTGTAAAGAAGCCCCCACTGCTACCTGCCTCAAGGCTTCATCAGGAACATGCAGGGTTGGCACAGTAGTGGGCTTGATCCTATCTCTGAAGGCACAAACAGGAAAGGTCTCTAGGTTCTGAATGTTGCCCAGGGTGCTATGGTCTCTGTGGTAGTTAGCACATCTGTTATGAGCTGGACCCTGGAGTAAGGGTTAAAAAAAAAGCAATTTAATGTGCTACAAACTTCTAACAGTGTGGCACAGCTGTAAGACAATTATAATTAATGTAACAACATAAACTGGATTTTTCCAACGAAAATGTCTAATACTGTAATTAAATTTGCCTCAGGCTTTGCAGGAAAAGTGATATAGGCACCAGGGAAGAACTCAGTTCATAGAAGAGATACTGAAATTTCATGGTTATTAAGTAAGATGTTTAGAATTTAAGAAAACAAAGGGTCAAATCCTGCTGCCAAACAGAGTCCGTCATAGAACTGAGAGTAGAGCTGATGCAGACATTATTGTTTTGTTCTTCTACTGTAGTTGAAATTAAATTCCAAAGGAACACTTATAGTTTATCAGCTTTGTACCTGAGAATGTGAATGTGAATGCAACTACTGACCCAGAGACTTAGGTCAGGATCTTTTGCTGACATGTGACAATAACTCAAACTAAAAAATGTTTTGGTGGATGAACCTGCTGAGTCAGTTGGCTCTGAGTTACTGGTGGAGCCCAGCAGAGCAGTCTGGCAGGGTTCCGTGTTAAATACTGTATTTATATGGTCATCACTTCCCTTTGCAAAGAACTGTCCTAGTGGGGTTGATCACAGCAGTCAAACACTCCAGCCACTAACCAATCTAGAAGCAAGAGGAGGAAAAAAACACTAAATCTATTTTAGGAAAAGACATTTTCGACAACCTAATGACTATCAAAGTCCAAACCTGCGTTGATTTCTTTTTTCATCGCACAAATATTTTCGGACTCTTATACAGACATGAATTTTTTGGAACACACCCTTGAACGTAGTTGCCAATCTGTTCTTTGCAAAGATTGTTCCATAGTATTATGGAAAGAAGGAATCTTTCTTTTTATGGGTGGATTCTTGTTCGCAGTGGTAAAGATGCCACTGTTCGTATAGAAAATAATTCTTTGTCAGGTATTGCTGGCTAGATGACTGTTAATAGATTGGGGTAAACCACCAGTGATTAAAAAGCCAGAGTAGTATTCTTTTTGTTTAGCTGGCTTTCTCCTGTTACGTCCCTATCCTGGGCAGCAAGCTGTCTGTAGAGAAATTCATTTCTGCCTTGTCTTCCTTCACCCCACAGGGAGTTCTTGGAACAGTGGAAGCCGAAGACGCATCTCTTGCAAAGACTTGGGCCATGGAGACTGCGAAGGTTGGCTGTGGAAGAAGAATGATGGCAAAGGCTACTTCACCCAGAAATGGAGAAAATACTGGTTCATTCTAAAAGAATCATCCCTCTACTGGTACACCAACCCAGAAGTAAGTGTATCGAGAGGGAGAGAATCTCCGTCAAATTCTTCTGACCCAGAGAAGCCTTGGCTCAATTAGACAAGGGTATTTCTGATAAATTCATAAGCAATGGCTTGCTAACAGTATCTAATAGTAGGAGGCAAGTCAATAAAGGCACAACTCTTACTGGAAGATAATTCACAGACACTAATATTTTTAAAGAGGGTGTGCAAATGGGAAAGTTTATATCCTATAGTCAAAAGCACTCAAACATTTCCCATTATGAAGAAATACTACTCCCTGGTTTTTATGCCTACAGTAAATAGAAAAAAATTACTTTTCTCTATTGCCTCTTCATCTTGTTGATCCAATAACTGATAAAAATCATAGGACCAAACTAATTCTCCTTCCAGAAAAAATCAAATACAAATATGGAAGAAGATTGTCATATCCAAGAATAAATATGTAATGTTGTAGAAGAAACTCTTGATTTGAAATCAGAGGACCCAGGTCATTATCTTTGTGACCTTGAGGGAGTCCTTGCCATGTCTGAGCCTCAGTTTCCTCCTCTGCAAAATTAGAGGAATGGACTTTAAGTCCTTTCCACCTCAGAACTCCCATGATCTTTCTAAATACAAAGGAGTGTCATGGATTGGCTTGCAAGAATGTCAGGAAGACAAACCTATACAAGCAAGCAAGTAAAGAGCTTGCATTTACTAAGCATATACTCTATCCTGGGCAGGGAGGTAACTACTGCAATGAATTGATGCCTGGGTAAATCGTTAAGAACAAAGATGACTTTCAAGTTCTGTTCCAAGGGAAGAGAAGGATGAAGAAAGGAGAGCTAGCCAAACCTAACAGACTACAGGGCAAAAGAGTGACTCTCCAACTCCTGTTCTGCTTCCCTCTTTACTATTAAGGAGAATAACCTTCAGGACAGGAGGGAAGCCCAAGGCAGATGAGGAGATATGAGTTCACTCCGAAATATGAGCTTTATTTCCCTACCAGGGACTGAAAGGCTCTGGAGAGGAGAATGAAAAGATCAGCGATCTCTTAGAAACTTTGGAGAACAAAAGTACAAAAAATTCCCTGCAGACTGACAAATCCATCCCAGTTGTCCAAGAGGGAGATGAAGGTAGATTCTCCAAACCATAAACCTTGATGCTAGTCCCCAGAAAATTCTAGGACCCTTTAATTAAATGAATTCTTTGTGAATGCTCAGTAAGGAAAACAGTGATTATTTGAGTTGGCATGGGTTCATTAACAACAAGTCATGCCAAACTGGCCCTATTTCCTTTCTAACTAAACTGCTGGATTATTCTGTAAGCATCATGTATCTGGATTTTACCAAGGCATTTTACAAGATCTTTCTAATATCCTTGTGGACAGCATAGAGAAAGATTAGTTCAGTTAGGAGCCAACAACAACAGTGATAAACGACTATCCTGGAGAGTAGTGTGCCACATGGGTTTCTATCATTGTTGTTGTTCAGTTGTTCCAATTGTGTCCAACTCTTGTGACCCCATTTGAGATTTTCTTAGCAAAGATACTGGAGTGGTTTGCTATTTTCTTCTTCAGCTCATTTTACAGGTGAGGTAAGTAAGGTAAACAGGGTGAAGTGACTTCCCCAGGGTCACACAGCTAGGAAGTATCTGAGTCCAGATGAACTCAGCAAGATGAATCTTCTGATTCCAAGCCCAGCACTCTATCTCCTATGGTGCCACCTAGCTACCTTGACTATTTCACCTTTTTATCAGTGACTTGGATAAAGAAAGATGATATGCTCATCCATTTTGTGAGTGACAGAAGTCACAGAAGTGAGGAGGATAGTTTATATGCTAGATAATAAAATCAGGATCCAAAAAGATCATTGTGATGATCTAGAAGAAAGGTAAAATTTAACAGAAATAAATATACACTTCTGCATTCTGGTTTTAAAAAATCAACTGCAAAGGGATTGGGGGAAGCTTGCCTTTAAAAAGATTTCAATGGACTGGAAGCTCAATATAAGCCAACACTGTCATGTGACTTCCAAAAAGAATTGAACGTAGTTGCTTTGGCTACATAAAGAGAAGTATAATATCCTGATCAACCTAGGCTGTCATTCCACCAGATTCTGCCTTGACTGGGCCACATTTCAAGTGATTGTTCCAGTTCTAGGAGATTGGTGCATTCAAAGAGGTACCTTTTTAAATGAAAATATGTCCCAAGGAAGGGGCCTGGGATAGACAATGAAATGGGAAAAAAATTTCATATGAAGAATAGTTGAAAGAACTGGGAATGTTTAGTCTGGAAATAAGCCTTCAGTCATAGGATTTAGCATTGGGAGGAATGTTAGAATTTGTCTAGTCCAAGCCTTTTATTTTACTGATGAGGAAACTGAGGCTGAAAGTGTTAAGTGCCTCACCCTGGGTCACATAGGTCCTCCAATCCAAGTTCAGCCTTCTTTTCACTGTCACAGAATGCTGACTTTTATACCCCTGAAGAAATGGCAGCTCAGCCTGAATGACTTAATAGATTCAACACAGAATAGCATAAGGGATTTGCAGAGCCCATACTCCTCCATGCTCTATAGACTATTGGAATACGCTCGGCTTGTGTCATTCATAGCAAGTCTCAAGACACAGTCATGTCAGGACTGCACAAAGAGACTCTGTCGCAGTCTCTGCCATCCCCCACACACATCCACCCCATGCAGCTCACTTAAGTTTTCTGCTTCACACTTTTCATCTCTGACGTGAGAACATGACTTATCTACTGCCCAGCAATGATGAGTCAATTAATTTGTAAAGATTTTTAAAGCACTTTGGAGATAAAAAATGATTAGTGCATATAAATGTTGTTTTGTACTGGCCAATTTAACATGGTTTAGAAATGTGTGTGTGTTGCTCTGAGTGGTAATGTGGCTGCTGGTCTTTATTGATGCATTGTTTGTTAATCTCTGCTTTGAATGCCCCAGAAGATGTTGAAAGTTATTTGCATATTTTGAAGCAACTCTGTGTTATCATTAACAGAGAAGAGATTGTTGTTCTCACTGGTTTAATGAATGCACGGTTCATTCACTTTACAGAAAGCTGTTTCGAGTACATGCTAAGTAAACTGCTGCATTCTTGAATAAACAGTCAAGGAAAATATGTTCATTACCACATTTGTGACCTGGCTCAGAGTCGGGTGATATAACTGATACTCTCCTTCATTTTGAGGCCCAGCTTTGTTTAAAATGTTTATTCAACATTCTCTTTTCTTTTCTGGTAGGACGAAAAAGCTGAAGGATTCATCAGTTTACCTGAATTCCGCATTGACCGCGCTAGCGAGTGCCGAAAGAAATAGTAAGTAGCTGCTCAGACTCCCCAGGTAGTCCAGTGGGCAAAAGAGGGTGCAAGGAAAGAAAATGCAGCTAACTCCCCACCATTACGGCCCATTTCTGCATGGAGATGCTTTCATTGTTGGATCAGGGCTGAAAAATGTCTCATAGGTTGCATTTTACAGGACCTTCTGGGTCTTATTTTTTTTCATTTCTGCTTTTAAAAAATCGTTTCAATGGAATATATACAGCAGCAAAATTCACTGCCTTTTGGGCTTATATTTCCTTAGCTTCCATTTTAACAAGCTGAATAAAACAGGAAATCCATTAATAAAGGGAAAACCACTAAATTCATTCTTCACCAAGAAGATAAAATGTCGTTAATTTCAGTCTAAGGTAGATTCTCAGCCTCCTCCCTCATCCCCCACAGGATGCTATAGGAGTTAATGCCATGATATCATGCGACCTGTTGAGATTATTATTGTAGTAGGCTTAATTTAATCTGTATAAAGAGGCTCTTTGAGACACATGCATACACACACAGAGGTATTTCTAAGGATAAGCAATTCAAACTGTACCTATTTATGACTTAAAGCTCCACTTCAGTCATATTGCACAAAGTACAAAATATAGGAGAAATTGATCTATCCTAAAGGCATGTTGAACGATAGGCATTTGTCAACATTGATGTAATTTGAAAACTTGATTGGGCTAGTATTGCCATAATTAAAACTGACAGTTGCCAAGTTCAGTGGGTTTAATACAACAATTGAAACATTTTAAAACTAGTTCACTATCTGGTTTTTTGTTTGTCTAACTACTATCTTAACTTTCCAAGGAAAATAATGAAAACCTCTTACTTGCACTAGCTGGAGAAAAAAGTCATATCAATTAAATTCTCTTAGCAGAATATTTCCATCTCTAACCTAATATCCTGGGATGTCTACTCTTGAACAATGCCCTTCAAATGATTTGTTGGTCTTCCCAAAGCTATCAAAGTAATTAAGCATAGAAACATTTGTAAGGTTACCAGGAGTTACTATCAACATCCAGACATCTTAGGTCTTTCATGGACTTTTTAATGACATATGTCACAGACATAGACTTAGACTACTACCACCACCACCACCATCCCATCCCCAACCAAGGGTTCTCAGGTAATTGGGCAATACATCTAAAAGGCATGATTCTGCTTCCCTTCTCTTGTTCACATCCTCAAAGAACAGAAGAAAATGTCCCAATGGAGTAATCAAGAGTAATCAAAAGGATTTGATGAATCTCAGTAGGAATAAGAGGTCAAAATAGAAATCAAGAACCCAAGCCATAAATAATGGCCTAAGGAATAGACATCTAAATGAGTGACTTAATGAATGCCTAAGTGCCTACTACATGTCAAGTAGTATGCATATGTATAGAATATAGCACTCAGTCCTCATCTTTCTTAATCTCTCTGTAGCATTTGATTCTGTTGGTCACTCTCTCCTTGATGAGTTTTTATGACTCTTCTCTCTTGTCCATCTGCTTCTCTGTTATCTTTGACTAGATCTCCCTCTTTGTCATGCCCACCAACTGTGGGTATCCCCCAAGGTTCTATCCCATACACTTTTCTCTTTTCACTTTTTATTGTTTCTCTTGGTAATCTCATCGGCTCCCTTGGGGTCAATTTTCATCTCTGTGCAGATGATTCCTAGCCTGTTCATCCTGCCCTAACCTCTCTCATGAGCTGTTACAACCCCCACAGCCCCAACTACATCTCTTGTGTACATCCCCTTCTCTCCATGACATAGCTTTTACCCAAGGTCAGGCCCTCACCACTCCTCCCAGGCACTATTGCAATAACGATCTCATTGGCCTCTCTTTCTCAAGTCTCTCTCTTCTCCAATCTGTCCTTCATTACCGCTCCTGATTTTTCTTTTCTCCTTCCTTTTCTAGTCCAATCCTTCTCTTCATTTTCAACACTTTTTCCTTCAGCTCTGACCTTCTGTCCTCTCCTCCAGCTTCTTTTAAAGCCCTCCCACGTTTCCTTTCCCCACATCTAATCCTTCTCCTTCACAATTCCAAAATCCTTTATGAATTAATGCTCATGTTCAAGTGTAGGAAGGCCTTTTGAAACAGCATGCTGAACAACTAGAAAGATGATTGAAGACAGGAAATGGGCTCATAAAAAAACAGAATTTTGTTATGATGTAAGGAGGAACATTGATCAATGTAGTATTTAAAAATACTGACTAGACTGCTAAGAAAGGTATCGTTTCTATCCCAAGACTTCTTCAATAAGATAACCATTTCTCCTGAATAGTTCATATATTCATGCCTGATAGCAAAGGCATAATCCAGATGTGTTCGTGTGAACTTTTCCAGCTGCTTCACTTTGCCCCTCCTAGATTTTTTTGTTGTTGCTTTGTTTCTAGAACAATAAAAAAAAAAAAACAGGAAAAATAGATACATTCAGTTCATTATCTGCATGTTTCCAGGCATCTGGATGGCCAACATTATGGAGGCAGAATGTCTTGAATTTTAATTGAATTTTGAAAGTTTGCTTCTGGAGATTTCATCTCACATAAGCAGCACACCTGGCATTTCATCCATTTCTCCTCCATACCAGCCACTGTCCTGAGTGCTGGGGCTATAGGTACAAAAGAGATGTGCCAGTTGTAAAGATTTTCACAAACTTTTTCTCATTATACTAGAAGTCAGTGATTATCGTTAAGATGAGCTCTAGTGACTCTACAAAGAATGTGTGAAAATGAACACGTGAAATGAAAAAAGATTAGGTAGAAAACATAAAGAACCACCATTTTGTCTTTTTAAAAGGGGAATACCACCATCTAAGCAAATCGTTTTCAGTATCTAAAAGTACCAAATAACTGAGCATATAACATTAAGCACATAAAATGTAAGGGAGCCTGGTAGAAAGTCAGAGGTTGTATGGCTTCCTTCTAATTAACTGAAAAGGGGAAAGGAATGATAGTCCTTTTGAAGAGAAAACTAGCGCTTTCTTTCTGAAAGTGAGGTCGGTGGTAGAAGAGAAACTATTGAATTAAACAATTTCTATTACTATCCAAGTCACAAACTGAGTAGAAAACCTTTGAGAAATCCTACCTGGAGCGTGCTATCATTGAGTTTCTTGAAACAACCCTTTGAGATTCAGTCAGTCAGTCAACAAACATTAATTAGGCATCTGCTAAGTGCTTGAAATACAAAGAAAGGTGAGAAAAGGTCCCTGCCCTCAAGGAGCCCACATTCTAAAGCAGAGACAGAAGCCAGGTAGAGGGCTATGTACATACAAGATCTAGACAGTGTAAATGGAAGGAAGCTTAAAGGGCAGGGATTGGGGGGTGAGGATAGGAAAGCTGAGTCTTGAAGGAAGCTAGGAATCAGAGGTGAGGAGGGAGAGCATTCCATGAATGAGAAGACCATGAACAGAAATTCATGAAAGCAGGAGATGGAGCATGGAAAAGCAAGCAACTGAGTCATAGAAGACACAAAAGGGTGAAAGTGTTAGAAAGCTGGAAAGGTAGAAAGGAGGTGAAGGGTTTTAAATGCCATGCGGAGAACTTTTTTTGATCCTAGAGATAATTTGGAACCATTAGACTTTATTGAAGTGAGAAAAGGGTTGGTGCCATGGTCAAACCTGTGTTTTAGGAGTAAAAATTGGCAGGTAAGTGGAGGATAGATCAGAGTGAGGAGAGACTTGAGGCAGGGAAACCAAGGAGAAGCATATTGCTTTAGTCCAGGAGACAGGTAGTGAAGACCTGTACAAAGGCAATGGCTCTGTTAGTAAAGAGAAGGGGCCAAATACAAGAAAGATATTATGAAAGTAAAAACCAACAAGATTGGACAACAGAATGGATGTGCAATGAGAGTATAAAGTCAAGAATGAAATCCAGATTGTGAGCCAGGATGACTGGGAGGATGATGGTACCCTGGACAGTAATAGGAAAGAAAGGAAATGGGGAGGGGTTATGGGAAAAGATGAGTTCTGCTTTAAATATGTTGAACTTGAGGTACCCATGGGACATCTAACTCACAATGTCTAAGCAGCAGTTGTTAAGAGATTAGAGCTGGATCCAAAGATCTAGGAATCATTTGTGTAGAGGTGAAAGTTGAACCCATGGTAGCTGATGAGATCTCCCAAGTGAGATCGAATAGAGAGAAAAGAGAAGAGGGCCCAGGACAGATCCTGGAGGAATACTCACTATTAATGAATGTAACCTGTTATAGGATGCAGCAAAGGAGACTGAGAAAGGGTGAAACAGGAAGGAGGAGATCCAAGAGAGAGCAATGTCACAAAAAAACCTAGAGAGGAGAGAGGATCCAGGAGGAGAGGCTGATCTAGGCAGGGAAGTTGATCCAGGAGGGGAGACTGATCACCAGTGTCCAAAGTTGCAGAGAGGTCAAGAAGGATGAGGTCCAAGAAAAGGTCATTTATTAGATTTGTGAATTAAGTGATCATTGATAACTTTGAAGAGAGCAGTCAAATGATTAAGGCAGAAGCTAGATTAGAGAGGAGTTAGAAGTGAGCAACTAGAAAATGGAGTCACCTCATGTAGATAGTTTTCTCAAGGAGAGGACAGGAAGTACAGGATGAAAACTGTTGGGGATAATTGGACCAAGTAAGGGTAATTTGCAGATGATGGGAGTATGTGTCTATGTGTGTCTGTGTCTGTGTGTGTAGGCAGCAGGGAAGAAGCCAGCAGAAAGGGAAAGAATCAAGATTAGAATGTGAAAATGATGGAGGGGGCAATCTGGTGGAAAGATGAGAGGATATGGGATCAAAGGTGCATGTCCAGAGGTTTGCCTTAGCAAGGAGAAGGGCTGCCTCTTCCTTTGAGATAGGGAAGGGTGAAGGAGGAGATAATGAGGGAAGATGTTTAAGTGATGTAAGAAGAGGAAAGGCCAAAGGAGCTCTTAGGGAACAGTTGCAATTTTTTCCTTGAAATATGAGGCAAGGTTCTCAGCTGAGAGGCAGGGGAGGGGAAGGGAGTGCCTTGGGAGGACTGAGGACGGATGAAAATGTTTGGGAGAGCCACTGTGATTAAAGGATGATGAATCAATTAGGGAAGTGTAAAAAGATTGCCTGGCTGCAATAGAGATCAGTTGAGATTATGTAGCATAAATGTGTAGTGGCCCCAATCAGGACAGTTTCATAGTTATTTTCCAGCTCCACTCAGCTGCACATGAATAAAAGCAAGTTGTCCAAGATTAAGTTTTGACAAGGTGCAACTGGCTGTAGGACAAGGGGGCAAGGGTTAAGAGGATAGAGGATAGTGTAGAGTTTAACTCAAGAGGGTCCTATTGGTATTATTATCCCCATTTAATAGATAAGGAAACTGAGGTTCAGGGAAGTTGAGTATCTTGCCTATGGTCACACTGCTAATAAATATTATTGGAAGGATTCAGACCCAGATCTCCTTGCTCTGAGTCCAACACATTTTTCCATGGGGTCTTAACACTTCCACGCCATGTAGGTATTTGTGTATGTACGTATATATAAATATAAGTCATGTATGCATACACATATTTTCCTTAGTGCCATATTGTTTAGTTGTCAGTTTGGTCCCAGATTCAACAAAAATGAATAAAGAGAGGTCCAGACAAAGGTTGTTTTTATTCCAAAGTAAGGCATCCAGTGTGTGCTGCCTTGGGCAGTGGTAGGGCTCCCTCTCACTGGCAGCATTCAAGCAGAGACTCTCTGGCCATTTGTTGGATATACTGGACAGTCAATTCTTGTTCTGGTATCCCTTGGACTGGGTAGTCTCCGAGGTTTCTTCCAACTCTGTGATTCTTCGTTCACAAATCTTGTGGATGAACAACCTAGTTCTCTACATTTTTGTTTAGAACCAACACTATCTTAAATTTGTAAGCATAATGCCCTTCACTGAAAAAAGCATCACTTGATTGACTTTTTATTGATGCCAGTTTGGGTTGGTAGGTCAAGTGACAAGGCTCCCCCTAGTTGTCAGGCATACCACATCTCTTCCTGTCTTCAGAGACTAACGTAGCCTTGAAACTCATTCCAATTTTGTACAGCTTTGATTGTTAAGACATTTTTCTTTACATTAAATCTAAACATATCTCTCTGAAACTTCTACCCTTTGCTCCTGGTCTTGGTCACGTGGGGCCGAACAGAGCAACCTTTATCTCTCCTCTATATAACAGTGCTTCAGTTGCTCAAACCCCCATTCCTGTCCCAAAGTCCTCATTCGTTAAATTGAAGTAGTCAAATCAATGAGTTCTAAGTTCCCTTCTATCACGAAATGCATACATGTATGCATACATTTATATTACATATACTCACATATTCTGGAAATAAACACAGATAGCCATCATATTTGTTTCTAAAGCAAACCTAAAGAACTTTATACAATATTTCCTGGTTAAATCCAAGATGAGAAAGATTGGACAAATATCTGAAATAGTCAATGGGCAGCTTTTCAGCTTAAAGGAATGGTAAGGAAAATGAGGTAAAGAAATTGTGTGTTCATTATCAGGAAAAGACACAAGGCAGCACTGTTGGATTTGTGTATGATCACCTGGAGAAGACAGGTGAGACATTTGAAATCATGTCTAAAAAGATACTTATTGATGGAACACTCATTCTCAGGTATACTCGGTAGACATCCCAAATGGCCTCATGCTCCCTTATCAACATAATTATAATAGAAGTTACAAGGCAGCAAGGTTCAGTGGAAAGAGGACTGATTGTGAAGTTGGAGGAGCTGGTTTTGAATTCTGGCTCTAACAGTCACTGCTTTTGGGACTTTGGGGAGATCACTTGACTCTCTGGGTCTCAGTTTTCTAATCAGTAAAATAAAGGGCTTGGATTAGATGACTCTGGATGTCCCTTTCAGCCTTAAGAAGGATCTTATGGGCCTAGTTAGTGTGCTTTTGGTGTCACCTTAGTTTTTCAATCCTTTGCTTCTACTTACATGCTTTTGACCACATGACAGGCAGAGAGGAGTGCTTGCATTCCCGTGGTAGAGGGAATGGGAGAGTCAGATCATTCCTCTTACAAAAGGAAGGTGTTTGTACTCAGAGTCCTAGCCTATCTGCCATAAGAAGCAGGTTACTGAATTGTCAAAGGAATCAGCAATCTCATGAATCACATGTCCAATAGTCCACTCTAAACCCCATGTGTGCTGCTCAAAAATTGCCCCTTGCCCTGGAAGCTTTGGGGTTTTCTAAGCCAGTTTCTGCCATCTAGTGGATCCCATCAGATTGCAATGCTGTAGTACAGTATTTTCTTTCCTACCCTATTAGTCTATGGAATAGGTTTGTGGTATTTGGACATAGAAGGTGGCTTGCTGGTTGGGTCCATCACTGCCATTTTGCAAGTGAGGAAACCGAGATCAAGAAGAGAGGAAAAGACTTTCCTAAGGACACACAGGTAGTAACTGAATCAGAATTTGAATCCAAGTCACTCAATTCCAGGTCCTGGGCTCTTTCTCTTACACTTTCCTACCTCTCTTTTATTGTTCAAGTAATCAGCAAACATTAGTTTTGACTAGCTAATACGGTATTCCATTTTTACTTTGCTATATAGCTATGCTTTCCTTGCCTTTCTATTCAGACTCCTTTTCTTGGGGGACATCTTGACCTTTTTGACCACACTCAAAAATCAAAAACTGTAGCTGTCTGATACAATGAAATCATTACTGAATGATTATTTAACATTAAGCAAAAAATTGAGAACAGCATCTCCAGAAGTTATACTCTTATAACCTGTCCTTTAACTAAAACTTTGTAGCTAATAATACTTGACCTTAAACTGTTTGCCATTTGTGTGTATGTATATCTACATTATGGGTGTCACATACACATCTGCCTTGGAAATAAGGGATAATTTGCCTTTGTGGCTTCCCATAGGGAATGATGGGCTAGAATAGGGAAGAAAAGAAGTGAGAAACATTCCAGTGCTGTGACCTCAAGGTCCATTGACTTCAAATCACCTATGAGGACAAATGCTGGGCCTTAAAGCTTTTCCGCAGCCTATTTTTCCCACCAGTCTCTGGCCACTATTTTCCACTTTCATGGCATCATGTGCTTTTTCAGGCCCCAAATAGTTCTTCCCAAGTGGATGTGGGCGCTCCTTTGAGAAACCTCTTAGCGAAGGGGAAGAGCTCTTACTTTATTTTGTATCATGGACTCCCTTCAAATTAGGTTTTAAAATGCATAAAATAAAATATACAGAATTACAAAGTAAACTATGTTGAAATATATTTGTCAAAATAATATTAAAAATATAGATTCTAGGTTAAGAACCCCTAGCTTAAGGTAAAGCTATGAACTGGGAAGTACAGAAAATTATTGGCATCTTTAGCTCCTCTAAAGCCCAGAAATGGCCCCTTCTCCAGGGTCAGTTGTAACAATCCATGTTTGAACATTCTTTCTTTAATCAGGAGATTTTTGACTTGATGCCGTATCTGTCCTCTCATTGAGAGTCTTAGTGATCATTTTTGACATGCTTTCACACATACACACACACACACACCCCTTTATCCTCAGATAAAATGTTGGAATGCACCACTGGTTCAGACAGTTTAGGTACCTTGTGTGGCTTCTTGTATGCACTGGAAAATGCAGCTCCCCAAATTTCTCATATCGTCTTGAAGAGCATCTTCAATATTCTTGTCCATCTATACCAAGAATCCTACGCGGGGCTCTATGTCCATCATTTTGCATCAACATTACAGCTCTTATATAGAAATGGTGCAGATTTTAGCTTCAATCATAAACAATACAACACATGTAAATATCTAAGAACATGTCCATTTAATAATTATTTTAAAGCAATTGTTCTGACCACCTAAAAAAACCACAACAATCCTATATTAGGAAACTCTGCTGTTCAGTCATGACCTAAAAATAACATCCACAACATTAGGGTCTCTAAAATCAAGATCCTCGATGAGTCTCCACAAGGCAGCACCAGCTTGCTGCACATAGGCACCCACCACTTGCATACAGACACCCCAGAAAAGTTACCCTAGGTTCAAGGTATTCTCTGGGTCCATATCCACCCAAAACCATAGCTCACAAGGCCCCACTTATGTATTTACTTTTGCCCAATCAACCAGACAACATAGTTCAAAATAAAGGTCTTTAATGAAATAACAGTAAGAAATGTAGCAATAGAACATTCCCTTATCAATGTAGTCCACACTCCCCAACAAAGTCACGTGGGACTTCCCAGTTGGTAGAAAGAATGGACATGCTAGGAAATATGCATGGAGGGGCATACGCATAGAACACATGTGGCCAGGGTACACATAAAGTAACAGTGTGACCAGGGCATACACATGGAGGAACAACTCACAACCCCAGTGCTAAAAGGCCATTGACATCCCTCAACTCTCACTGGGCCTACTCCCCATTGTATTTTACTTTCTCTAATGGGCATTGTTCCTTCTTGATGTCACACCTGCTCATGTCTCTGCAGTTCCCCACCTTTTTCTCTGGACCTTGCACGTTTCTTCTTCTTCCTGCCTCTCACCTCCCAACCACTTGGTTCTCAGCTAAAACCCTTAGCTAAAGTGCTGCCTCTTCCCCATCTGAGAAGCAGACTCTGCCATCTCTCTTTTAAGAAAAACACTCTCAGAAGATCTCTCTCCAAGCAGAGTGGTTTTATTAGCTCCCAAACTCTTAGCTTCCAAGGCTGAAGTCCTTTTAGCATACAGAATAGCTAGTCAAGGCACCAAAAGACATTTGTAAAGCACCCACTGTGAGCCAAGTCTTGTGCTACTATGTGGGGATAGAAAGGCAAAAGACCATCATCTCTGCCCTCAAGGAGCTCACAGTCAACTAATTATAGCATTTAATTTGTCTTCAAAACTGCTTCCTTCCATTAACAGGAACATTCCTACATCCTTGTTCCAAACCTCCGTCACATTTAGAACTCTCATATGATTCCTAACTGCCAAACTGCACCCATCCACCCCACCCCCCCGCAAAAAGAATCGTTTTAGCTTCTGCCTTTTCTACAAACTGCAAAAGGCTGCATGAATGTCATGCAATGTCATTTTTCTGAATTCCCCCAAGATCTTTTGGGTCTCCCGTGGAAATGAAGTGAGAGAGAGAAGAACATCAATGATCAAGAACCAAGTGATGCAGTGTGGAAACATGGCAATCCCCCTCAATCCTTGGTTCCCTCTTCCTGCCTTTTTTATGTACGTGGGAGCGAAAACAAGGCTCTCCAGCTTGGAGCCACCCTACATGGCTTACGTTCCAAGGCCGAATGTAGAAATCCTGACCCTCACTCTTACATTTTGTTTTTTAGAAGATCCATGGTGCCAACATCAAAGCTGCTGAATCCTCTGGAGCATTAAACTTGTTATACTTCCCTTTTTCGTTGGAAAAACAACCTAAGTTGTCTTAAGTTACCAAAGTAGCTTTAACTTTCCACTTTCCACCAAAGGATAGCCAACTGCTTCTAACAACAGGTCATTCTTCATAAATATCAGGTAGCTACAACTGGTCTTTTTTTGTCATTTGCATCATGGTATGATTACAATGTCTCAAGAGAAAAAAATCTCTTGCTGGTCTTAGTGTTTTAGGACATGTAAAATGAGTGAACACGTAAAAAGTGACAGCTTTTGTAAAGGCAGATACTGAGACATTGACAGGGGAAGTAGGGGTAGAAATGTTCACACTGAGTTTGCTTGTACAAATGAATAAAAATCAAAGTCTTTAATGTAAAATACTGAAACATTAGTATTTGAAGAAACAAAGGTACATATACTTCAAAGGGTTCCTTTTTTTTAGTTTTAACAACAACAAAAATAAACAGGTTTAAATCAAGAATAGTGAGTGTAGTGTTTCTAATGGATAGCTTAGAACCATTATGATATGGGATACGCGAAGAGAAAATTGCACAGTAGCAAAGGTTAGCTGATGTTGATGAAGCAAAAGCCATTTTCCCCAGAGTTGGTCAATTATGGGAGAGAATGTGTATGCGTTGAATGAGCATCCTGGAAACTGGTTTGTTGAAGACAATATTGCCTAATTCTGCATTAGCACAGAAGATGGCCTTTTGGGTAGGGGCAAGCTGCAAAAGGATTTATGTAATGAGATTGTTTTGCACTATACTTTTTACTGATTCTCAGGGGCTTGAAAATCTTTTTCAGTGGTAGCTTGTATTAGGTTATAAAAATAGAGTCATTCGATGGATGAACAGGATAGGAGGTTAGTGAAGGATTCTCCCCAAAATGAATCACGTTCACAGGCATATGTATTGTCATTCCTGGTGATGATAAGTCATTTTGCTGGACAGAGTTAGTCAGCTAGCCTCTCATCTGATCTAGGCAGGCCAAAAGCCAATACCAAGTCATTTTTCTGTACCCAAAATGTAATCTTTAATCGTGAAAATTTATAATGGAGGAAGTAAATTTGAAGAGTTTTCTAGCATGAACAGAAGCCATAGAATCTAAAAGGACAATCTTTGATTTCCTGAAAGGTTAAATATGGAATTATATTATCTGGAATTTGACAGTGACTGAGATGATTTCCTTTAAGTAAACAGAAAGGCTGCTTGAATATCCTCCCATCATTTCATAACAAAAAAAGACTAAGATATTCTAGCAGATTCACACCATGAAGTTGGGCTGGTAACTGATGCTAAAATTGCAAAAATGGTAGCTCAGCTAGATAAGCATCACAGAGTGAAGCCTTCTGAGCGAGGCAGTGGATATGTGCTAGAGATAACCACCTAGACTGCTGCTGCGAAGAGAACTTCCAGATGTAGGAAGGCAACCTCCCAGACCAACCCCATCTGGGAGACTTGTCCATCTGAAGAGGGATGCAGTCCAGCCAGACAGATGTTAGAGGGGGAGGGTGTGGGGCAAAACACCTGATAGTGTCTGAAATGATCATCTATCTCATGACTTTGCTTTCCTTTACTGGGAAGATGGGATTAAAACTCTGTGCAAACTGTAAATTAGAGATTGATGTCTATTATATCTGAAATGGGATTGAATACTACTGGGATAAGGAAGATTTTTAGTGTGAAAATATACATTTAAGAAGGCTTCACAGAGAATTTCAGAGTTGAAAGGCCTCCTCAGAGGCCATTAGGTCCAACTTTGAGCCAATCATGAGTCCCCTTTACAACATCCCTGGCAGGTGGTCATCTAGCCTTTGCTTGAAGATAGCTCTAAACATTTGGAAGTTCTTTCTTGCAGGAAGTTTAAATTCCCTTCTGCAGCTTTCTACCTGTTGCTCCTAATTCTCTCTCTAGAGCTAGCCAATAGAAGTCAAATGCCCTTCAGATATCTGAAGCTAGCTGGCATGTGCTCTGGAAGTTGGTGCAAAGAAAGACTTATCAGGTGTTATTCTGAGGTTAGTGCCCTTCCCTAGAGAGTCACCAACCACAGCTACTTCCATGACCCTCACTACTATGCCCTCAGTATTCTGGCAACAACTGCTTGTCTACACCATCTTCCCTTGGAGCATTAGCAGCCACTTCTTTGGCAAAGGAGGCCTCTTATTCCTCTTTAGGAGGAGGCCCATACCTGTTATATGGTGCCAGGTGTTTAGTGGTTAATCTTTTTTTTCTGGGTGACATCCCACCACCCTCCAACTCTTAACACAAGTCAGAATTCTCCCTTACTTTTTCAAATCCTTCCTGTTCCTTTCCACTTCATTAAAGCCTTCCTTCTGTTTTATTTTAAGGAACATTTTATACTTCCTGATAACCTGGAAAGTAGGGTCATTCCTCAGTAGTCACTTGTAATCATTGCGCCATGGCAGCTCTGACAGAAATACCTACATGCAGTTTCTGCAAGTCATTGTACCTAGCACATTGAAGATGCTAAATAAATATTTGTGTTGAAAGTGAGATCTTAGTCCTTTGTGGTTCTTACTAGAGAATGGCAGAACTGCTGAGTCAAATGCAGCTCTGGAGTTATTGTTTGCCTCACCTAATGGACAACCACAATTCACCATCTTTTCCCTCATCTGTCCAATTTCTTACTTTGTTTTATGAGCTACCCATCTTGCTTTAACAATGACCTGCTTTTCTGGAAATCTTTCCCCTCCTATTTCTTTTTTTCTAGACCTTCTACTTTTCCTTTTCCTCCCCATAAGTGGTCCTTTGGTCTTTTGTCAAAAGCCAACAACTGGACTGAGTGCACCATGTGGCTGACCCACTGTGACAAGTGTTCTGTTACTATGTTAAGACCTCATATAAAATTGCTGCAATTCTTTAAAAGTTTTTAAAGAATATTGGCCCTGTAACAATCCCTAACTGTGTAATATGGAGTTCTGATTATTCTTCTCCCTTAAAAAATATGCTGACAGGATCACAGATTTAGAGTAGGAAAAGACCTTAAAGATTATCTAATTATCTAATATTAATTATAATTATCTAATATACTCCCCTTCTTAGATAAAACTAGGGCTCTAAGAGGTCAAGTGACCAGCCCAAGGTCACAAAGATGGCTTGGCAGAGTCAGAATTTGAACCCATGTCTTCTAACTTTAAATGCAGGATTTTTTTCATCTCTACCACAGAGCCATAAAAAAGTAACTAATCAATGAGTCAACAAGTCACTTACATCCCAAACAGTGTGGTCTAGTGGACAGAGAATTGGCATTGGAATCAAGAAGACCTGGGCTCAAATCCCACCTTTGATACATAATGGCTATGTGACCCAGGGCAAGTCACTTAACTTCTCAGTGTCCCAGGCAAAGACTGTAAGGTTCAGAGGAGGTTCCATCTGCTTTGGTAGAAGGGGTTTCCTTATCAAAAGTTTTCCATGTCAATGAAATTCGTACGTTTGGTTTTTTTTTTTTAATGGGCCAGGTGCTATGCAAATACAAAAGTGAGACAGTTTTTGTCCTTACATTCTACAGATAAATAAAATACAGTAGATATAAAACATATTCACAGTGATGAGGGTATCTCTAATAATGGAAAATTTAAGAAAGACTTCAAAGAATTATCATTTGAACAGGTAGGAGAGCATTCCAGGCATGGAGAACAGACTGTACAAAAGTACGGAATGGAGAGATAGAATGATATGGATGGAAAACAAAGAACTGGCCATGTTGACTGAAATAAGTATATAAGGGGACCGTGTGTGTGACCAGCCAAGAAAGAGAGGCTGGATCAAGAATATGACAGGTTTTTAATTTCAGAGGGATTGCTATTTTAAGTCACTAGGGAAACATTTCAGTTTCATGAGCAGAGGAGTCATATAATCAGACTTGTACTTTAAAAATGGCAATTTTTGTGGAGAATTGTGGAGAATGAATTGGAGAGGAGAGAGCCTGGATGTGGAGAGGCCAGGTAGGAGACTACTGTAATAGACTAGTTGGGAGGCGATAAGGATCTGGACCGGGCTGGTAGCTACATGAATGGAGAGAAAAGGGACCCATTCCCTTCCTCCAGCTCCATTTCAGTTAGTACTGCTTGGCCAGTTGGCTAGCTAAATTCAGGCTCAACTCGAAAACAATGTTTTCTGAATTTGTGCCTTGTTCCCTTCTCTCCATATCTCTTCCCCCATCCTCTACCTGCACTACATGAGCAGGGAAAATGTGGGAGCAGAGCAATGTGGGGGAAGATCCTCCAGGTCCATGAGGGTGTCTGAGGGTTCTTCCCTCCTTGGAAATGAGCTAGTCAAGGTGCTGGATGACAGTGATAGGCACAATCTAGACTGTGTTGAGAAGTGATTCACCAAAACTGCCAGAGCACAAGTTGCTGCTGCTGAGGAAACATGAGGAGGAGGAGGCTAAGCCCATTTCCTAGGGCAGGTTTTTGAGGGAGCAGCTCTAGAGAACCCTGTCCCCCCCAACCTGACAACCATTTCATGAGATTTGAGGACTAAAAAAGGGACCAGCTAGAAAACTCTTATGCCAGCTCACCCTTGCCAGAGGAGCTGTGGAAATAATAACCTAAATCAAGTTAGTATTCTTCTTCCCACTCAACTGACATAAAATGTTGTTTGCTGTGGGCGAGTGGTAATAGGTAGGGCTAATGTAAAACGTGTTCTCATAAAAGGAAGCCATTCAACTTTCACCATGTCAGGAGCTTTGCTCAAATCAAAAGAAAAGAGAATGATTGCCCAGAGATGGATGCGTACACTTCTATTGTGACTGACCAGTGAAAGAAAACCCACCTTCCACTCCTCTGCTGCTGAACCTGACCAGAATGACATGGAGACTTAAGCTTTTGGGTGGCTTTCTGTCTTGTTTATCAGTTCTTTTTTTAGAAATTAGAAACCATGAAGCGAGTGCTTTGGAGCATGGGGATTTACATGTAAAATTCCTGTTAATGCTAATGAGAATGAAGTGCATGGATCCTCTGTGTGCTAGTGGGAGTCTTGACACCTGGGGGAGATGAATGGAGGAGGGGTTGCATTCATGTGTAACTTCCATTAATCGCAAAGAAGAATTAAATGAGTGACTTGAGGGAGGAAAGACTCAAGTGAATAGTAATCAACAAAGAAAGCAAAGATTTTTTTTTTACTTTATGGTTTATGATAATTTTAAATTATCTCTGAAATACATAAATGCTAATAGGATACTATCCCCCCCCCCCCAATACATATTGGAGAATATATAAGCTCAGAATGGACCATTGATTCAACTATTTTTTTTCATTTGACTAAGAATGTCCTTGAGATAAATCTACGCTTAGCTGTTTATATCTGTCTACATACAAACTAGTTTAATTGAATTGAGTTGTTTAAAAAGTCTAATGAAAAGTTACTAAATAACCTGGACTTGGTTGTTGTTAGCTTTTCCTACCTAGTATCATGTAACTGGGTTTACCATTTTTTTTTCATCTTTCAAATGGTAGTTTCAGTCTCATGTACATTCAACCTATGATAGGTTTTTGTTTGTTTGGGATAAATCCCACCTCCTCCTCCTCCTTCTTTTCCTCCTCATTTTTCACCGCCACTACTACTACTCCTACTACTCCTTTTACACCTACTGCTACTTGTCTAACTCTCTGGTCCTCATTTCAGGGAGACAGTGTGATACAGTGGTGATGGTAGGCACCATGGAACCCCTAACTTTAAGGCACAGAATATTGAGTTTAAATTCCAGCTCTACCACTTAGTATCTATGTGACATTGGGCAAATCACTGAACTACTCTGGGCCACAATTTCCTCATCTGAAAAATTAAGGCCTTGGACTATAACCACTAATGCTTCTTTCAATTGTAGATCTTTGATCCTATGAAGGGACTGGACCAGATGCTCTTCTGAACAAATTATATGATCATTCATTGATTTTAAAAGATTATTAAAGCATTAAGTCAGGGCAGCTAGGTGGCACAGTAGATAGAATGTAGGCCTGTAGTCAGAAAAACTCACCTTCCTGGGTTCAAATCTGGCCTAAGATACTTACTAGCTGTATGACCTTGGGCAAGTCAGTTAACCCTGTTTGCCTCAGCTCCCTCATCTGTAAAATAAATTGGAGAAGGACATATCAAATCAATCCAGTATCTTTGTCAAGAAGACCCCACAAGGGGTTATGAAAAGTTGGACATGACTGAAACTTCTGAACACCAACAAAGCATTAAGTTACTCTATATTTATAGAGAAATAGTTAAGTGGTGGTTCTAATGCCATGATTTCTGACTTATAAAAAACAACAGGAACTAATCCATAAGACAGACCCCAAATATGAATCATAGTGCCATCCTGGTAGTTTGAATATCAAAGGATTTCAGGAAGATTGATTTTCATTTCCCATGAAAAACAGTTGCTTAAAACTAGACATAGGCTAGCAACTGTGAGTCACTCGGAGAATTGAGGAAATGTCTTGGGAAGATAAATATTCAGATGATAGGTAATCTAGAAAATTAGATATCAAGTCAATGTATTTATTTAAATTATCCTTTAAAATAGTTGTTGTGCTATGTACAACTGTAGACATCTACAGGAAGAAGTGTGTCCCAACCTAGGAAGCATGTTATAATATGTATCAGAAAGAAACATTTACCGAGTGGATGTCCTAAGCATCAGCATTATGCCAGCAGAAGGAATTCACACTCAGCATTTCTAAAGCCAAATCGACCCTCAGTGCCTCCATTCTTCAAAGCACTTATTTCTCGTCTTGCTTTCCTAGCTCAATAAAGACCACCAACATTCTCTTTGTCCCCCTTACCCAAAATTTCACCATCATCTTTGGCCAATACATTTCCCTCATTGCTCATCTTCCTCCAGTCACAAAGTTTATGGATTTGTCTCCCACAGGATCTTTTCCATTTTTCCCCTCCTTGTCATCCCCACTGCCACCATACTGGTTCAGCTCCCATCTTGGCCCTACTATGACTTGGCTGTCTCTCTGCCTCCACAACTTTTTCCAGGCTTCGTAGTAATCTTCAATAGATCAATTCTGCTCATGTCATACCCCTGCTCAAAAACCTTTGCTTTTTTCTCATTGCCCACAGGATGGAGTAAAACTTCTCAGCTAGGCATTAAAGACTTATAAAAGTATTCTGTCCTTTGCCTACTTTCTCAGATTTAGCTCTCATTGCTTCCTTGTATATGCATACTTAGATTCCAGCTAAGATAACACTTAAAACTGCACTAAGACTTTTGCAACACCCTGTATAAGAAAGGACCCCCTGGATATTTTGCTTTGAATTACAGTTGTGTTGTATTAACTCTCACTATTCAATTAGAAGTTTCTTGAGGGCAAGAACTGTTTTATACATCTTTAGAATCCCTGCAGTTTATACCTAGCATTGTGCATTGGTCTTAATAAATGGTAGTCAAGTATTTGTTAAATTGAAAGGGGTCATGGAGAGAGCAAAATAGTCTAACCTCTCTACCCCCAAGCAAGTTGGTCCTTAAAGGTATTGCAACTATCCCCCTGGCTTGACTGGCTCAGGGGCCTAAAGGCTCAGTGTGTTAGTAGCACTTCCTGATCCCCTGAGGAGTTCCAGGGATTCATTGATGCTTGGCTGGTAGATCACCAAGGGCAGCTCAGAAATGGGAGCTTCCCTCAGCTCCATCATCTTGAAGGGTGCTCAGTGCCTCTCCTTGTTAACTATCCTTCTCCTGTCATAGATAATAAAATCTCCTTTTACTATTCAGTGACCTACAAGTATTTCATTGTTGAACTTAAACTATCAGGGAATTGGCCTGAGTCAGGCCCAGCCCAAAAAGGGGCACCAGATCCAATCCCAAAGAATTGTCGGTATACTTAGGAGACCAGAAGAGCCCAATTTATGAGCAGGGAATGGAGTAGCTTTTTGATGTCGTTGGGCCAGCTCTATCATCTTGTATTCTTGACAATAACTCAATAAGGTGCAATGTATATACTTGGTCATGTAAGTCTATGGTGCAATGAGGCCTTGTGAAAATGACGCCCTGGGCATCAGTCTTGAGTTCCTGATCCAATCTGGATCCTAGGTCATGCCTGGGGTTTCAGATATCCCCTAGTTTTTCATTTGAACCACAAGAAACCATCAAAATTCTTTGATTGTTTTACATAGAAAGTTGACTTGAAAAGTTCTGAGAAAATTACAGCTTAGGACATTTTACCCTGGCTGCCAATATTCTTTATTACCATTTCTACTGAACACATGGCAATATTTCTTTTCTGTGACCTGAAAAATAGATCCAGGAGAGACAATTTAAAAATTATGGGACTACCTGAAAGCCATGATGAATAAAAAGAGCCTAGACATCATCTTTCATGAAATTATCAAGGAAAACTGCCCTGATATTCTACAACCAGAGGGCAAAATAAATATTGAAAGAATCCACCAATAACCTCCTGAAACAGACCTGAAAAGAGAAACTCCTAGGAATATTGTAGTCAAATTTCAGAGTTCCCAGGTCAAGGAGAAAATATTGCAAGCAGCTAGAAAGAAACAATTTGAGTATTGTGGAAATACAATTAGGATAACACAGGATCTGACAGCTTCTACATTAAGGGATCGAAGGGCTTGAAATAGGATATTCCAGAAGTCAAAGGAACTGGGATTAAAACAAATAATCACCTACCCAGCAAAACTGAGTATAATACTTCAGGGGAAAAAAATGGTCATTCAATGATATAGAGGACTTTCAAGCATTCTTGATGAAAAGACCAGAACTGAATAGAAAATTTGACTTTCAAACATAAGAATCAAGAGAAGCATGAAAAGGTAAATAGGAAAGAGAAATCATAAAGGATTTTCTAAAGTTGAACTGTTTACATTCCTACATGGAAAGATAATATTTGTAACTCTTGAGACTTTTCTCAGTATTTGGGTAGGTGGAGGGATCACACACACACACACACACACACACACACACACATAGACAGAGAACACAGGTTGAGTTGAATCAGAAGGGATGATATCTATAAAAATACAATTAAGGGGTGAGAGAGGAATATATTGGGAGGGGAAAGGGAGAAATGGAATGGGGCAAATTATCACTCATAAAAGAGATAAGAAAAATCTTTTTCAATGGAAGAGAAAAGGGAGGAGATGAGAGGAGAAAAGTGAAGCTTATTCTCTTCATATTTGGCTTAAGGAGGGAATAACATGCTCACTCAATTTGATATGAAAATCTATCTTACACTACAGGAAAGTAGGGGAGAAGGAGATAAGTGGGGTGAGGGAGAATGAGAGAAGGGAGGGCAAATGGGAGAATGGAGTAATTAGAAGTAAATACTTTTGGGAATGGGCAAGGTCAAATGAGAGAATAGAATAAATGGGGAACAGGGTAGGATGGAGGGAAATATAGTTAGTCTTACACAACATGACTATTATGGAAGTCTTTTGCAAAGTGACACATGTATAGCCTGTATTGAATTGCTTGCCTTCTTAGTGGATATGGGTGGGGAAGGAGGAAAGGAGAGAAGTTGGAATTCAAAATACTAGAAAGGAATGTTGAGAATTGTTATTGCATATAACTGGGAAATAAGAAATACAGGTAATGGGGTATAGAAATCTATCTTGCCCTACAAGAAAAAGAGAGAAGATGGGGAGAAGGGAAGGGAGTCATAGAAGGGAGGGCACATTGAGGGAAGGGGTAATCAGAATACAAGGTGTTATGGGGTAGAAGGAGGGGAGAAAAATTGAAACTCAAAATTTTGTGGAAATGAATGTCGAAATCTAAAAATAAATAAATAAAACTAAACATAAAAAAAGAAGCAAGAATAAAGAAAGGAAAATATTTCCATATTAAAAAAAATATTTCTTTTCTGTGTAAAAGAATGGTTTACTGTTTAGTGGTATTTACTGTTGAAAAGATGCTGGGCTATATTTGTTAATACCTAGGACTTAGCAGTAGCTAAAAATGAGTTCTTAACCTTGTTTGCTTGTTACTCTTAATATTTTGATAATTATATTTCAGTGATTGGTTTCATTTATAATCCTTGGTTTTTAATTGTATGCATTTAAAAACAGTATTCTGAGAAGGGGTCTATAGGCTTCACCACATTGCACAAGGGATCCATGACACTTCTTGCTCCTTTACCTCCTTCAGACAATTATGAAGTGCTTTTATTAATTAATTAATGCATGCCACAGGATGGAGGTCATCATAGGAGAAGTATCAAAGACTGACCATGATATTTGTAGAATTCTCTCTAACAAAATTAATGTAGCTCTGTGACCTCTTCAACATTGAGATTAGATAACAGAAAAGAATTGTTCTTATTCATTTGGTTGTGTTAGTTCTTTAAAGCTGATTCTTCACTCCAGTCTCCCTGTCTCTTAGCTCCCACAATCCAAATGCATATTTACAGTGTGGGGAACAGAAATGACATGGCCCTGTTTCCATTGCACAGAGAAGAACAGGGACTTCTTCCATATTGCAGAAAGCCCATGTCCTTGGTCTGGGGATTCTAGTGGGTTGTAATACAATATGGTGATGAAAAAGGCCAATGGGATTCTGGAACGAAGGGTGTTTAGAACTAGCATTCTTAATCTTGGTGTCATGGATGCCTTTAGCAATCTGGTGAAACCTGTGGAAGTAATCATATTTATAAATACATAAAACAAAATACATCAAATTAAAAAGGAAACTAATTATATTGAAATAATTACCAAATATTAAAATAAAAACCAAGGTCATGGAATCCTGGTTAAGAACCCCTGTATCTAGAAGAAGAGAAGTCATAGTCTCACTATTCCCTCTCCTGGTCAGACTATATTACAGTATTATATTCAATTCTACCTGCCACCTTTTAGAAAGGATGTTAGCAACCTGGAATACATGTCGAGGAAGGTGACTAGGATGGTGGTGAAGGTCTTGAGACCATGATGTGCAGGGATCTCTTGAACAAACTGGAATTGTTTAGCTTGAAAAGAAGATTTGGAGGATACTTGCTTACTTTAAGTTGAAGAGCTGACCTGTGGAAGAGAGATTAGCCTTGGTTTACTTGATTCCAGGGCACAGCAAAAGAACAGGTGGAATTTTCCAAGAAACAGATTTCAGCTGGATGGTATTAGGCTTCTCCAAAAGTGGAATGGGCTGCCTGAAAAGGGAGTCAATTTCCCTTTACTTCCCTGGATGACTGCTTGTTAGACATCATAGTTGGGATTCCTGGTCAGGTATGAAGTTGGACTAGCCAGCCTGTGAGGAGCCTCCCAGCTCTGAGATCCGGAGATAAATATGACTATTCATTGTTCCCTTTATCACATCTAGGGACTAGAGAGATAGTCCCTAGTCATTCAATGTTCATATACATATACTATGTAATGAACATGGGTATATTGCAGAGGGGAAAAGGGTTATAGACTATCAATCTATTTCTGCATAAATGTGGAACTTCTTTAATAAAACATGTACCATGACTTCACCATAGTTCATGATCCCATCTCATGCTTATTACATTTTCAGGGAAGAGAGAATGTAGCTATTGCCTGTCAAAACTATAAATATGGGAAATCCTTTGGAAGGAGAACTGAACTGTTCTTTCTGTCTTTCTTTCAGTGCTTTCAAAGCTTGTCACCCCAAAGTTAAGAGTTTCTTCTTTGCAACTGACGGTCTGGAAGAAATGAATCAGTAAGTAATTTCTTTTCTGTAGCCAGTTGTAGCAATGTGAGAGCCCCTCAAGACAACAGAAAAAGATGATTGCATTTCCTCTAGGAGTGTAAAAGTTAGCTTTAATACCTATTCTAACACCCTGGCACACCTTTCTTTCCTCCATGGCCCCTTCAGGACCAGGGATAAGTATTGTGCTCTCATTCACCATAAAGACAAAAGCCTAGGATTGTTGACTTTGTGATTTGCTCTTCCTAGCCCAGCCAAGAAAGAAGTAAATGAATATCTTGATTCATGCATGTTCACAGGCATATTTGTTTTCAAAAGGATTTTATCCATCAACTCTTTACCTTCAGACACAGAAGACTGTTGGGGAAGGAGAAAGGGGAAATGGAGAGAGTCGTGGGGGAAAGGCATTATACTATCTGAATTTATGACTGTTTCTATATCTCTAACTAATTGTTTTTCCATGCAAAGTTTTGGTTCCAGAGGTGATTGAATTATATTCTTATTTTATGTTGTTTCTGCAATTGTACATGTAAATGAAGATTGGACACCTTTCGAAACGTGTATCCATATGCATTGTGTTTTATATCAAGGTTAAATCATTTTCTACTGGCCCCAAGAGCACTGCTTTCATTGTGCACTCCAGCATATATGAAGCAAAAATGGGAGTGACTGAGCCCTCCCAAGAGCTTCCACTGTCAGTGTCATTCAAGCGCTGTGCCCAAAATGACAAATGAGAATATGGGAAGAACAAGGTATTCTATAGTCGAGTTCCTTGCACTTTTTAAAGTTCTGGTGCCTCTTCTCTCCCAACTGCCTTGCTTTAGGTGTATGCTCCAGTGAGTAATCAATCCACCTGCCAAGCAATTTTCCTGCAAATCGAAATTGCTTTGCAAAGTGAACACATGCATACTCTTGGGTTCATTTTACAAGGGTGACTTGCATTCTAAGGAATTCATTAATAATAAAATTAACAAACTTGTTTCTTATTTGTCTGGGTCACTCTGCTGCCCATACTTTGACTAGAAGGGCCTTCTACAGATTCACCCCATAACTAATCAACCTGCCAGGCACTCACAACTGTAGGTTTAGTCTATGAAAGGCAATCCTCAGTATGCTGGTTACTTAGGCATCAATGCAATTTGACTTTC